>NW_027478161.1:909090-1212121 GCF_051020975.1 Osmia lignaria lignaria
TTCTTGTTGTTCTTCTTCTGCACAGCTAAGCTGGAAGTGGCATTTGCGGCTCGCACTAGTGCAGAGTTATCTCAAAGAAAGGGGCCACGGTGTTTCTGTATCCCTATTATGTTGGTGCGGCTTCGGAACTTTTAAATATCTCGATATATCTCGAAAACTACGCTTCTGATCAAAAAATATCCTAGAACATAAATTGTAAGAAACATAATTCTCTACAAAAAACGTCTCTTAACATTTTGCCATAGCTCGCTTCGTTTCCGAGATATTTGCAGATTCAGCTCAAAGGAACTGGCCTGACGGACATATTTCGAGATATTTCTTCTTCTTGTTGTTCTTCTTCTGCACAGCTAAGCTGGAAGTGGCATTTGCAGCTCGCAATAGTGCAGAGTTATCTCAAAGAAAGGGGCCACGGTGTTTCTGTATCTCTATTATGTTGGTGCGGCTTCGGAACTTTTAAATATCTCGATATATCTCGAAAACTACGCTTCTGATCAAAAAATATCATAGAACCCAAATTGTAGGAAACATAATTCTCTACAAAAAAGGTCTCTAAAGATTTTGCCATAGCTCGCTTCGTTTCCGAGATATTTGCAGATATATCTCAAGGGAAGGGGCCTGACGGACATATTTCGAGATATTTCTTCTTCTTGTTGTTCTTCCTCTGCACAGCTAAGCTGGAAGTGGCATTTACAGCTCGCAACAGTGCAGAGTTATCTCAAAGAAAGGGGCCACGGTGTTTCTGTATCTCTATTATGTTGGTGCGGCTTCGGAACTTTTAAATATCTTGATATATCTCGAGAACTACGCATCTGATCAAAAGATATCATAGAACATAAAAAGTAGGAAACTTAATTCTCTACAAAAAACGTCTCTTAACATTTTGCCATAGCTCGCTTCGTTTCCGAGATATTTGCAGATTCATCTCAAGGGAAGGGGTCTGACGGACATATTTCGAGATATTTCTTCTTCTTGTTGTTCTTCTTCTGCACAGCTAAGCTCGAAGTGGCATTTGCAGCTCGCAATAGTGCAGAGTTATCTCAAAGAAAGAGGCCACGGTGTTTCTGTACCTCTATTATGTTGGTGCAGCTTCGGAACTTTTAAATATCTTGATATATCTCGAGAACTACGCATCTGATCAAAAAATATCATCGAACATAAAAAGTAGGAATCTTAATTCTCTACAAAAAAGGTCTCTTAACATTTTGCCATAGCTCGCTTCGTTTCCGAGATATTTGCAGGTTCAGCTCAAAGGAACTGGCCTGACGGACATATTTCGAGATATTTCTTCTTCTTGTTGTTCTTCCTCTGCACAGCTAAGCTGGAAGTGGCATTTGCAGCTCGCAATACTGCAGAGTTATCTCAAAGAAAGGGGCCACGGTGTTTCTGTATCTCTATTATGTTGGTGCGGCTTCGGAACTTTTAAATATCTTGATATATCTCGAGAACTACGCATCTGATCAAAAAATATCATAGAACATAAAAAGTAGGAAACTTAATTCTCTACAAAAAAGGTCTCTTAACATTTTGCCATAGCTCGCTTCGTTTCCGAGATATTTGCAGATTTATCTCAAGGGAAGGGGCCTGACGGACATATTTCGAGATATTTCTTCTTCTTGTTGTTCTTCTTCTGCACAGCTAAGCTGGAAGTGGCATTTGCGGCTCGCACTAGTGCAGAGTTATCTCAAAGAAAGGGGCCACGGTGTTTCTGTATCTCTATCATGTTGGTGCGGCTTCGGAACTTTTAAATATCTCGATATATCTCGAAAACTACGCTTCTGATCAAAAAATATCATAGAACGTAAATTGTAGGAAACATAATTCTCTACAAAAAACGTCTCTTAACATTTTGCCATAGCTCGCTTCGTTTCCGAGATATTTGCAGATTCAGCGCAAAGGAACTGGCCTGACGGACATATTTCGAGATATTTCTTCTTCTTGTTGTTCTTCTTCTGCACAGCTAAGCTGGAAGTGGCATTTGCGGCTCGCACTAGTGCAGAGTTATCTCAAAGAAAGGGGCCACGGTGTTTCTGTATCCCTATTATGTTGGTGCGGCTTCGGAACTTTTAAATATCTCGATATATCTCGAAAACTACGCTTCTGATCAAAAAATATCCTAGAACATAAATTGTAAGAAACATAATTCTCTACAAAAAACGTCTCTTAACATTTTGCCATAGCTCGCTTCGTTTCCGAGATATTTGCAGATTCAGCTCAAAGGAACTGGCCTGACGGACATATTTCGAGATATTTCTTCTTCTTGTTGTTCTTCTTCTGCACAGCTAAGCTGGAAGTGGCATTTGCAGCTCGCAATAGTGCAGAGTTATCTCAAAGAAAGGGGCCACGGTGTTTCTGTATCTCTATTATGTTGGTGCGGCTTCGGAACTTTTAAATATCTTGATATATCTCGAGAACTACGCATCTGATCAAAAAATATCATAGAACATAAAAAGTAGGAAACTTAATTCTCTACAAAAAAGGTCTCTTAACATTTTGCCATAGCTCGCTTCGTTTCCGAGATATTTGCAGATATATCTCAAGGGAAGGGGCCTGACGGACATATTTCGAGATATTTCTTCTTCTTGTTGTTCTTCTTCTGCACAGCTAAGCTGGAAGTGGCATTTGCAGCTCGCAATAGTGCAGAGTTATCTCAAAGAAAGGGGCCACGGTGTTTCTGTATCTCTATTATGTTGGTGCGGCTTCGGAACTTTTAAATATCTTGATATATCTCGAGAACTACGCATCTGATCAAAAAATATCATAGAACATAAAAAGTAGGAAACTTAATTCTCTACAAAAAAGGTCTCTTAACATTTTGCCATAGCTCGCTTCGTTTCCGAGATATTTGCAGATTTATCTCAAGGGAAGGGGCCTGACGGACATATTTCGAGATATTTCTTCTTCTTGTTGTTCTTCTTCTGCACAGCTAAGCTGGAAGTGGCATTTGCAGCTCGCAATAGTGCAGAGTTATCTCAAAGAAAGGGGCCACGGTGTTTCTGTATCTCTATTATGTTGGTGCGGCTTCGGAACTTTTAAATATCTTGATATATCTCGAGAACTACGCATCTGATCAAAAAATATCATAGAACATAAAAAGTAGGAAACTTAATTCTCTACAAAAACGGTCTCTTAACATTTTGCCATAGCTCACTTCGTTTCCGAGATATTTGCAGATATATCTCAAGGGAAGGGGCCTGACGGACATATTTCGAGATATTTCTTCTTCTTGTTGTTCTTCTTCTGCACAGCTAAGCTGGAAGTGGCATTTGCGGCTCGCACTAGTGCAGAGTTATCTCAAAGAAAGGGGCCACGGTGTTTCTGTATCTCTATTATGTTGGTGCGGCTTCGGAACTTTTAAATATCTCGATATATCGCGAAAACTACGCTTCTGATCAAAAAATATCATAGAACATAAATTGTAGGAAACATAATTCTCTACAATAAACGTCTCTTAACATTTTGCCATAGCTCGCTTCGTTTCCGAGATATTTGCAGATTTATCTCAAGGGAAGGGGCCTGACGGACATATTTCGAGATATTTCTTCTTCTTGTTGTTCTTCTTCTGCACTGCTAAGCTGGAAGTGGCATTTGCGGCTCGCACTAGTGCAGAGTTATCTCAAAGAAAGGGGCCACGGTGTTTCTGTATCCCTATTATGTTGGTGCGGCTTCGGAACTTTTAAATATCTCGATATATCTCGGAAACTACGCTTCTGATCAAAAAATATCATAGAACATAAAAAGTAGGAAACTTAATTCTCTACAAAAAAGGTCTCTTGACATTTTGCCATAGCTCGCTTCGTTTCCGAGATATTTGCAGATTTATCTCAAGGGAAGGGGCCTGACGGACATATTTCGAGATATTTCTTCTTCTTGTTGTTCTTCTTCTGCACAGCTAAGCTGGAAGTGGCATTTGCAGCGCGCAATAGTGCAGAGTTATCTCAAAGAAAGGGGCCACGGTGTTTCTGTACCTCTATTATGTGGGTGCAGCTTCGGAACTTTTAAATATCTTGATATATCTCGAGAACTACGCATCTGATCAAAAAATATCATAGAACATAAAAAGTAGGGAACCTAATTTTCTACAAAAAAGGTCTCTGAACATTTTGCCGTAGCTCGCTTCGTTTCCGAGATATTTGCAGATTTATCTCAAGGGAAGGGGCCTGACGGACATATTTCGAGATATTTCTTCTTCTTGTTGTTCTTCTTCTGCACAGCTAAGCTGGAAGTGGCATTTGCAGCTCGCAATAGTGCAGAGTTATCCCAAAGAAAGGGGCCACGGTGTTTCTGTATCTCTATTATGTTGGTGCGGCTTCGGAACTTGTAATATCTCGATATATCTCGAAAACTACGCTTCTGATCAAAAAATATCATAGAACATAAATTGTAGGAAACATAATTCTCTACAAAAAAGGTCTCTTAACATTTTGCCATAGCTCGCTTCGTTTCCGAGATATTTGCAGATTTATCTCAAGGGAAGGGTCCTGATGGACATATTTCGAGATATTTCTTCTTCTTGTTGTTCTTCTTCTGCACAGCTAAACTGGAAGTGGCATTTCCAGCTCGCAATCGTGCAGAGTTATCTCAAAGAAAGGGGCCACGGTGTTTCTGTATCTCTATTATGTTGGTGCGGCTTCGGAACTTTTAAATATCTTGATATATCTCGAGAACTACGCCTCTGATCGAAAAATATCATAGAACATAAAAAGTAGGAAACTTAATTCTCTACAAAAAAGGTCTCTTAACATTTTGCCATAGCTCGCTTCGTTTCCGAGATATTTGCAGATTTATCTCAAGGGAAGGGGCCTGACGGACATATTTCGAGATATTTCTTCTTCTTGTTGTTCTTCTTCTGCACAGCTAAGCTGGAAGTGGCATTTGCAGCGCGCAATAGTGCAGAGTTATCTCAAAGAAAGGGGCCACGGTGTTTCTGTATCTCTATTATGTTGGTGCGGCTTCGGAACTTTTAAATATCTTGATATATCTCGAGAACTACGCATCTGATCAAAAAATATCATACTACATAAAAAGTAGGAAACTTAATTCTCTACAAGAAAGGTCTCTAAGCATTTTGCCATAGCTCGCTTCGTTTCCGAGATATTTGCAGATTTATCTCAAGGGAAGGGGCCTGACGGACATATTTCGAGATGTTTCTTCTTCTTGTTGTTCTTCTTCTGCACAGCTAAGCTGGAAGTGGCATTTGCAGCTCGCAATAGTGCAGAGTTATCTCAAAGAGAGGGGCCACGGTATTTCTGTATCTCTATTATGTTGGTGCGGCTTCGGAACTTTTAAATATCTTGATATATCTCGAGAACTACGCATCTGATCAAAAAATATCATAGAAGATAAAACGTAGGAAACTTGATTCTCTACAAAAAAGGTCTCTTAACATTTCGCCATAGCTCGCTTCGTTTCCGAGATATTTGCAGATTTATTTCAAGGGAAGGGGCCTGTCGGACATATTTCGAGATATTTCTTCTTCTTGTTGTTCTTCTTCTGCACAGCTAAGCTGGAAGTGGCATTTGCGGCTCGCACTAGTGCAGAGTTATCTCAAAGAAAGGGGCCACGGTGTTTCTGTATCTCTATTATGTTGGTGCGGCTTCGGAACTTTTAAATATCTCGATATATCGCGAAAACTACGCTTCTGATCAAAAAATATCATAGAACATAAATTGTAGGAAGCATAATTCTCTACAAAAAAGGTCTCTTAACATTTTGCCATAGCTCGCTTCGTTTCCGAGATACTTGCCGATTTATCTCAAGGGAAGGGGCCTGACGGACATATTTCGAGATATTTCTTCTTCTTGTTGTTCTTCTTCTGCACAGCTAAGCTGGAAGTGGCATTTGCAGCTCGCAATTGTGCAGAGTTATCTCAAAGAAAGGGGCCACGGTGTTTCTGTATCTCTATTATGTTGGTGCGGCTTCGGAACTTTTAAATATCTTGATATATCTCGAGAACTACGCGTCTGATCAAAAAATTTCATAGAACATAAAAAGTAGGAAACTTAATTCTCTACAAAAACGGTCTCTTAACATTTTGCCATAGCTCACTTCGTTTCCGAGATATTTGCAGATATATCTCAAGGGAAGGGGCCTGACGGACATATTTCGAGATATTTCTTCTTCTTGTTGTTCTTCTTCTGCACAGCTAAGCTCGAAGTGGCATTTGCAGCTCGCAATAGTGCAGAGTTATCTCAAAGAAAGAGGCCACGGTGTTTCTGTACCTCTATTATGTTGGTGCAGCTTCGGAACTTTTAAATATCTTGATATATCTCGAGAACTACGCATCTGATCAAAAAATATCATCGAACATAAAAAGTAGGAAACTTAATTCTCTACAAAAAAGGTCTCTTAACATTTTGCCATAGCTCGCTTCGTTTCCGAGATATTTGCAGATTTATCTCAAGGGAAGGGGCCTGACGGACATATTTCGAGATATTTCTTCTTCTTGTTGTTCTTCTCCTGCACAGCTAAGCTGGAAGTGGCATTTGCAGCTCGCAATAGTGCAGAGTTATCGCAAAGAAAGGGGCCACGGTGTTTCTGTATCTCTATTATGTTGGTGCGGCTTCGGAACTTTTAAATATCTTGATATATCTCGAGAACTACGCATCTGATCAAAAAATATCATAGAACATAAAAAGTAGGAAACCTAATTTTCTACAAAAAAGGTCTCTGAACATTTTGCCGTAGCTCGCTTCGTTTCCGAGATATTTGCAGATTTATCTCAAGGGAAGGGGCCTGACGGACATATTTCGAGATATTTCTTCTTCTTGTTGTTCTTCTTCTGCACAGCTAAGCTGGAAGTGGCATTTGCAGCTCGCAATAGTGCAGAGTTATCCCAAAGAAAGGGGCCACGGTGTTTCTGTATCTCTATTATGTTGGTGCGGCTTCGGAACTTTTAAATATCTTGATATATCTCGAGAACTACGCATCTGATCAAAAAATATCATTGAAGATAAAACGTAGGAAACTTGATTCTCTACAAAAAAGGTCTCTTAACATTTCGCCATAGCTCGCTTCGTTTCCGAGATATTTGCAGATTTATTTCAAGGGAAGGGGCCTGTCGGACATATTTCGAGATATTTCTTCTTCTTGTTGTTCTTCTTCTGCACAGCTAAGCTGGAAGTGGCATTTGCGGCTCGCACTAGTGCAGAGTTATCTCAAAGAAAGGGGCCACGGTGTTTCTGTATCTCTATTATGTTGGTGCGGCTTCGGAACTTTTAAATATCTCGATATATCGCGAAAACTACGCTTCTGATCAAAAAATATCATAGAACATAAATTGTAGGAAACATAATTCTCTACAAAGAACGTCTCTTCACATTTTGCCATAGCTCGCTTCGTTTCCGAGATATTTGCAGATTTATCTCAAGGGAAGGGGCCTGACGGACATATTTCGAGATATTTCTTCTTCTTGTTGTTCTTCTTCTGCACAGCTAAGCTGGAAGTGGCATTTGCGGCTCGCACTAGTGCAGAGTTATCTCAACGAAAGGGGCCACGGTGTTTCTGTATCCCTATTATGTTGGTGCGGCTTCGGAACTTTTAAATATCTTGATATATCTCGAGAACTACGCATCTGATCAAAAAATATCATAGAACATAAAAAGTAGGAAACTTAATTCTCTACAACAAAGGTCTCTTAACATTTTGCTATAGCTCGCTTCGTTTCCGAGATATTTGCAGATTTATCTCAAGGGAAGGGGCCTGACTGACATATTTCGAGATATTTCTTCTTCTTGTTGTTCTTCTTCTGCACAGCTAAGCTGGAAGTGGCATTTGCGGCTCGCACTAGTGCAGAGTTATCTCAACGAAAGGGGCCACGGTGTTTCTGTATCTCTATTATGTTGGTGCGGCTTCGGAACTCTTAAATATCTCGATATATCTCGAAAACTACGCTTCTGATCTAAAATATCATACAACATAAATTGTAGGAAGCATAATTCTCTACAAAAAAGGTCTCTTAACATTTTGCCATAGCTCGCTTCGTTTCCGAGATATTTGCAGATATATCTCAAGGGAAGGGGCCTGACGGACATATTTCGAGATACTTCTTCTTCTTGTTGTTCTTCTTCTGCACAGCTAAGCTGGAAGTGGCATTTACAGCTCGCAATAGTGCAGAGTTATCTCAAAGAAAGGGGCCACGGTGTTTCTGTATCTCTATTATGTTGGTGCGGCTTCGGAACTTTTAAATATCTTGATATATCTCGAGAACTACGCATCTGATCAAAAAATATCATAGAACATGAAAAGTAGGAAACTTAATTCTCTACAAAAAAGGTTTCTTAACATTTTGCCATAGCTCTCTTCGTTTCCGAGATATTTGCAGATTTATCTCAAGGGAAGGGGCCTGACGGACATATTTCGAGATATTTCTTCTTCTTGTTGTTCTTCTTCTGCACAGCTAAGCTGGAAGTGGCATTTGCGGCTCGCACTAGTGCAGAGTTATCTCAACGAAAGGGGCCACGGTGTTTCTGTATCTCTGTTATGTTGGTGCGGCTTCGGAACTTTTAAATATCTCGATATATCTCGAGAACTACGCATCTGATCAAAAAATATCATAGAACATGAAAAGTAGGAAACTTAATTCTCTACAAAAAAGGTCTCTTAACATTTTGCCATAGCTCGCTTCGTTTCCGAGATATTTGCAGATTTATCTCAAGGGAAGGGGCCTGACGGACATATTTCGAGATATTTCTTCTTCTTGTTGTTCTTCTTCTGCACAGCTAAGCTGGAAGTGGCATTTGCGGCTCGCACTAGTGCAGAGTTATCTCAAAGAAAGGGGCCACGGTGTTTCTGTATCCCTATTATGTTG
The DNA here is from genome assembly GCF_051020975.1 of Osmia lignaria lignaria. Lineage (NCBI taxonomy): Eukaryota > Metazoa > Arthropoda > Insecta > Hymenoptera > Megachilidae > Osmia > Osmia lignaria. The sequence goes on from NW_027478161.1 coordinate 917,897, forward strand.
GTGCGGCTTCGGAACTTTTAAATATCTCGATATATCTCCAAAACTACGCTTCTGATCAAAAAATATCATAGAACATAAATTGTAGGAAACATAATTCTCTACAAAAAACGTCTCTTAACATTTTGCCATAGCTCGCTTCGTTTCCGAGATATTTGCAGATTCAGCTCAAAGGAACTGGCCTGACGGACATATTTCGAGATATTTCTTCTTCTTGTTGTTCTTCCTCTGCACAGCTAAGCTGGAAGTGGCATTTGCAGCTCGCAATAGTGCAGAGTTATCTCAAAGAAAGGGGCCACGGTGTTTCTGTATCTCTATTATGTTGGTGCGGCTTCGGAACTTTTAAATATCTTGATATATCTCGAGAACTACGCGTCTGATCAAAAAATTTCATAGAACATAAAAAGTAGGAAACTTAATTCTCTACAAAAACGGTCTCTTAACATTTTGCCATAGCTCACTTCGTTTCCGAGATATTTGCAGATATATCTCAAGGGAAGGGGCCTGACGGACATATTTCGAGATATTTCTTCTTCTTGTTGTTCTTCTTCTGCACAGCTAAGCTCGAAGTGGCATTTGCAGCTCGCAATAGTGCAGAGTTATCTCAAAGAAAGAGGCCACGGTGTTTCTGTACCTCTATTATGTTGGTGCAGCTTCGGAACTTTTAAATATCTTGATATATCTCGAGAACTACGCATCTGATCAAAAAATATCATCGAACATAAAAAGTAGGAAACTTAATTCTCTACAAAAAAGGTCTCTTAACATTTTGCCATAGCTCGCTTCGTTTCCGAGATATTTGCAGATTTATCTCAAGGGAAGGGGCCTGACGGACATATTTCGAGATATTTCTTCTTCTTGTTGTTCTTCTCCTGCACAGCTAAGCTGGAAGTGGCATTTGCAGCTCGCAATAGTGCAGAGTTATCGCAAAGAAAGGGGCCACGGTGTTTCTGTATCTCTATTATGTTGGTGCGGCTTCGGAACTTTTAAATATCTTGATATATCTCGAGAACTACGCATCTGATCAAAAAATATCATAGAACATAAAAAGTAGGAAACCTAATTTTCTACAAAAAAGGTCTCTGAACATTTTGCCGTAGCTCGCTTCGTTTCCGAGATATTTGCAGATTTATCTCAAGGGAAGGGGCCTGACGGACATATTTCGAGATATTTCTTCTTCTTGTTGTTCTTCTTCTGCACAGCTAAGCTGGAAGTGGCATTTGCAGCTCGCAATAGTGCAGAGTTATCCCAAAGAAAGGGGCCACGGTGTTTCTGTATCTCTATTATGTTGGTGCGGCTTCGGAACTTTTAAATATCTTGATATATCTCGAGAACTACGCATCTGATCAAAAAATATCATAGAAGATAAAACGTAGGAAACTTGATTCTCTACAAAAAAGGTCTCTTAACATTTCGCCATAGCTCGCTTCGTTTCCGAGATATTTGCAGATTTATTTCAAGGGAAGGGGCCTGTCGGACATATTTCGAGATATTTCTTCTTCTTGTTGTTCTTCTTCTGCACAGCTAAGCTGGAAGTGGCATTTGCGGCTCGCACTAGTGCAGAGTTATCTCAAAGAAAGGGGCCACGGTGTTTCTGTATCTCTATTATGTTGGTGCGGCTTCGGAACTTTTAAATATCTCGATATATCGCGAAAACTACGCTTCTGATCAAAAAATATCATAGAACATAAATTGTAGGAAACATAATTCTCTACAAAGAACGTCTCTTCACATTTTGCCATAGCTCGCTTCGTTTCCGAGATATTTGCAGATTTATCTCAAGGGAAGGGGCCTGACGGACATATTTCGAGATATTTCTTCTTCTTGTTGTTCTTCTTCTGCACAGCTAAGCTGGAAGTGGCATTTGCGGCTCGCACTAGTGCAGAGTTATCTCAACGAAAGGGGCCACGGTGTTTCTGTATCCCTATTATGTTGGTGCGGCTTCGGAACTTTTAAATATCTTGATATATCTCGAGAACTACGCATCTGATCAAAAAATATCATAGAACATAAAAAGTAGGAAACTTAATTCTCTACAACAAAGGTCTCTTAACATTTTGCTATAGCTCGCTTCGTTTCCGAGATATTTGCAGATTTATCTCAAGGGAAGGGGCCTGACTGACATATTTCGAGATATTTCTTCTTCTTGTTGTTCTTCTTCTGCACAGCTAAGCTGGAAGTGGCATTTGCGGCTCGCACTAGTGCAGAGTTATCTCAACGAAAGGGGCCACGGTGTTTCTGTATCTCTATTATGTTGGTGCGGCTTCGGAACTCTTAAATATCTCGATATATCTCGAAAACTACGCTTCTGATCTAAAATATCATACAACATAAATTGTAGGAAGCATAATTCTCTACAAAAAAGGTCTCTTAACATTTTGCCATAGCTCGCTTCGTTTCCGAGATATTTGCAGATATATCTCAAGGGAAGGGGCCTGACGGACATATTTCGAGATACTTCTTCTTCTTGTTGTTCTTCTTCTGCACAGCTAAGCTGGAAGTGGCATTTACAGCTCGCAATAGTGCAGAGTTATCTCAAAGAAAGGGGCCACGGTGTTTCTGTATCTCTATTATGTTGGTGCGGCTTCGGAACTTTTAAATATCTTGATATATCTCGAGAACTACGCATCTGATCAAAAAATATCATAGAACATGAAAAGTAGGAAACTTAATTCTCTACAAAAAAGGTTTCTTAACATTTTGCCATAGCTCTCTTCGTTTCCGAGATATTTGCAGATTTATCTCAAGGGAAGGGGCCTGACGGACATATTTCGAGATATTTCTTCTTCTTGTTGTTCTTCTTCTGCACAGCTAAGCTGGAAGTGGCATTTGCGGCTCGCACTAGTGCAGAGTTATCTCAACGAAAGGGGCCACGGTGTTTCTGTATCTCTGTTATGTTGGTGCGGCTTCGGAACTTTTAAATATCTCGATATATCTCGAGAACTACGCATCTGATCAAAAAATATCATAGAACATGAAAAGTAGGAAACTTAATTCTCTACAAAACAGGTCTCTTAACATTTTGCCATAGCTCTCTTCGTTTCCGAGATATTTGCAGATTTATCTCAAGGGAAGGGGCCTGGCGGACATATTTCGAGATATTTCTTCTTCTTGTTGTTCTTCTTCTGCACAGCTAAGCTGGAAGTGGCATTTGCGGCTCGCACTAGTGCAGAGTTATCTCAACGAAAGGGGCCACGGTGTTTCTGTATCTCTATTATGTTGGTGCGGCTTCGGAACTTTTAAATATCTTGATATATCTCGAGAACTACGCGTCTGATCAGAAAATATCATAGAACATAAAAAGTAGGAAACTTAATTCTCTACAAAAACGGTCTCTTAACATTTTGCCATAGCTCGCTTCGTTTCCGAGATATTTGCAGATTCAGCTCAAAGGAACTGGCCTGACGGACATATTTCGAGATATTTCTTCTTCTTGTTGTTCTTCTTCTGCACAGCTAAGCTGGAAGTGGCATTTGCGGCTCGCACTAGTGCAGAGTTATCTCAAAGAAAGGGGCCACGGTGTTTCTGTATCTCTATTATGTTGGTGCGGCTTCGGAACTTTTAAATATCTTGATATATCTCGAGAACTACGCATATGATCAAAAAATATCATAGAGCATAAAAAGTAGGAAACTTAATTCTCTACAAAAAAGGTCTCTTAACATTTTGCCATAGCTCGCTTCGTTTCCGAGATATTTGCAGATTTATCTCAAGGGAAGGGGCCTGACGGACATATTTCGAGATATTTCTTCTTCTTGTTGTTCTTCTTCTGCACAGCTAAGCTGGAAGTGGCATTTGCGGCTCGCACTAGTGCAGAGTTATCTCAAAGAAAGGGGCCACGGTGTTTCTGTATCCCTATTATGTTGGTGCGGCTTCGGAACTTTTAAATATCTCGATATATCTCCAAAACTACGCTTCTGATCAAAAAATATCATAGAACATAAATTGTAGGAAACATAATTCTCTACAAAAAACGTCTCTTAACATTTTGCCATAGCTCGCTTCGTTTCCGAGATATTTGCAGATTCAGCTCAAAGGAACTGGCCTGACGGACATATTTCGAGATATTTCTTCTTCTTGTTGTTCTTCCTCTGCACAGCTAAGCTGGAAGTGGCATTTGCAGCTCGCAATAGTGCAGAGTTATCTCAAAGAAAGGGGCCACGGTGTTTCTGTATCTCTATTATGTTGGTGCGGCTTCGGAACTTTTAAATATCTCGATATATCTCGAAAACTACGCTTCTGATCAAAAAATATCATAGAACCTAAATTGTAGGAAACATAATTCTCTACAAAAAAGGTCTCTTAACATTTTGCCATAGCTCGCTTCGTTTCCGAGATATTTGCAGATATATCTCAAGGGAATGGGCCTGTCGGACATATTTCGAGATATTTCTTCTTCTTGTTGTTCTTCTTCTGCACAGCTAAGCTGGAAGTGGCATTTGCAGCTCGCAATAGTGCAGAGTTACCTCAAAGAAAGGGGCCACGGTGTGTCTGTATCTCTATTATGTTGGTGCCGCTTCGGAACTTTTAAATATCTGGATATATCTCGAGAACTGCGCATCTGATCAAAAAATATCATAGAACATAAAAAGTAGGAAACTTAATTCTCTACAAAAAAGGTCTCTTAACATTTTGCCATAGCTCGCTTCGTTTCCGAGATATTTGCAGATATATCTCAAGGGAAGGGGCCTGACGGACATATTTCGAGATATTTCTTCTTCTTGTTGTTCTTCTTCTGCACAGCTAAGCTGGAAGTGGCATTTACAGCTCGGAATAGTGCAGAGTTATCTCAAAGAGAGGGGCCACGGTGTTTCTGTATCTCTATTATGTTGGTGCGGCTTCGGAACTTTTAAATATCTTGATATATCTCGAGAACTACGCATCTGATCAAAAAATATCATAGAACATAAAAAGTAGGAAACTTAATTCTCTACAAAAAAGGTCTCTCAACATTTTGCCATAGCTCGCTTCGTTTCCGAGATATTTGCAGATTTATCTCAAGGGAAGGGGCCTAACGGACATATTTCGAGATATTTCTTCTTCTTGTTGTTCTTCTTCTGCACAGCTAAACTGGAAGTGGCATTTCCAGCTCGCAATAGTGCAGAGTTATCTCAAAGAGAGGGGCCACGGTGTTTCTGTATCTCTATTATGTTGGTGCGGCTTCGGAACTTTTAAATATCTTGATATATCTCGAGAACTACGCATCTGATCAAAAAATATCATAGAACATAAATTGTAGGGGACATAATTCTCTACAAAAAAGGTCTCTTAACATTTTGCCATAGCTCGCTTGGTTTCCGAGGTATTTGCAGATTTATCTCAAGGGAAGGGGCCTGACGGACATATTTCGAGATATTTCTTCTTCTTGTTGTTCTTCTTCTGCACAGCTAAGCTGGAAGTGGCATTTGCAGCTCGCAATAGTGCAGAGTTATCGCAAAGAAAGGGGCCACGGTGTTTCTGTATCTCTATTATGTTGGTGCGGCTTCGGAACTTTTAAATATCTTGATATATCTCGAGAACTACGCATCTGATCAAAAAATATCCTAGAACATAAAAAGTAGGAAACCTAATTTTCTACAAAAAAGGTCTCTTAACATTTTGCCGTAGCTCGCTTCGTTTCCGAGATATTTGCAGATTTATCTCAAGGGAAGGGGCCTGACGGACATATTTCGAAATATTTCTTATTCTTGTTGTTCTTCTTCTGCACAGCTAAGCTGGAAGTGGCATTTGCAGCTCGCAATAGTGCAGAGTTATCTCAAAGAAAGGGGCCACGGTGTTTCTGTATCTCTATTATGTTGGTGCGGCTTCGGAACTTTTAAATATCTCGATATATCTCGAAAACTACGCTTCTGATCAAAAAATATCAGAGAACGTAAATTGTAGGAAACATAATTCTCTACAAAAAAGGTCTCTTAACATTTTGCCATAGCTCGCTTGGTTTCCGAGATATTTGCAGATTTATCTCGAGGGAAGGGGCCTGCGGGACATATTTCGAGATATTTCTTCTTCTTCTTGTTCTTCTTCTGCACAGCTAAACTGGAAGTGGCATTTCCAGCTCGCAATAGTGCAGAGTCATCTCAAAGAAAGGGGCCACGGTGTTTCTGTATCTCTATTATGTTGGTGCGGCTTCGGAACTTTTAAATATCTCGATATATCTCGAAAACTACGCTTCTGATCAAAAAATATCATAGAACATAAATTGTAGGAAACATAATTCTCGACAAAAAAGGTCTCTTAACATTTTGCCATAGCTCGCTTCGTTTCCGAGATATTTGCAGATATATCTCAAGGGAAGGGGCCTGACGGACATATTTCGAGATATTTCTTCTTCTTGTTGTTCTTCTTCTGCACAGCTAAGCTGGAAGTGGCATTTACAGCTCGCAATAGTGCAGAGTTATCTCAAAGAAAGGGACCACGGTGTTTCTGTATCTCTATTATGTTGGTGCGGCTTCGGAACTTTTAAATATCTTGATATATCTCGAGAACTACGCATCTGATCAAAAAATGTCATAGAACGTAAAAAGTAGGAAACTTAATTCTCTACAAAAAAGGTCTCTTAACATTTTGCCATAGCTCGCTTCGTTTCCGAGATATTTGCAGATTTATCTCAAGGGAAGGGGCCTGACGGACATATTTCGAGATATTTCTTCTTCTTGTTGTTCTTCTTCTGCACAGCTAAGCTGGAAGTGGCATTTGCGGCTCGCACTAGTGCAGAGTTAGCTCAAAGAAAGGGGCCACGGTGTTTCTGTATCTCTATTATGTTGGTGCGGCTTCGGAACTTTTAAATATCTTGATATATCTCGAGAACTACGCATCTGATCAAAAAATATCATAGAACATAAAAAGTAGGAAACCTAATTCTCTACAAAAAAGGTCTCTTAACATTTTGCCATAGCTCGCTTCGTTTCCGAGATATTTGCAGATTTATCTCAAGGGAAGGGGCCTGACGGACATATTTCGAGATATTTCTTCTTCTTGTTGTTCTTCTTCTGCACAGCTAAGCTGGAAGTGGCATTTGCGGCTCGCACTAGTGCAGAGTTATCTCAAAGAAAGGGGCCACGGTGTTTCTGTATCTCTATTATGTTGGTGCGGCTTCGGAACCTTTAAATATCTCGATATATCTCGAAAACTACGCTTCTGATCAAAAAATATCATAGAACATAAATTGTAGGAAACATAATTTTCTACAAAAAAGGTCTCTTAACATTTTGCCATAGCTCGCTTCGTTTCCGAGATATTTGCAGATATATCTCAAGGGCAGGGGCCTGACGGACATATTTCGAGATATTTCTTCTTCTTGTTGTTCTTCTTCTGCACAGCTAAGCTGGAAGTGGCATTTACAGCTCGCAATAGTGCAGAGTTATCTCAAAGAAAGGGGCCACGGTGTTTCTGTATCTCTATTATGTTGGTGCGGCTTCGGAACTTTTAAATATCTTGATATATCTCGAGAACTACGCATCTCATCAAAAAATATCATAGAACATAGAAAGTAGGAAACTTAATTCTCTACAAAAAAGGTCTCTTAACATTTTGCCATAGCTCTCTTCGTTTCCGAGATATTTGCAGATTTATCTCAAGGGAAGGGGCCTGACGGACATATTTCGTGATACTTCTTCTTCTTGTTGTTCTTCTTCTGCACAGCTAAGCTAGAAGTGGCATTTGCAGCTCGCAATAGTGCAGAGTCATCTCAAAGAAAGGGGCCACGGTGTTTCTGTATCTCTATTATGTTGGTGCGGCTGCGGAACTTTTAAATATCTTAATATATCTCGAGAACTACGCATCTGATCAAAAAATATCATAGAACATAAAAAGTAGGAAACTTAATTCTCTACAAAAAAGGTCTCTTAACATTTTGCCATAGCTCTCTTCGTTTCCGAGATATTTGCAGATTTATCTCAAGGGAAGGGGCCTGACGAACATATTTCGTGATACTTCTTCTTCTTGTTGTTCTTCTTCTGCACAGCTAAGCTAGAAGTGGCATTTGCAGCTCGCAATAGTGCAGAGTCATCTCAAAGAAAGGGGCCACGGTGTTTCTGTATCTCTATTATGTTGGTGCGGCTGCGGAACTTTTAAATATCTTAATATATCTCGAGAACTACGCATCTGATCAAAAAATATCATAGAACATAAAAAGTAGGAAACTTAATTCTCTACAAAAAAGGTCTCTTAACATTTTGCCATAGCTCGCTTCGTTTCCGAGATATTTGCAGATTTATCTCAAGGGAAGGGGCCTAACGGACATATTTCGAGATATTTCTTCTTCTTGTTGTTCTTCTTCTGCACAGCTAAGCTGTAAGTGGCATTTTCGGCTCGCACTAGTGCAGAGTTATCTCAAAGAAAGGGGCCACGGTGTTTCTGTATCTCTATTATGTTGGTGCGGCTTCGGAACTTTGAAATATCTTGATATATCTCGAGAACTACGCATCTGATCAAAAAATGTCATAGAACGTAAAAAGTAGGAAACTTAATTCTCTACAAAAAAGGTCTCTTAACATTTTGCCATAGCTCTCTTCGTTTCCGAGATATTTCCAGATTTATCTCAAGGGAAGGGGCCTCACGGACATATTTCGAGATATTTCTTCTTCTTGTTGTTCTTCTTCTGCACAGCTAAACTGGAAGTGGCATTTCCAGCTCGCAATAGTGCAGAGTTATCTCAAAGAAAGGAGCCACGGTGTTTCTGTATCTCTATTATGTTGGTGCGGCTTCGGAACTTTTAAATATCTTGATATATCTCGAAAACTACGCGTCTGATCAAAAAATATCATAGAACATAAAAAGTAGGAAACTTAATTCTCTACAAAAAAGGTCTCTTAACATTTTGCCATAGCTCGCTTCGTTTCCGAGATATTTGCAGATTTATCTCAAGGGAAGGGGCCTAACGGACATATTTCGAGATATTTCTTCTTCTTGTTGTTCTTTTTCTGCACAGCTAAACTGGAAGTGGCATTTCCAGCTCGCAATAGTGCGGAGTTATCTCAAAGAAAGGAGCCACGGTGTTTCTGTATCTCTATTATGTTGGTGCGGCTTCGGAACTTTTAAATATCTTGATATATCTCGAGAACTACGCATCTGATCAAAAAATATCATAGAACATAAAAAGTAGGAAACTTAATTCTCTACAAAAAAGATCTCTTAACATTTTGCCATAGCTCGCTTCGTTTCCGAGATATTTGCAGATTTATCTCAAGGGAAGGGGCCTGACGGACATATTTCGAGATACTTCTTCTTCTTGTTGTTCTTCTTCTGCACAGCTAAGCTGGAAGTGGCATTTGCAGCTCGCAATAGTGCAGAGTTATCTCAAAGAAAGGGGCCACGGTGTTTCTGTATCTCTATTATGTTGGTGCGGCTTCGGAACTTTTAAATATCTTAATATATCTCGAGAACTACGCATCTGATCAAAAAATATCATAGAACATAAAAAGTAGGAAACTTAATTCTCTACAAAAAAGGTCTCTTAACATTTTGCCATAGCTCGCTTCGTTTCCGAGATATTTGCAGATTTATCTCAAGGGAAGGGGCCTAACGGACATATTTCGAGATATTTCTTCTTCTTGTTGTTCTTCTTCTGCACAGCTAAACTGGAAGTGGCATTTCCAGCTCGCAATAGTGCGGAGTTATCTCAAAGAAAGGAGCCACGGTGTTTCTGTATCTCTATTATGTTGGTGCGGCTTCGGAACTTTTAAATATCTTGATATATCTCGAGAACTACGCATCTGATCAAAAAATATCATAGAACATAAAAAGTAGGAAACTTAATTCTCTACAAAAAAGATCTCTTAACATTTTGCCATAGCTCGCTTCGTTTCCGAGATATTTGCAGATTTATCTCAAGGGAAGGGGCCTGACGGACATATTTCGAGATACTTCTTCTTCTTGTTGTTCTTCTTCTGCACAGCTAAGCTGGAAGTGGCATTTGCAGCTCGCAATAGTGCAGAGTTATCTCAAAGAAAGGGGCCACGGTGTTTCTGTATCTCTATTATGTTGGTGCGGCTTCGGAACTTTTAAATATCTTAATATATCTCGAGAACTACGCATCTAATCAAAAAATATCATAGAACATAAAAAGTAGGAAACTTAATTCTCTACAAAAAAGGTCTCTTAACATTTTGCCATAGCTCGCTTCGTTTCCGAGATATTTGCAGATATATCTCAAGGGAAGGGGCCTGCCGGACATATTTCGAGATATTTCTTCTTCTTGTTGTTCTTCTTCTGCACAGCTAAGCTGGAAGTGGCATTTACAGCTCGCAATAGTGCAGAGTTATCTCAAAGAAAGGGGCCACGGTGTTTCTGTATCTCTATTATGTTGGTGCTGCTTCGGAACTTTTAAATATCTTGATATATCTCGAGAACTACGCATCTGATCAAAAAATATCGTAGAACATGAAAAGTAGGAAACTTAATTCTCTACAAAAAAGGTCTCTTAACATTTTGCCATAGCTCTCTTCGTTTCCGAGATATTTGCAGATTTATCTCAAGGGAAGGGGCCTGACGGACATATTTCGAGATATTTCTTCTTCTTGTTGTTCTTCTTCTGCACAGCTAAGCTGGAAGTGGCATTTGCGGCTCGCACTAGTGCAGAGATATCTCAAAGAAAGGAGCCACGGTGTTTCTGTATCTCTATTATGTTGGTGCGGCTTCGGAACTTTTAAATATCTCGATATATCTCGAAAACTACGCTTCTGATCAAAAAATATCATAGAACATAAATTGTAGGAAACATAATTCACTACAAAAAACGTCTCTTAACATTTTGCCATAGCTCGCTTCGTTTCCGAGATATTTGCAGATTCAGCTCAAAGGAACGGGCCTGACGGACATATTTCGAGATACTTCTTCTTCTTGTTGTTCTTCCTCTGCACAGCTAAGCTGGAAGTGGCATTTGCAGCTCGCAATAGTGCAGAGTTATCTCAAAGAAAGGGGCCACGGTGTTTCTGTATCCCTATTATGTTGGTGCGGCTTCGGAACTTTTAAATATCTCGATATATCTCGAAAACTACGCTTCTGATCAAAAAATATCATAGAACATAAATTGTAGGAAACATAATTCTCTACAAAAAACGTCTCTTAACATTTTGCCATAGCTCGCTTCGTTTCCGAGATATTTGCAGATTCAGCTCAAAGGAACTGGCCTGACGGACATATTTCGAGATATTTCTTCTTCTTGTTGTTCTTCTTCTGCACAGCTAAGCTGGAAGTGGCATTTACAGCTCGCAATAGTGCAGAGTTATCTCAAAGAAAGGGGCCACGGTGTTTCTGTATCTCTATTATGTTGGTGCGGCTTCGGAACTTTTAAATATCTTGATATATCTCGAGAACTACGCATCTGATCAAAAAATATCATAGAACATAAAAAGTAGGAAACCTAATTTTCTACAAAAAAGGTCTCTTAACATTTTGCCATAGCTCGCTTCGTTTCCGAGATATTTGCAGATTTATCTCAAGGGAAGGCGCCTGACGGACATATTTCGAGATATTTCTTCTTCTTGTTGTTCTTCTTCTGCACAGCTAAGCTGGAAGTGGCATTTGCGGCTCGCACTAGTGCAGAGTTATCTCAAAGAAAGGGGCCACGGTGTTTCTGTATCCCTATTATGTTGGTGCGGCTTCGGAACTTTTAAATATCTCGATATATCTCGAAAACTACGCTTCTGATCAAAAAATATCATAGAACATAAATTGTAGGAAACATAATTCTCTACAAAAAACGTCTCTTAACATTTTGCCATAGCTCGCTTCGTTTCCGAGATATTTGCAGATTCAGCTCAAAGGAACTGGCCTGACGGACATATTTCGAGATATTTCTTCTTCTTGTTGTTCTTCTTCTGCACAGCTAAGCTGGAAGTGGCATTTACAGCTCGCAATAGTGCAGAGTTATCTCAAAGAAAGGGGCCACGGTGTTTCTGTATCTCTATTATGTTGGTGCGGCTTCGGAACTTTTAAATATCTTGATATATCTCGAGAACTACGCATCTGATCAAAAAATATCATAGAACATAAAAAGTAGGAAACCTAATTTTCTACAAAAAAGGTCTCTTAACATTTTGCCATAGCTCGCTTCGTTTCCGAGATATTTGCAGATTTATCTCAAGGGAAGGCGCCTGACGGACATATTTCGAGATATTTCTTCTTCTTGTTGTTCTTCTTCTGCACAGCTAAGCTGGAAGTGGCATTTGCGGCTCGCACTAGTGCAGAGTTATCTCAAAGAAAGGGGCCACGGTGTTTCTGTATCCCTATTATGTTGGTGCGGCTTCGGAACTTTTAAATATCTCGATATATCTCGAAAACTACGCTTCTGATCAAAAAATATCATAGAACATAAATTGTAGGAAACATAATTCTCTACAAAAAACGTCTCTTAACATTTTGCCATAGCTCGCTTCGTTTCCGAGATATTTGCAGATTCAGCTCAAAGGAACTGGCCTGACGGACATATTTCGAGATATTTCTTCTTCTTGTTGTTCTTCTTCTGCACAGCTAAACTGGAAGTGGCATTTCCAGCTGGCAATCGTGCAGAGTTATCTCAAAGAAAGGGGCCACGGTGTTTCTGTATCTCTATTATGTTGGTGCGGCTTCGGAACTTTTAAATATCTTGATATATCTCGAGAACTACGCCTCTGATCGAAAAATATCATAGAACATAAAAAGTAGGAAACTTAATTCTCTACAAAAAAGGTCTCTTATCATTTTGCCATAGCTCGCTTCGTTTCCGAGATATTTGCAGATGTATCTCAAGGGAAGGGGCCTGACGGACATATTTCGAGATATTTCTTCTTCTTGTTGTTCTTCTTCTGCACAGCTAAGCTGGAAGTGGCATTTGCGGCTCGCACTAGTGCAGAGTTATCTCAAAGAAAGGGGCCACGGTGTTTCTGTATCCCTATTATGTTGGTGCGGCTTCGGAACTTTTAAATATCTCGATATATCTCGAAAACTACGCTTCTGATCAAAAAATATCATAGAACATAAATTGTAGGAAACATAATTCTCTACAAAAAACGTCTCTTAACATTTTGCCATAGCTCGCTTCGTTTCCGAGATATTTGCAGATTCAGCTCAAAGGAACTGGCCTGACGGACATATTTCGAGATATTTCTTCCTCTTGTTGTTCTTCTTCTGCACAGCTAAACTGGAAGTGGCATTTCCAGCTCGCAATCGTGCAGAGTTATCTCAAAGAAAGGGGCCACGGTGTTTCTGTATCTCTATTATGTTGGTGCGGCTTCGGAACTTTTAAATATCTTGATATATCTCGAGAACTACGCCTCTGATCGAAAAATATCATAGAACATAAAAAGTAGGAAACTTAATTCTCTACAAAAAAGGTCTCTTATCATTTTGCCATAGCTCGCTCCGTTTCCGAGATATTTGCAGATTTATCTCAAGGGAAGGGGCCTGACGGACATATTTCGAGATATTTCTTCTTCTTGTTGTTCTTCATCTGCACAGCTAAGCTGGAAGTGGCATTTGCGGCTCGCACTAGTGCAGAGTTATCTCAAAGAAAGGGGCCACGGTGTTTCTGTATCTCTATTATGTTGGTGCGGCTTCGGAACTTTTAAATATCTCGATATATCTCGAAAACTACGCTTCTGATCAAAAAATATCATAGAACATAAATTGTAGGAAACATAATTCTCTACAAAAAACATCTCTTAACATTTTGCCATAGCTCGCTTCGTTTCCGAGATATTTGCAGATTTATCTCAAGGGAAGGGGCCTGACGGACATATTTCGAGATATTTCTTCTTCTTGTTGTTCTTCTTCTGCACAGCTAAGCTGGAAGTGGCATTTGCGGCTCGCACTAGTGCAGAGTTATCTCAAAGAAAGGGGCCACGGTGTTTCTGTATCTCTATTATGTTGGTGCGGCTTCGGAACTTTTAAATATCTTGATATATCTCGAGAACTACGCGTCTGATCAAAAAATATCATAGAACATAAAAAGTAGGAAACATAATTCTGTACAAAAAAGGTCTCCTAACATTTTGCCATAGCTCGCTTCGTTTCCGAGATATTTGCAGATTTATCTCAAGGGAAGGGGCCTGACGGACATATTTCGAGATATTTCTTCCTCTTGTTGTTCTTCTTCTGCACAGCTAAGCTGGAAGTGGCATTTGCGGCTCGCATTAGTGCACAGTTATCTCAAGAAAGGGGCCACGGTGTTTCTGTATCTCTATTATGTTGGTGCGGCTTCGGAACTTTTAATTATCTCGATATATCTCGAAAACTACGCTTCTGATCAAAAAATATCATAGAACATAAATTGTAGGAAACATAATTCTCTACAAAAAACGTCTCTTAACATTTTGCCATAGCTCGCTTCGTTTCCGAGATATTTGCAGATTCAGCTCAAAGGAACTGGCCTGACGGACATATTTCGAGATATTTCTTCTTCTTGTTGTTCTTCCTCTGCACAGCTAAGCTGGAAGTGGCATTTGCAGCTCGCAATAGTGCAGAGTTATCTCAAAGAAAGGGGCCACGGTGTTTCTGTATCTCTATTATGTTGGTGGGGCTTCGGAACTTTTAAATATCTTGATATATCTCGAGAACTACGCATCTGATCAAAAAATATCATAGAACATAAAAAGTAGGACACTTAATTCTCTACAAAAAAGGTCGCTTAACATTTTGCCATAGCTCGCTTCGTTTCCGAGATATTTGCATATTTATCTCAAGGGAAGGGGCCTGACGGACATATTTCGAGATATTTCTTCTTCTTGTTGTTCTTCTTCTGCACAGCTAAGCTGGAAGTGGCATTTGCGGCTCGCAGTAGTGCAGAGTTATCTCAAAGAAAGGGGCCACGGTGTTTCTGTATCTCTATTATGTTGGTGCGGCTTCGGAACTTTTAAATATCTTGATATATCTCGAGAACTACGCATCTGATCAAAAAATATCATAGAACATAAATTGTAGGAAACATAATTCTCTACAAAAAAGGAATCTTAACATTTTGCCATAGCTCGCTTCGTTTCCGAGATATTTGCAGATATATCTCAAGGGAAGGGGCCTGCCGGACATATTTCGAGATATTTCTTCTTCTTGTTGTTCTTCTTCTGCACAGCTAAGCTGGAAGTGGCATTTACAGCTCGCAATAGTGCAGAGTTATCTCAAAGAAAGGGGCCACGGTGTTTCTGTATCTCTATTATGTTGGTGCTGCTTCGGAACTTTTAAATATCTTGATATATCTCGAGAACTACGCATCTGATCAAAAAATATCGTAGAACATGAAAAGTAGGAAACTTAATTCTCTACAAAAAAGGTCTCTTAACATTTTGCCATAGCTCTCTTCGTTTCCGAGATATTTGCAGATTTATCTCAAGGGAAGGGGCCTGACGGACATATTTCGAGATATTTCTTCTTCTTGTTGTTCTTCTTCTGCACAGCTAAGCTGGAAGTGGCATTTGCGGCTCGCACTAGTGCAGAGATATCTCAAAGAAAGGAGCCACGGTGTTTCTGTATCTCTATTATGTTGGTGCGGCTTCGGAACTTTTAAATATCTCGATATATCTCGAAAACTACGCTTCTGATCAAAAAATATCATAGAACATAAATTGTAGGAAACATAATTCACTACAAAAAACGTCTCTTAACATTTTGCCATAGCTCGCTTCGTTTCCGAGATATTTGCAGATTCAGCTCAAAGGAACGGGCCTGACGGACATATTTCGAGATACTTCTTCTTCTTGTTGTTCTTCCTCTGCACAGCTAAGCTGGAAGTGGCATTTGCAGCTCGCAATAGTGCAGAGTTATCTCAAAGAAAGGGGCCACGGTGTTTCTGTATCTCTATTATGTTGGTGCGGCTTCGGAACTTTTAAATATCTTGATATATCTCGAGAACTACGCATCTGATCAAAAAATATCATAGAACATAAATTGTAGGAAACATAATTCTGTACAAAAAAGGTCTCTTAACATTTTGCCATAGCTCGCTTCGTTTCTGAGATATTTGCATATTTATCTCAAGGGAAGGGGCCTGACGGACATATTTCGAGATATTTCTTCTTCTTGTTGTTCTTCTTCTGTACAGCTAAGCTGGAAGTGGCATTTGCGGCTCGCACTAGTGCAGAGTTATCTCAAAGAAAGGGGCCACGGTGTTTCTGTATCCCTATTATGTTGGTGCGGCTTCGGAACTTTTAAATATCTCGATATATCTCGAAAACTACGCTTCTGATCAAAAAATATCATACAACATAAATTGTAGGAAACATAATTCTCTACAAAAAACGTCTCTTAACATTTTGCCATAGCTCGCTTCGTTTCCGAGATATTTGCAGATTCAGCTCAAAGGAACTGGCCTGACGGACATATTTCGAGATATTTCTTCTTCTTGTTGTTCTTCTTCTGCACAGCTAAGCTGGAAGTGGCATTTACAGCTCGCAATAGTGTAGAGTTATCTCAAAGAAAGGGGCCACGGTGTTTCTGTATCTCTATTATGTTGGTGCGGCTTCGGAACTTTTAAATATCTTGATATATCTCGAGAACTACGCATCTGATCAAAAAATATCATAGAACATAAAAAGTAGGAAACCTAATTTTCTACAAAAAAGGTCTCTTAACATTTTGCCATAGCTCGCTTCGTTTCCGAGATATTTGCAGATTTATCTCAAGGGAAGGCGCCTGACGGACATATTTCGAGATATTTCTTCTTCTTGTTGTTCTTCTTCTGCACAGCTAAGCTGGAGGTGGCATTTGCGGCTCGCACTAGTGCAGAGTTATCTCAAAGAAAGGGGCCACGGTGTTTCTGTATCTCTATTATGTTGGTGCGGCTTCGGAACTTTTAAATATCTCGATGTATCTCGAAAACTACGCTTCTGATCAAAAAATATCATAGAACATAAATTGTAGGAAGCATAATTCTCTACAAAAAAGGTCTCTTAACATTTTGCCATAGCTCGCTTCGTTTCCGAGATATTTGCAGATATATCTCAAGGGAAGGGGCCTGACGGACATATTTCGAGATATTTCTTCTTCTTGTTGTTCTTCTTCTGCACAGCTAAACTGGAAGTGGCATTTCCAGCTCGCAGTAGTGCAGAGTTATCTCAAAGAAAGGGGCCACGGTGTTTCTGTATCTCTATTATGTTGGTGCGGCTTCGGAACTTTAAAATATCTTGATATATCTCGAGAACTACGCATCTGATCAAAAAATATCATAGAACGTAAAAAGTAGGAAACTTAATTCTCTACAAATAAAGTCGCTTAACATTTTGCCATAGCTCGCTTCGTTTCCGAGATATTTGCAGATTTATCTCAAGGGAAGGGGCCTGACGGACATATTTCGAGATATTTCTTCTTCTTGTTGTTCTTCTTCTGCACAGCTAAGCTGGAAGTGGCATTTGCAGCTCGCAATAGTGCAGAGTTATCTCAAAGAAAGGGGCCACGGTGTTTCTGTATCTCTATTATGTTGGTGCGGCTGCGGAACTTTTAAATATCTTGATATATCTCGAGAACTACGCATCTGATCAAAAAATATCATAGAACATAAAAAGTAGGAAACTTCATTCTCTACCAAAAAGGTCTCTTAACATTTTGCCATAGCTCGCTTCGTTTCCGAGATATATGCAGATTTATCTCAAGGGAAGGGGCCTGACGGACATATTTCGGGATATTTCTTCTTCTTGTTGTTCTTCTTCTGCACAGCTAAACAGGAAGTGGCATTTCCAGCTCGCAATAGTGCAGAGTTTTCTGAAAGAAAGGGGCCACGGTGTTTCTGTATCTCTATTATGTTGGTGCGGCTTCGGAACTTTTAAATATCTTGATATATCTCGAGAACTGCGCATCTGATCAAATAATATCATAGAACATAAAAAGTAGGAAACTTAATTCTCTACAAATAAGGTCTCTTAACATTTTGCCATAGCTCGCTTCGTTTCCGAGATATTTGCAGATTTATCTCAAGGGAAGGGGTCTGACGGACATATTTCGAGATATTTCTTCTTCTTGTTGGTCTTCTTCTGCACAGCTAAGCTGGAAGTGGCATTTGCAGCTCGCAATAGTGCAGAGTTATCTCAAAGAAAGGGGCCACGGTGTTTCTGTATCTCTATTATGTTGGTGCGGCTTCGGAACTTTTAAATATCTTGATATATCTCGAGAGCTACGCATCTGATCAAAAAATATCATAGAACATAAATTGTAGGAAACATAATTCTCTACAAAAAAGGTCTCTTAACATTTTGCCATAGCTCGCTTCGTTTCCGAGATATTTGCAGATATATCTCAAGGGCAGGGGCCTGACGGACATATTTCGAGATATTTCTTCTTCTTGTTGTTCTTCTTCTGCACAGCTAAGCTGGAAGTGGCATTTACAGCTCGCAATAGTGCAGAGTTATCTCAAAGAAAGGGGCCACGGTGTTTCTGTATCTCTATTATGTTGGTGCGGCTTCGGAACTTTTAAATATCTTGATATATCTCGAGAACTACGCATCTGATCAAAAAATATCATAGAACATAAATTGTAGGAAACATAATCCTCTACAAAAAAGGTATCTTAACATTTTGCCATAGCTCGCTTCGTTTCCGAGATATTTGCAGATATATCTCAAGGGAAGGGGCCTGGCGGACATATTTCGAGATATTTCTTCTTCTTGTTGTTCTTCTTCTGCACAGCTAAGCTGGAAGTGGCATTTGCGGCTCGCACTAGTGCAGAGTTATCTCAAAGAAAGGGGCCACGGTGTTTCTGTATCCCTATTATGTTGGTGCGGCTTCGGAACTTTTAAATATCTCGATATATCTCGAAAACTACGCTTCTGATAAAAAAATATCATAGAACATAAATTGTAGGAAACATAATTCTCTACAAAAAACGTCTCTTAACATTTTGCCATAGCTCGCTTCGTTTCCGAGATATTTGCAGATTCAGCTCAAAGGAACTGGCCTGACGGACATATTTCGAGATATTTCTTCTTCTTGTTGTTCTTCTTCTGCACAGCTAAGCTGGAAGTGGCATTTACAGCTCGCAATAGTGTAGAGTTATCTCAAAGAAAGGGGCCACGGTGTTTCTGTATCTCTATTATGTTGGTGCGGCTTCGGAACTTTTAAATATCTTGATATATCTCGAGAACTACGCATCTGATCAAAAAATATCATAGAACATAAAAAGTAGGAAACCTAATTTTCTACAAAAAAGGTCTCTTAACATTTTGCCATAGCTCGCTTCGTTTCCGAGATATTTGCAGATTTATCTCAAGGGAAGGCGCCTGACGGACATATTTCGAGATATTTCTTCTTCTTGTTGTTCTTCTTCTGCACAGCTAAGCTGGAAGTGGCATTTGCGGCTCGCACTAGTGCAGAGTTATCTCAAAGAAAGGGGCCACGGTGTTTCTGTATCCCTATTATGTTGGTGCGGCTTCGGAACTTTTAAATATCTCGATATATCTCGAAAACTACGCTTCTGATCAAAAAATATCATAGAACATAAATTGTAGGAAACATAATTCTCTACAAAAAACGTCTCTTAACATTTTGCCATAGCTCGCTTGGTTTCCGAGATATTTGCAGATTTATCTCAAGGGAAGGGGCCTGACGGACATATTTCGAGATATTTCTTCTTCTTGTTGTTCTTCTTCTGCACAGCTAAGCTGGAAGTGGCATTTGCGGCTCGCACTAGTGCAGAGTTATCTCAAAGAAAGGGGCCACGGTGTTTCTGTATCTCTATTATGTTGGTGCGGCTTCGGAACTTTTAAATATCTCGATGTATCTCGAAAACTACGCTTCTGATCAAAAAATATCATAGAACATAAATTGTAGGAAGCATAATTCTCTACAAAAAAGGTCTCTTAACATTTTGCCATAGCTCGCTTCGTTTCCGAGATATTTGCAGATATATCTCAAGGGAAGGGGCCTGACGGACATATTTCGAGATATTTCTTCTTCTTGTTGTTCTTCTTCTGCACAGCTAAACTGGAAGTGGCATTTCCAGCTCGCAGTAGTGCAGAGTTATCTCAAAGAAAGGGGCCACGGTGTTTCTGTATCTCTATTATGTTGGTGCGGCTTCGGAACTTTAAAATATCTTGATATATCTCGAGAACTACGCATCTGATCAAGAAATATCATAGAACGTAAAAAGTAGGAAACTTAATTCTCTACAAATAAAGTCGCTTAACATTTTGCCATAGCTCGCTTCGTTTCCGAGATATTTGCAGATTTATCTCAAGGGAAGGGGCCTGACGGACATATTTCGAGATATTTCTTCTTCTTGTTGTTCTTCTTCTGCACAGCTAAGCTGGAAGTGGCATTTGCAGCTCGCAATAGTGCAGAGTTATCTCAAAGAAAGGGGCCACGGTGTTTCTGTATCTCTATTATGTTGGTGCGGCTGCGGAACTTTTAAATATCTTGATATATCTCGAGAACTACGCATCTGATCAAAAAATATCATAGAACATAAAAAGTAGGAAACTTCATTCTCTACCAAAAAGGTCTCTTAACATTTTGCCATAGCTCGCTTCGTTTCCGAGATATATGCAGATTTATCTCAAGGGAAGGGGCCTGACGGACATATTTCGGGATATTTCTTCTTCTTGTTGTTCTTCTTCTGCACAGCTAAACAGGAAGTGGCATTTCCAGCTCGCAATAGTGCAGAGTTTTCTGAAAGAAAGGGGCCACGGTGTTTCTGTATCTCTATTATGTTGGTGCGGCTTCGGAACTTTTAAATATCTTGATATATCTCGAGAACTACGCATCTGATCAAATAATATCATAGAACATAAAAAGTAGGAAACATAATTCTCTACAAAAAACGTCTCTTAACATTTTGCCATAGCTCGCTTCGTTTCCGAGATATTTGCAGATTCAGCTCAAAGGAACTGGCCTGACGGACATATTTCGAGATATTTCTTCTTCTTGTTGTTCTTCCTCTGCACAGCTAAGCTGGAAGTGGCATTTGCAGCTCGCAATAGTGCAGAGTTATCTCAAAGAAAGGGGCCACGGTGTTTCTGTATCTCTATTATGTTGGTGCGGCTTCGGAACTTTTAAATATCTTGATATATCTCGAGAACTACGCATCTGATGAAAAAATATCATACAACATAAAAAGTAGGAAACTTAATTCTCTACAAAAAAGGTCTCTTACCATTTTGCCATAGCTCGCTTCGTTTCCGAGATATTTGCAGATTTATCTCAAGGGAAGGGGCCTGACGGACATATTTCGAGATAATTCTTCTTCTTGTTGTTCTTCTTCTGCACAGCTAAGCTGGAACTGGCATTTGCGGCTCGCACTAGTGCAGAGTTATCTCAAAGAAAGGGGCAACGGTGTTTCTGTATCTCTATTATGTTGGTGCGGCTGCGGAACTTTTAAATATCTTGATATATCTCGAGAACTACGCATCTGATCAAAAAATATCATAGAACATAAAAAGTAGGAAACTTCATTCTCTACCAAAAAGGTCTCTTAACATTTTGCCATAGCTCGCTTCGTTTCCGAGATATATGCAGATTTATCTCAAGGGAAGGGGCCTGACGGACATATTTCGGGATATTTCTTCTTCTTGTTGTTCTTCTTCTGCACAGCTAAACAGGAAGTGGCATTTCCAGCTCGCAATAGTGCAGAGTTTTCTGAAAGAAAGGGGCCACGGTGTTTCTGTATCTCTATTATGTTGGTGCGGCTTCGTAACTTTTAAATATCTTGATATATCTCGAGAACTACGCATCTGATCAAATAATATCATAGAACATAAAAAGTAGGAAACTTAATTCTCTACAAATAAGGTCTCTTAACATTTTGCCATAGCTCGCTTCGTTTCCGAGATATTTGCAGATTCATCTCAAGGGAAGGGGTCTGACGGACATATTTCGAGATATTTCTTCTTCTTGTTGGTCTTCTTCTGCACAGCTAAGCTGGACGTGGCATTTACAGCTCGCAATAGTGCAGAGTTATCTCAAAGAAAGGGGCCACGGTGTTTCTGTATCTCTATTATGTTGGTGCGGCTTCGGAACTTTTAAATATCTTGATATATCTCGAGAACTACGCATCTGATCAAAAAATATCATAGAACATAAAAAGTAGGAAACATAATTCTGTACAAAAAAGGTCTCTTAACATTTTGCCATAGCTCGCTTCGTTTCCGAGATATTTGCAGATTTATCTCAAGGGAAGGGGCCTGACGGACATATTTCGAGATATTTCTTCTTCTTGTTGTTCTTCTTCTGCACAGCTAAGCTGGAAGTGGCATTTGCAGCTCGCACTAGTGCAGAGTTATCTCAAAGAAAGGGGCCACGGTGTTTCTGTATCTCTATTATGTTGGTGCGGCTTCGGAACTTTTAAATATCTCGATATATCTCGAAAACTACGCTTCTGATCAAAAAATATCATAGAACATAAATTGTAGGAAACATAATTCTCTACAAAAAAGGTCTCTTAACATTTTGCCATAGCTCGCTTCGTTTCCGAGATATTTGCAGATATATCTCAAGGGAAGGGGCCTGACGGACATATTTCGAGATATTTCTTCTTCTTGTTGTTCTTCTTCTGCACAGCTAAACTGGAAGTGGCATTTCCAGCTCGCAATCGTGCAGAGTTATCTCAAAGAAAGGGGCCACGGTGTTTCTGTATCTCTATTATGTTGGTGCGGCTTCGGAGCTTTTAAATATCTTGATATATCTCGAGAACTACGCCTCTGATCGAAAAATATCATAGAACATAAAAAGTAGGAAACTTAATTCTCTACAAAAAAGGTCTCTTAACATTTTGCCATAGCTCGCTTCGTTTCCGAGATATTTGCAGATTTATCTCAAGGGAAGGGGCCTGACGGACATATTTCGAGATATTTCTTCTTCTTGTTGTTCTTCTTCTGCACAGCTAAGCTGGAAGTGGCATTTGCAGCTCGCAATAGTGCAGAGTTATCTCAAAGAAAGGGGCCACGGTGTTTCTGTATCTCTATTATGTTGGTGCGGCTTCGGAACTTTTAAATATCTTGATATATCTCGAGAACTACGCATCTGATCAAAAAATATCATAGACCATAAAAAGTAGGAAACTTAATTCTCTACAAAAAAGGTCTCTTAACATTTTGCCATAGCTCGCTTCGTTTCCGAGATATTTGCAGATATATCTCAAGGGAAGGGGCCTGCCGGACATATTTCGAGATATTTCTTCTTCTTGTTGTTCTTCTTCTGCACAGCTAAGCTGGAAGTGGCATTTACAGCTCGCTATAGTGCAGAGTTATCTCAAAGAAAGGGGCCACGGTGTTTCTGTATCTCTATTATGTTGGTGCTGCTTCGGAACTTTTAAATATCTTGATATATCTCGAGAACTACGCATCTAATCAAAAAATATCATAGAACATGAAAAGTAGGAAACTTAATTCTCTACAAAAAAGGTCTCTTAACATTTTGCCATAGCTCTCTTCGTTTCCGAGATATTTGCAGATTTATCTCAAGGGAAGGGGCCTGACGGACATATTTCGAGATATTTCTTCTTCTTGTTGTTCTTCTTCTGCACAGCTAAACTGGAAGTGGCATTTCCAGCTCGCAATCGTGCAGAGTTATCTCAAAGAAAGGGGCCACGGTGTTTCTGTATCTCTATTATGTTGGTGCGGCTTCGGAACTTTTAAATATCTCGATATATCTCGAAAACTACGCTTCTGATCAAAAAATATCATAGAACATAAATTGTAGGAAACATAATTCTCTACAAAAAAGGTCTCTTAACATTTTGCCATAGCTCGCTTCGTTTCCGAGATATTTGCAGATATATCTCAAGGGAAGGGGCCTGACGGACATATTTCGAGATATTTCTTCTTCTTGTTGTTCTTCTTCTGCACAGCTAAACTGGAAGTGGCATTTCCAGCTCGCAATCGTGCAGAGTTATCTCAAAGAAAGGGGCCACGGTGTTTCTGTATCTCTATTATGTTGGTGCGGCTTCGGAGCTTTTAAATATCTTGATATATCTCGAGAACTACGCCTCTGATCGAAAAATATCATAGAACATAAAAAGTAGGAAACTTAATTCTCTACAAAAAAGGTCTCTTAACATTTTGCCATAGCTCGCTTCGTTTCCGAGATATTTGCAGATTTATCTCAAGGGAAGGGGCCTGACGGACATATTTCGAGATATTTCTTCTTCTTGTTGTTCTTCTTCTGCACAGCTAAGCTGGAAGTGGCATTTGCAGCTCGCAATAGTGCAGAGTTATCTCAAAGAAAGGGGCCACGGTGTTTCTGTATCTCTATTATGTTGGTGCGGCTTCGGAACTTTTAAATATCTTGATATATCTCGAGAACTACGCATCTGATCAAAAAATATCATAGACCATAAAAAGTAGGAAACTTAATTCTCTACAAAAAAGGTCTCTTAACATTTTGCCATAGCTCGCTTCGTTTCCGAGATATTTGCAGATATATCTCAAGGGAAGGGGCCTGCCGGACATATTTCGAGATATTTCTTCTTCTTGTTGTTCTTCTTCTGCACAGCTAAGCTGGAAGTGGCATTTACAGCTCGCTATAGTGCAGAGTTATCTCAAAGAAAGGGGCCACGGTGTTTCTGTATCTCTATTATGTTGGTGCTGCTTCGGAACTTTTAAATATCTTGATATATCTCGAGAACTACGCATCTAATCAAAAAATATCATAGAACATGAAAAGTAGGAAACTTAATTCTCTACAAAAAAGGTCTCTTAACATTTTGCCATAGCTCTCTTCGTTTCCGAGATATTTGCAGATTTATCTCAAGGGAAGGGGCCTGACGGACATATTTCGAGATATTTCTTCTTCTTGTTGTTCTTCTTCTGCACAGCTAAACTGGAAGTGGCATTTCCAGCTCGCAATCGTGCAGAGTTATCTCAAAGAAAGGGGCCACGGTGTTTCTGTATCTCTATTATGTTGGTGCGGCTTCGGAACTTTTACATATCTCGATATATCTCGAAAACTACGCTTCTGATCAAAAAATATCATAGAACATAAATTGTAGGAAACATAATTCTCTACAAAAAAGGTCTCTTAACATTTTGCCATAGCTCGCTTCGTTTCCGAGATATTTGCAGATATATCTCAAGGGAAGGGGCCTGACGGACATATTTCGAGATATGTCTTCTTCTTGTTGTTCTTCTTCTGCACAGCTAAGCTGGAAGTGGCATTTGCGGCTCGCACTAGTGCAGAGTTATCTCAAAGAAAGGAGCCACGGTGTTTCTGTATCTCTATTATCTTGGTGCGGCTTCGGAACTTTTAAATATCTCGATATATCTCGAAAACTACGCTTCTGATCGAAAAATATCATAGAACATAAATTGTAGGAAACATAATTCTCTACAAAAAACGTCTCTTAACATTTTGCCATAGCTCGCTTCGTTTCCGAGATATTTGCAGATTTATCTCAAGGTAAGGGGCCTGACGGACATATTGCGAGATATTTCTTCTTCTTGATGTTCTTCTTCTGCACAGCTAAGCTGGAAGTGGCATTTGCAGCTCGCAATAGTGCAGAGTTATCTCAAAGAAAGGAGCCACGGTGTTTCTGTATCTCTATTATGTTGGTGCGGCTTCGGAACTTTTAAATATCTTGATATATCTCGAGAACTACGCATCTGATCAAAAAATATCATAGAACATAAAACGTAGGAAACTTAATTCTCTACAAAAAAGGTCTCTCAACATTTTGCCATAGCTCGCTTCGTTTCCGAGATATTTGCAGATTTATCTCAAAGGACGGGGCCTGACGGACATATTTCGAGATATTTCTTCTTCTTGTTGTTCTTCTTCTGCACAGCTAAGCTGGAAGTGGCATTTGCGGCTCGCACTAGTGCAGAGTTATCTCAAAGAAAGGGGCCACGGTGTTTCTGTATCTCTATTATGTTGGTGCGGCTTTGGAACTTTTAAATATCTCGATATATCTCGAAAACTACGCTTCTGACCAAAAAATATCATAGAACATAAATTGTACGAAACATAATTCTCTACAAAAAAGGTCTCTTAACATTTTGCCATAGCTCGCTTCGTTTCCGAGATATTTGCAGATTTATCTCAAGGGAAGGGGCCTGACGGACATATTTCGAGATATTTCTTCTTCTTGTTGTTCTTCTTCTGCACAGCTAAGCTGGAAGTGGCATTTGCGGCTCGCACTAGTGCACAATTATCTCAAAGAAAGGGGCCACGGTGTTTCTGTATCTCTATTATGTTGGTGCGTCTTCGGAACTTTTATATATCTCGATATATCTCGAAAACTACGCTTCTGATCAAAAAATATAATAGAACATAAATTGTAGGAAACATAATTCTCTACAAAAAACGTCTCTTAACATTTTGCCATAGCTCGCTTCGTTTCCGAGATATTTGCAGATTCAGCTCAAAGGAACTGGCCTGACGGACATATTTCGAGATATTTCTTCTTCTTGTTGTTCTTCTTCTGCACAGCTAAGCTGGAAGTGGCATTTGCAGCTCGCAATAGTGCAGAGTTATCTCAAAGAGAGGGGTCACGGTGTTTCTGTATCTCTATTATGTTGGTGCGGCTTCGGAACTTTTAAATATCTTGATATATCTCGATAACTACGCATCTGATCAAAAAATATCATACTACATAAAAAGTAGGAAACTTAATTCTCTACATGAAAGGTCTCTAAACATTTTGCCATAGCTCGCTTCGTTTCCGAGATATTTGCATATTTATCTCAAGGGAAGGGGCCTGACGGACATATTTCGAGATATTTCTTCTTCTTCTTGTTCTTCTTCTGCACAGCTAAGCTTGAAGTGGCATTTGCGGCTCGCACTAGTGCAGAGTTATCTCAAAGAAAGGGGCCACGGTGTTTCTGTATCTCTATTATGTTGGTGCGGCTTCGGAACTTTTAAATATCTCGATATATCTCGAGAACTACGCCTCTGATCGAAAAATATCATAGAACATAAAAAGTACGAAACTGAATTCTCTACAAAAAAGGTCTCTTAACATTTTGCCATAGCTCGCTTCGTTTCCGAGATATTTGCAGATTTATCTCAAGGGAAGGGGCCTGACGGACATATTTCGAGATATTTCTTCTTCTTGTTGGTCTTCTTCTGCACAGCTGAGCTGGAAGTGGCATTTGCAGGTCGCAATAGTGCAGAGTTATCTCAAAGAAAGTGGCCACGGTGTTTCTGTATCTCTATTATGTTGGTGCGGCTTCGGAACTTTAAAATATTTCGATATATGTCGAAAACTGCGCTTCTGATCAAAAAATATCATAGAACGTAAATTGTAGGAAACATTATTCTCTACAAAAAAGGTCCCTTAACATTTTGCCATAGCTCGCTTCGTTTCCGAGATATTTGCAGATTTATCTCAAGGGAAGGGTCCTGATGGACATATTTCGAGATATTTCTTCTTCTTGTTGTTCTTCTTCTGCACAGCTAAGCTGGAAGTGGCATTTGCAGCGCGCAATAGTGCAGAGTTATCTCAAAGAAAGGGGCCACGGTGTTTCTGTATCTCTATTATGTTGGTGCGGCTTCGGAACTTTTAAATATCTTGATATATCTCGAGAACTACGCATCTGATCAAAAAATATCATACTACATAAAAAGTAGGAAACTTAATTCTCTACATGAAAGGTCTCTAAACATTTTGCCATAGCTCGCTTCGTTTCCGAGATATTTGCAGATTTATATCAAGGGAAGGGGCCTGACGGACATATTTTGAGATATTTCTTCTTCTTGTTGTTCTTCTTCTGCACAGCTAAGCTGGAAGTGGCATTTGCAGCTCGCAATAGTGCAGAGTTATCTCAAAGAAAGGGGCCACGGTGTTTCTGTATCTCTATTATGTTGGTGCGGCTTCGGAACTTTTAAATATCTTGCTATATCTCGAGAACTACGCGTCTGATCAAAAAATATCATAGAAGATAAAAAGTAGGAAACTTAATTCTCTACAAAAACGGTCTCTTAACATTTTGCCATAGCTCGCTTCGTTTCCGAGATATTTGCAGATATATCTCAAGGGAAGGGGCCTGACGGACATATTTCGAGATATTTCTTCTTCTTGTTGTTCTTCTTCTGCACAGCTAAGCTGGAAGTGGCATTTGCGGCTCGCACTAGTGCACAGTTATCTCAAAGAAAGGGGCCACGGTGTTTCTGTATCTCTATTATGTTGGTGCGGCTTCGGAACTTTTAAATATCTCGATATATCTTGAACACTACGCTTCTGATCAAAAAATATCATAGAACGTAAATTGTAGGAAACATTATTCTCTACAAAAAAGGTCTCTTAACATTTTGCCATAGCTCGCTTCGTTTCCGAGATATTTGCAGATTTATCTCAAGGGAAGGGGCCTGACGGACATATTTCGAGATATTTCTTCTTGTTGTTGTTCTTCTTCTGCACAGCTAAGCTGGAAGTGGCATTTGCAGCGCGCAATAGTGCAGAGTTATCTCAAAGAAAGGGGCCACGGTGTTTCTGTATCTCTATTATGTTGGTGCGGCTTCGGAACTTTTAAATATCTTGATATATCTCGAGAACTACGCATCTGATCAAAAAATATCATACTACATAAAAAGTGGGAAACTTAATTCTCTACAAGAAAGGTCTCTAAACATTTTGCCATAGCTCGCTTCGTTTCCGAGATATTTGCAGATTTATCTCAAGGGAAGGGGCCTGACGGACATATTTCGAGATATTTCTTCTTCTTGTTGTTCTTCTTCTGCACAGCTAAGCTGGAAGTGGCATTTGCAGCTCGCAATAGTGCAGAGTTATCTCAAAGAGAGGGGCCACGGTGTTTCTGTATCTCTATTATGTTGGTGCGGCTTCGGAACTTTTAAATATCTTGATATATCTCGAGAACTACGCATCTGATCAAAAAATATCATAGAAGATAAAAAGTAGGAAACTTAATTCTCTACAAAAAAGGTCTCTTAACATTTCGCCATAGCTCGCTTCGTTTCCGAGATATTTGCAGATTTATCTCAAGGGAAGGGGCCTGACGGACATATTTCGAGATATTTCTTCTTCTTGTTGTTCTTCTTCTGCACAGCTGAGCTGTAAGTGGCATTTGCAGGTCGCAATAGTGCAGAGTTATCTCAAAGAAAGTGGCCACGGTGTTTCTGTATCTCTATTATGTTGGTGCGGCTTCGGAACTTTAAAATATTTCGATATATGTCGAAAACTACGCTTCTGATCAAAAAATATCATAGAACGTAAATTGTAGGAAACATTATTCTCTACAAAAAAGGTCCCTTAACATTTTGCCATAGCTCGCTTCGTTTCCGAGATATTTGCAGATTTATCTCAAGGGAAGGGTCCTGATGGACATATTTCGAGATATTTCTTCTTCTTGTTGTTCTTCTTCTGCACAGCTAAGCTGGAAGTGGCATTTGCAGCGCGCAATAGTGCACAGTTATCTCAAAGAAAGGGGCCACGGTGTTTCTGTATCTCTATTATGTTGGTGCGTCTTTGGAACTTTTAAATATCTCGATATATCTCGAAAACTACGCTTCTGATCAAAAAATATCATAGAACATAAATTGTAGGAAACATAATTCTCTACAAAAAACGTCTCTTAACATTTTGCCATAGCTCGCTTCGTTTCCGAGATATTTGCAGATTCAGCTCAAAGGAACTGGCCTGACGGACATATTTCGAGATATTTCTTCTTCTTGTTGTTCTTCCTCTGCACAGCTAAGCTGGAAGTGGCATTTGCAGCTCGCAATAGTGCAGAGTTATCTCAAAGAAAGGGGCCACGGTGTTTCTGTATCTCTATTATGTTGGTGCGGCTTCGGAACTTTAAAATATTTCGATATATGTCGAAAACTACGCTTCTGATCAAAAAATATCATAGAACGTAAATTGTAGGAAACATTATTCTCTACAAAAAAGGTCCCTTAACATTTTGCCATAGCTCGCTTCGTTTCCGAGATATTTGCAGATTTATCTCAAGGGAAGGGGCCTGACGGACATATTTCGAGATATTTCTTCTTCTTGTTGTTCTTCTTCTGCACAGCTAAGCTGGAAGTGGCATTTGCAGCGCGCAATAGTGCAGAGTTAGCTCAAAGAAAGGGGCCACGGTGTTTCTGTATCTCTATTATGTTGGTGCGGCTTCGGAACTTTTAAATATCTTGATATATCTCGAGAACTACGCATCTGATCAAAAAATATCATAGAACATAAAAAGTAGGAAACTTAATTCTCTACAAAAAAGGTCTCTTAACATTTTGCCATAGCTCGCTTCGTTTCCGAGATATTTGCAGATTTATCTCAAGGGAAGGGGCCTGACGGACATATTTCGAGATATTTCTTCTTCTTGTTGTTCTTCTTCTGCACAGCTAAGCTGGAAGTGGCATTTGCGGCTCGCACTAGTGCAGAGTTATCTCAAAGAAAGGGGCCACGGTGTTTCTGTATCTCTATTATGTTGGTGCGGCTTCGGAACTTTTAAACATCTCGATATATCTCGAAAACTACGCTTCTGATCAAAAAATATCATAGAACATAAATTGTAGGCAACATAATTCTCTACAAAAAAGGTCTCTCAACATTTTGCCATAGCTCGCTTCGTTTCCGAGATATTTGCAGATATATCTCAAGGGAAGGGGCCTGACGGACATATTTCGAGATATTTCTTCTTCTTGTTGTTCTTCTTCTGCACAGCTAAGCTGGAAGTGGCATTTGCGGCTCGCACTAGTGCAGAGTTATCTCAAAGAAAGGGGCCACGGTGTTTCTGTATCTCTATTATGTTGGTGCGGCTTCGGAACTTTTAAATATCTCGATATATCTCGAAAACTACGCTTCTGATCAAAAAATATCATAGAACATAAATTGTAGGAAACATAATTCTCTACAAAAAAGGTCTCTTAACATTTTGCCATAGCTCGCTTCGTTTCCGAGATATTTGCAGATATATCTCAAGGGAAGGGGCCTGACGGACATATTTCGAGATATTTCTTCTTCTTGTTGTTCTTCTTCTGCACAGCTAAGCTGGAAGTGGCATTTGCGGCTCGCACTAGTGCAGAGTTATCTCAAAGAAAGGGGCCACGGTGTTTCTGTATCCCTATTATGTTGGTGCGGCTTCGGAACTTTTAAATATCTCGATATATCTCGAAAACTACGCATCTGATCAAAAAATATCATAGAACATAAATTGTAGGAAACTTAATTCTCTACAAAAAAGGTCTCTTAACATTTTGCCATAGCTCTCTTTGTTTCCGAGATATTTGCAGATTTATCTCAAGGGAAGGGGCCTGACGGACATATTTCGAGATATTTCTTCTTCTTGTTGTTCTTCTTCTGCACAGCTAAGCTGGAAGTGGCATTTGCAGCTCGCAATAGTGCAGAGTTATCTCAAAGAAAGGGGCCACGGTGTTTCTGTATCTCTATTATGTTGGTGCGGCTTCGGAACTTTTAAATATCTTGATATATCTCGAGAACTACGCATCTGATCAAAAAATATCATAGAACACAAAAAGTAGGAAACTTAATTATCTACAAAAAAGGTCTCTTAACATTTTGCCATAGCTCGCTTCGTTTCCGAGATATTTGCAGATTTATCTCAAGGGAAGGGGCCTGACGGACATATTTCGAGATATTTCTTCTTCTTGTTGTTCTTCTTCTGCACAGCTAAGCTGGAAGTGGCATTTGCGGCTCGCACTAGTGCAGAGTTATCTCAAAGAAAGGGGCCACGGTGTTTCTGTATCTCTATTATGTTGGTGCGGCTTCGGAACTTTTAAATATCTTGATATATCTCGAGAACTACGCATCTGATCAAAAAATATCATAGAACATAAAAAGTAGGAAACTTAATTATCTACAAAAAAGGTCTCTTAACATTTTGCCATAGCTCGCTTCGTTTCCGAGATATTTGCAGATTTATCTCAAGGGAAGGGGCCTGACGGACATATTTCGAGATATTTCTTCTTCTTGTTGTTCTTCTTCTGCACAGCTAAGCTGGAAGTGGCATTTGCAGCTCGCAATAGTGCAGAGTTATCTCAAAGAGAGGGGCCACGGTGTTTCTGTATCTCTATTATGTTGGTGCGGCTTCGGAACTTTTAAATATCTTGATATATCTCGAGAACTACGCATCTGATCAAAAAATATCATAGAAGATAAAAAGTAGGAAACTTAATTCTCTACAAAAAAGGTCTCTTAACATTTCGCCATAGCTCGCTTCGTTTCCGAGATATTTGCAGATTTATCTCAAGGGAAGGGGCCTGTCGGACATATTTCGAGATATTTCTTCTTCTTGTTGTTCTTCTTCTGCACAGCTAAGCTGGAAGTGGCATTTGCGGCTCGCACTAGTGCAGAGTTATCTCAAAGAAAGGGGCCACGGTGTTTCTGTATCTCTATTATGTTGGTGCGGCTTCGGAACTTTTAAATATCTCGATATATCTCGAAAACTACGCTTCTGATCAAAAAATATCATAGAACATAAATTGTAGGAAACATAATTCTCTACAAAAAAGGTCTCTTAACATTTTGCCATAGCTCGCTTCGTTTCCGAGATATTTGCAGATATATCTCAAGGGAAGGGGCCTGACGGACATATTTCGAGATATTTCTTCTTCTTGTTGTTCTTCTTCTGCACAGCTAAGCTGGAAGTGGCATTTGCAGCTCGCAATAGTGCAGAGTTATCTCAACGAAAGGGGCCACGGTGTTTCTGTATCTCTATTATGTTGGTGCGGCTTCGGAACTTTTAAATATCTTGATATATTTCGAGAACTACGCATCTGATCAAAAAATATCATAGAACATGAATTGTAGGAAACTTAATTCTCTACAAAAAAGGTCTCTTAACATTTTGCCATAGCTCTCTTTGTTTCCGAGATATTTGCAGATTTATCTCAAGGGAAGGGGCCTGACGGACATATTTCGAGATATTTCTTCTTCTTGTTGTTCTTCTTCTGCACAGCTAAGCTGGAAGTGGCATTTGCAGCTCGCAATAGTGCAGAGTTATCTCAAAGAAAGGGGCCACGGTGTTTCTGTATCTCTATTATGTTGGTGCGGCTTCGGAACTTTTAAATATCTTGATATATCTCGAGAACTACGCATCTGATCAAAAAATATCATAGAACATAAAAAGTAGGAAACTTAATTATCTACAAAAAAGGTCTCTTAACATTTTGCCATAGCTCGCTTCGTTTCCGAGATATTTGCAGATTTATCTCAAGGGAAGGGGCCTGACGGACATATTTCGAGATATTTCTTCTTCTTGTTGTTCTTCTTCTGCACAGCTAAGCTGGAAGTGGCATTTGCGGCTCGCAATAGTGCAGAGTTATCTCAAAGAGAGGGGCCACGGTGTTCCTGTATCTCTATTATGTTGGTGCGGCTTCGGAACTTTTAAATATCTTGATATATCTCGAGAACTACGCATCTGATCAAAAAATATCATAGAAGATAAAAAGTAGGAAACTTAATTCTCTACAAGAAAGGTCTCTAAAGATTTTGCCATAGCTCGCTTCGTTTCCGAGATATTTGCAGATATATCTCAAGGGAAGGGGCCTGACGGACATATTTCGAGATATTTCTTCTTCTTGTTGTTCTTCTTCTGCACAGCTAAGCTGGAAGTGGCATTTGCGGCTCGCACTAGTGCAGAGTTATCTCAAAGAAAGGGGCCACGGTGTTTCTGTATCTCTATTATGTTGGTGCGGCTTCGGAACTTTTAAATATCTCGATATATCTCGAAAACTACGCTTCTGATCAAAAAATATCATAGAACATAAATTGTAGGAAACATAATTCTCTACAAAAAAGGTCTCTTAACATTTTGCCATAGCTCGCTTCGTTTCCGAGATATTTGCAGATATATCTCAAGGGAAGGGGCCTGACGGACATATTTCGAGATATTTCTTCTTCTTGTTGTTCTTCTTCTGCACAGCTAAGCTGGAAGTGGCATTTGCAGCTCGCAATAGTGCAGAGTTATCTCAACGAAAGGGGCCACGGTGTTTCTGTATCTCTATTATGTTGGTGCGGCTTCGGAACTTTTAAATATCTTGATATATTTCGAGAACTACGCATCTGATCAAAAAATATCATAGAACATGAATTGTAGGAAACTTAATTCTCTACAAAAAAGGTCTCTTAACATTTTGCCATAGCTCTCTTTGTTTCCGAGATATTTGCAGATTTATCTCAAGGGAAGGGGCCTGACGGACATATTTCGAGATATTTCTTCTTCTTGTTGTTCTTCTTCTGCACAGCTAAGCTGGAAGTGGCATTTGCAGCTCGCAATAGTGCAGAGTTATCTCAAAGAAAGGGGCCACGGTGTTTCTGTATCTCTATTATGTTGGTGCGGCTTCGGAACTTTTAAATATCTTGATATATCTCGAGAACTACGCATCTGATCAAAAAATATCATAGAACATAAAAAGTAGGAAACTTAATTATCTACAAAAAAGGTCTCTTAACATTTTGCCATAGCTCGCTTCGTTTCCGAGATATTTGCAGATTTATCTCAAGGGAAGGGGCCTGACGGACATATTTCGAGATATTTCTTCTTCTTGTTGTTCTTCTTCTGCACAGCTAAGCTGGAAGTGGCATTTGCGGCTCGCAATAGTGCAGAGTTATCTCAAAGAGAGGGGCCACGGTGTTCCTGTATCTCTATTATGTTGGTGCGGCTTCGGAACTTTTAAATATCTTGATATATCTCGAGAACTACGCATCTGATCAAAAAATATCATAGAAGATAAAAAGTAGGAAACTTAATTCTCTACAAGAAAGGTCTCTAAAGATTTTGCCATAGCTCGCTTCGTTTCCGAGATATTTGCAGATATATCTCAAGGGAAGGGGCCTGACGGACATATTTCGAGATATTTCTTCTTCTTGTTGTTCTTCTTCTGCACAGCTAAGCTGGAAGTGGCATTTGCAGCTCGCAATAGTGCAGAGTTATCTCAAAGAGAGGGGCCACGGTGTTTCTGTATCTCTATTATGTTGGTGCGGCTTCGGAACTTTTAAATATCTTGATATATCTCGAGAACTACGCATCTGATCAAAAAATATCATAGAAGATAAAAAGTAGGAAACTTAATTCTCTACAAAAAAGGTCTCTTAACATTTCGCCATAGCTCGCTTCGTTTCCGAGATATTTGCAGATTTATCTCAAGGGAAGGGGCCTGTCGGACATATTTCGAGATATTTCTTCTTCTTGTTGTTCTTCTTCTGCACAGCTAAGCTGGAAGTGGCATTTGCGGCTCGCACTAGTGCAGAGTTATCTCAAAGAAAGGGGCCACGGTGTTTCTGTATCTCTATTATGTTGGTGCGGCTTCGGAACTTCTAAATATCTTGATATATCTCGAGAACTACGCATCTGATCAAAAAATATCATAGAACATAAAAAGTAGGAAACTTAATTCTCTACAAAAAAGGTCTCTCAACATTTTGCCATAGCTCGCTTCGTTTCCGAGATATTTGCAGATTTATCTCATGGGAAGGGGCCTGACGGACATATTTCGAGATATTTCTTCTTCTTGTTGTTCTTCTTCTGCACAGCTGAGCTGGAAGTGGCATTTGCAGGTCGCAATAGTGCAGAGTTATCTCAAAGAAAGGGGCCACGGTGTTTCTGTATCCCTATTATGTTGGTGCGGCTTCGGAACTTTTAAATATCTCGATATATCTCGAAAACTACGCTTCTGATCAAAAAATATCATAGAACATAAATTGTAGGAAACATAATTCTCTACAAAAAACGTCTCTTAACATTTTGCCATAGCTCGCTTCTTTTCCGAGATATTTGCAGATTCAGCTCAAAGGAACTGGCCTGACGGACATATTTCGAGATATTTCTTCTTCTTGTTGTTCTTCCTCTGCACAGCTAAGCTGGAAGTGGCATTTGCAGCTCGCAATAGTGCAGAGTTATCTCAAAGAAAGGGGCCACGGTGTTTCTGTATCTCTATTATGTTGGTGCGGCTTCGGAACTTTTAAATATCTTGATATATCTCGAGAACTACGCATCTGATCAAAAAATATCATAGAACATGAAAAGTAGGAAACTTAATTCTCTACAAAAAAGGTCTCTTAACATTTTGCCATAGCTCGCTTCGTTTCCGAGATATTTGCAGATTTATCTCAAGGGAAGGGGCCTAACGGACATATTTCGAGATATTTCTTCTTCTTGTTGTTCTTCTTCTGCACAGCTAAACTGGAAGTGGCATTTCCAGCTCGCAATAGTGCAGAGTTATCTCAAAGAAAGGGGCCACGGTGTTTCTGTATCTCTATTATGTTGGTGCGGCTTCGGAACTTTTGAATATCTTGATATATCTCGAGAACTACGCATCTGATAAAAAAATATCCTAGAAGATAAAAAGTAGGAAACTTAATTCTCTACAAAAAAGGTCTCTTAACATTTCGCCATAGCTCGCTTCGTTTCCGAGATATTTGCAGATATATCTCAAGGGAAGGGGCCTGACGGACATATTTCGAGATATTTCTTCTTCTTGTTGTTCTTCTTCTGCACAGCTAAGCTGGAAGTGGCATTTACAGCTCGCAATAGTGCAGAGTTATCTCAAAGAAAGGGGCCACGGTGTTTCTGTATCTCTATTATGTTGGTGCGGCTTCGGAACTTTTAAATATCTTGATATATCTCGAGAACTACGCATCTGATCAAAAAATATCATAGAAGATAAAAAGTAGGAAACTTAATTCTCTACAAAAAAGGTCCCTTAACATTTTGCCATAGCTCGCTTCGTTTCCGAGATATTTGCATATTTATCTCAAGGGAAGGGGCCTGACGGACATATTTCGAGATATTTCTTCTTCTTGTTGTTCTTCTTCTGCACAGCTAAGCTGGAAGTGGCATTTGCGGCTCGCACTAGTGCAGAGTTATCTCAAAGAAAGGGGCCACGGTGTTTCTGTATCTCTATTATGTTGGTGCGGCTTCGGAACTTTTAAATATCTTGATATATCTCGAGAACCACGCATCTGATCAAAAAATATCATAGAACATAAAAAGTAGGAAACTTAATTCTCTACAAAAAAGGTCTCTTAACATTTTGCCATAGCTCGCTTCGTTTCCGAGATATTTGCAGATTTATCTCAAGGGAAGGGGCCTGACGGACATATTTCGAGATATTTCTTCTTCTTGTTGTTCTTCTTCTGCACAGCTGAGCTGGAAGTGGCATTTGCAGCTCGCAATAGTGCAGAGTTATCTCAAAGAAAGAGGCCACGGTGTTTCTGTACCTCTATTATGTTGGTGCAGCTTCGGAACTTTTAAATATCTCGATATATCTCGAAAACTACGCTTCTGATCAAAAAATATCATACCACAAAATTGTAGGAAACATAATTCTCTACAAAAAAGGTCTCTTAACATTTTGCCATAGCTCGCTTCGTTTCCGAGATATTTGCAGATTCAGCTCAAAGGAACTGGCCTGACGGACATATTTCGAGATATTTCTTCTTCTTGTTGTTCTTCCCCTGCACAGCTAAGCTGGAAGTGGCATTTGCAGCTCGCAATAGTGCAGAGTTATCTTAAAGAAAGGGGCCACGGTGTTTCTGTATCTCTATTATGTTGGTGCGGCTTCGGAACTTTTAAATATCTTGATATATCTCGAGAACTACGCATCTGATCAAAAAATGTCATAGAACATAAAAAGTAGGAAACTTAATTCTCTACAAAAAAGGTCTCTTAACATTTTGCCATAGCTCGCTTCGTTTCCGAGGTATTTGCATATTTATCTCAAGGGAAGGGGCCTGACGGACATATTTCGAGATATTTCTTCTTCTTGTTGTTCTTCTTCTGCACAGCTAAGCTGGAAGTGGCATTTGCAGCTCGCAATAGTGCAGAGTTATCTCAAAGAGAGGGGCCACGGTGTTTCTGTATCTCAATTATGTTGGTGCGGCTTCGGAACTTTTAAATATCTTGATATATCTCGAGAACTACGCATCTGATAAAAAAATATCATAGAAGATAAAAAGTAGGAAACTTAATTCTCTACAAAAAAGGTCTCTTAACATTTCGCCATAGCTCGCTTCGTTTCCGAGATATTTGCAGATATATCTCAAGGGAAGGGGCCTGACGGACATATTTCGAGATATTTCTTCTTCTTGTTGTTCTTCTTCTGCACAGCTAAGCTGGAAGTGGCATTTGCGGCTCGCACTAGTGCAGAGTTATCTCAAAGAAAGGGGCCACGGTGTTTCTGTATCTCTATTATGTTGGTGCGGCTTCG
The DNA here is from genome assembly GCF_051020975.1 of Osmia lignaria lignaria. NCBI lineage: Eukaryota > Metazoa > Arthropoda > Insecta > Hymenoptera > Megachilidae > Osmia > Osmia lignaria. The sequence goes on from NW_027478161.1 coordinate 955,901, forward strand.
GAACTTTTAAATATCTCGATATATCTCGAAAACTACGCATCTGATCAAAAAATATCATAGAACATAAAAAGTAGGAAACTTAATTCTCTACAAAAAAGGTCTCTTAACATTTTGCCATAGCTCGCTTCGTTTCCGAGATATTTGCAGATTTATCTCAAGGGAAGGGGCCTAACGGACATATTTCGAGATATTTCTTCTTCTTGTTGTTCTTCTTCTGCACAGCTAAACTGGAAGTGGCATTTCCAGCTCGCAATAGTGCAGAGTTATCTCAAAGAAAGGGGCCACGGTGTTTCTGTATCTCTATTATGTTGGTGCGGCTTCGGAACTTTTAAATATCTTGATATATCTCGAGAACCACGCTTCTGATCAAAAAATATCATAGAACATAAAAAGTAGGAAACTTAATTCTCTACAAAAAAGGTCTCTTAACATTTTGCCATAGCTCGCTTCGTTTCCGAGATATTTGCAGATTTATCTCAAGGGAAGGGGCCTAACGGACATATTTCGAGATATTTCTTCTTCTTGTTGTTCTTCTTCTGCACAGCTAAACTGGAAGTGGCATTTCCAGCTCGCAATAGTGCAGAGTTATCTCAAAGAAAGGGGCCACGGTGTTTCTGTATCTCTATTATGTTGGTGCGGCTTCGGAACTTTTAAATATCTTGATATATCTCGAGAACTACGCATCTGATCAAAAAATATCATAGAACATAAAAAGTAGGAAACTTAATTCTCTACAAAAAAGGTCTCTCAACATTTTGCCATAGCTCGCTTCGTTTCCGAGATATTTGCAGATTTATCTCAAGGGAAGGGGCCTGACGGACATATTTCGAGATATTTCTTCTTCTTGTTGTTCTTCTTCTGCACAGCTGAGCTGGAAGTGGCATTTGCAGGTCGCAATAGTGCAGAGTTATCTCAAAGAAAGGGGCCACGGTGTTTCTGTATCCCTATTATGTTGGTGCGGCTTCGGAACTTTTAAATATCTCGATATATCTCGAAAACTACGCTTCTGATCAAAAAATATCATAGAACATAAATTGTAGGAAACATAATTCTCTACAAAAAACGTCTCTTAACATTTTGCCATAGCTCGCTTCTTTTCCGAGATATTTGCAGATTCAGCTCAAAGGAACTGGCCTGACGGACATATTTCGAGATATTTCTTCTTCTTGTTGTTCTTCCTCTGCACAGCTAAGCTGGAAGTGGCATTTGCAGCTCGCAATAGTGCAGAGTTATCTCAAAGAAAGGGGCCACGGTGTTTCTGTATCTCTATTATGTTGGTGCGGCTTCGGAACTTTTAAATATCTTGATATATCTCGAGAACTACGCATCTGATCAAAAAATATCATAGAACATAAAAAGTAGGAAACTTAATTCTCTACAAAAAAGGTCTCTTAACATTTTGCCATAGCTCGCTTCGTTTCCGAGATATTTGCATATTTATCTCAAGGGAAGGGGCCTGACGGACATATTTCGAGATATTTCTTCTTCTTGTTGTTCTTCTTCTGCACAGCTAAGCTGGAAGTGGCATTTGCGGCTCGCACTAGTGCAGAGTTATCTTAAAGAAAGGGGCCACGGTGTTTCTGTATCTCTATTATGTTGGTGCGGCTTCGGAACTTTTAAATATCTTGATATATCTCGAGAACTACGCATCTGATCAAAAAATGTCATAGAACATAAAAAGTAGGAAACTTAATTCTCTACAAAAAAGGTCTCTTAACATTTTGCCATAGCTCGCTTCGTTTCCGAGGTATTTGCATATTTATCTCAAGGGAAGGGGCCTGACGGACATATTTCGAGATATTTCTTCTTCTTGTTGTTCTTCTTCTGCACAGCTAAGCTCGAAGCGGCATTTGCAGCTCGCAATAGTGCAGAGTTATCTCAAAGAAAGAGGCCACGGTGTTTCCGTATCTCTATTATGTTGGTGCAGCTTCGGAACTTTTAAATATCTTGATATATCTCGAGAACTACGCATCTGATCAAAAAATATCATCGAACATAAAAAGTAGGAAACTTAATTCTCTACAAAAAAGGTCTCTTAACATTTTGCCATAGCTCGCTTCGTTTCCGAGATATTTGCAGATTTATCTCAAGGGAAGTGGCCTGACGGACATATTTCGAGATATTTCTTCTTCTTGTTGTTCTTGTTCTGCACAGCTAAGCTGGAAGTGGCATTTGCAGCTCGCAATAGTGCAGAGTTATCCCAAAGAAAGGGGCCACGGTGTTTCTGTATCTCTATTATGTTGGTGCGGCTTCGGAACTTTTAAATATCTTGATATATCTCGAGAACTACGCATCTGATCAAAAAATATCATACTACATAAAAAGTAGGAAACTTAATTCTCTACAAGAAAGGTCTCTAAACATTTTGCCATAGCTCGCTTCGTTTCCGAGATATTTGCAGATTTATCTCAAGGGAAGGGGCCTGACGGACATATTTCGAGATATTTCTTCTTCTTGTTGTTCTTCTTCTGCACAGCTAAGCTGGAAGTGGCATTTGCGGCTCGCACTAGTGCACAGTTATCTCAAAGAAAGGGGCCACGGTGTTTCTGTATCTCTATTATGTTGGTGCGGCTTCGGAACTTTTAAATATCTCGATATATCTCGAAAACTACGCTTCTGATCAAAAAATATCAGAGAACGTAAATTATAGGAAACATAATTCTCTACAAAAAAGGTCTCTTAAGATTTTGCCATAGCTCGCTTCGTTTCCGAGATATTTGCAGATTTATCTCAAGGGAAGGGGCCTGACGGACATATTTCGAGATATTTCTTCTTCTTGTTGTTCTTCTTCTGCACAGCTAAGCTGGAAGTGGCATTTGCAGGTCGCAATAGTGCAGAGTTATCTCAAAGAAAGGGGCCACGGTGTTTCTGTATCTCTATTATGTTGGTGCGGCTTCGGAACTTTTAAATATCTTGATATATCTCGAGAACTACGCATCTGATCAAAAAATATCATAGAACATAAAAAGTAGGAAACTTCATTCTCTACCAAAAAGGTCTCTTAACATTTTGCCATAGCTCGCTTCGTTTCCGAGATATATGCAGATTTATCTCAAGGGAAGGGGCCTGACGGACATATTTCGGGATATTTCTTCTTCTTGTTGTTCTTCTTCTGCACAGCTAAACAGGAAGTGGCATTTCCAGCTCGCAATAGTGCAGAGTTATCTGAAAGAAAGGGGCCACGGTGTTTCTGTATCTCTATTATGTTGGTGCCGCTTCGGAACTTTTAAATATCTGGATATATCTCGAGAACTACGCATCTGATCAAAAAATATCATAGAACATAAAAAGTAGGAAACTTAATTCTCTACAAAAAAGGTCTCTTAACATTTTGCCATAGCTCGCTTCGTTTCCGAGGTATTTGCATATTTATCTCAAGGGAAGGGGCCTGACGGACATATTTCGAGATATTTCTTCTTCTTGTTGTTCTTCTTCTGCACAGCTAAGCTCGAAGCGGCATTTGCAGCTCGCAATAGTGCAGAGTTATCTCAAAGAAAGAGGCCACGGTGTTTCCGTATCTCTATTATGTTGGTGCAGCTTCGGAACTTTTAAATATCTTGATATATCTCGAGAACTACGCATCTGATCAAAAAATATCATCGAACATAAAAAGTAGGAAACTTAATTCTCTACAAAAAAGGTCTCTTAACATTTTGCCATAGCTCGCTTCGTTTCCGAGATATTTGCAGATTTATCTCAAGGGAAGTGGCCTGACGGACATATTTCGAGATATTTCTTCTTCTTGTTGTTCTTGTTCTGCACAGCTAAGCTGGAAGTGGCATTTGCAGCTCGCAATAGTGCAGAGTTATCCCAAAGAAAGGGGCCACGGTGTTTCTGTATCTCTATTATGTTGGTGCGGCTTCGGAACTTTTAAATATCTTGATATATCTCGAGAACTACGCATCTGATCAAAAAATATCATACTACATAAAAAGTAGGAAACTTAATTCTCTACAAGAAAGGTCTCTAAACATTTTGCCATAGCTCGCTTCGTTTCCGAGATATTTGCAGATTTATCTCAAGGGAAGGGGCCTGACGGACATATTTCGAGATATTTCTTCTTCTTGTTGTTCTTCTTCTGCACAGCTAAGCTGGAAGTGGCATTTGCGGCTCGCACTAGTGCACAGTTATCTCAAAGAAAGGGGCCACGGTGTTTCTGTATCTCTATTATGTTGGTGCGGCTTCGGAACTTTTAAATATCTCGATATATCTCGAAAACTACGCTTCTGATCAAAAAATATCAGAGAACGTAAATTATAGGAAACATAATTCTCTACAAAAAAGGTCTCTTAAGATTTTGCCATAGCTCGCTTCGTTTCCGAGATATTTGCAGATTTATCTCAAGGGAAGGGGCCTGACGGACATATTTCGAGATATTTCTTCTTCTTGTTGTTCTTCTTCTGCACAGCTAAGCTGGAAGTGGCATTTGCAGGTCGCAATAGTGCAGAGTTATCTCAAAGAAAGGGGCCACGGTGTTTCTGTATCTCTATTATGTTGGTGCGGCTTCGGAACTTTTAAATATCTTGATATATCTCGAGAACTACGCATCTGATCAAAAAATATCATAGAACATAAAAAGTAGGAAACTTCATTCTCTACCAAAAAGGTCTCTTAACATTTTGCCATAGCTCGCTTCGTTTCCGAGATATATGCAGATTTATCTCAAGGGAAGGGGCCTGACGGACATATTTCGGGATATTTCTTCTTCTTGTTGTTCTTCTTCTGCACAGCTAAACAGGAAGTGGCATTTCCAGCTCGCAATAGTGCAGAGTTATCTGAAAGAAAGGGGCCACGGTGTTTCTGTATCTCTATTATGTTGGTGCCGCTTCGGAACTTTTAAATATCTGGATATATCTCGAGAACTACGCATCTGATCAAAAAATATCATAGAACATAAAAAGTAGGAAACTTAATTCTCCACAAAAAAGGTCTCTTAACATTTTGCCATAGCTCGCTTCGTTTCCGAGATATTTGCAGATTTATCTCAAGGGAAGGGGCCTGACGGACATATTTCGAGATATTTCTTCTTCTTGTTGTTCTTCTTCTGCACAGCTAAGCTGGAAGTGGTATTTGCAGCTCGCAGTAGTGCAGAGTTATCTCAAAGAAAGGGGCCACGGTGTTTCTGTATCTCTATTATGTTGGTGCGGCTTCGGAACTTTTAAATATCTTGATATATCTCGAGAACTACGCATCTGATCAAAAAATATCGTAGAACATAAAAAGTAGGAAACTTAATTCTCTACAAATAAGGTCTCTTAACATTTTGCCATAGCTCGCTTGGTTTCCGAGATAGTTGCAGATTTATCTCAAGGGAAGGGGCCTGACGGACATATTTCCAGATATTTCTTCTTCTTGTTGTTCCTCTTCTGCACAGCTAAGCTGGAAGTGGCATTTGCAGCTCGCAATAGTGCAGAGTTATCTCAAAGAAAGGGGCCACGGTGTTTCTGTATCTCTATTATGTTGGTGCGGCTTCGGAACTTTTAAATATCTTGATATATCTCGAGAACTACGCATCTGATCAAATAATATCATAGAACATAAAAAGTAGGAAACTTAATTCTCTACAAATAAGGTCTCTTAACATTTTGCCATAGCTCGCTTCGTTTCCGAGATATTTGCAGATTTATCTCAAGGGAAGGGGCCTGACGGACATATTTCGAGATATTTCTTCTTCTTGTTGGTCTTCTTCTGCACAGCTAAGCTGGAAGTGGCATTTGCAGCTCGCAATGGTGCAGAGTTATCTCAAAGAAAGGTGCCACGGTGTTTCTGTATCTCTATTATGTTGGTGCGCCTTCGGATCTTTTAAATATCTCGATATATCTCGAAAGCTACGCTTCTGATCAAAAAATATCATAGAACCTAAATTGTGGGAAATATAATTCTCTACAGAAAAGGTCTCTTAACATTTTGCCGTAGCTCGCTTCGTTTCCGAGATATTTGCAGATATATCTCAAGGGAAGGGGCCTGACGGACATATTTCGGGATATTTCTTCTTCTTGTTGTTCTTCTTCTGCACAGCTAAACAGGAAGTGGCATTTCCAGCTCGCAATAGTGCAGAGTTATCTGAAAGAAAGGGGCCACGGTGTTTCTGTATCTCTATTATGTTGGTGCGGCTTCGGAACTTTTAAATGTCTTGATATATCTCGAGAACTACGCATCTGATCAAATAATATCATAGAACATAAAAAGTAGGAAACTTAATTCTCTACAAATAAGGTCTCTTAACATTTTGCCATAGCTCGCTTCGTTTCCGAGATATTTGCAGATTTATCTCAAGGGAAGGGGCCTGACGGACATATTTCGAGATATTTCTTCTTCTTGTTGGTCTTCTTCTGCACAGCTAAGCTGGAAGTGGCATTTGCAGCTCGCAATGGTGCAGAGTTATCTCAAAGAAAGGGGCCACGGTGTTTCTGTATCTCTATTATGTTGGTGCGGCTTCGGATCTTTTAAATATCTCGATATATCTCGAAAACTACGCTTCTGATCAAAAAATATCATAGAACCTAAATTGTGGGAAATATAATTCTCTACAGAAAAGGTCTCTTAACATTTTGCCGTAGCTCGCTTCGTTTCCGAGATATTTGCAGATTTATCTCAAGGGAAGGGGCCTGACGGACATATTTCGAGATATTTCTTCTTCTTGTTGTTCTTCTTCTGCACAGCTAAGCTGGAAGTGGCATTTGCGGCTCGCACTAGTGCAGAGTTATCTCAAAGAAAGGGGCCACGGTGTTTCTGTATCCCTATTATGTTGGTGCGGCTTCGGAACTTTTAAATATCTCGATATATCTCGAAAACTAAGCTTCTGATCAAAAAATATCATAGAACATAAATTGTAGGAAACATAATTCTCTACAAAAAACGTCTCTTAACATTTTGCCATAGCTCGCTTCGTTTCCGAGATATTTGCAGACTCAGCTCAAAGGAACTGGCCTGACGGACATATTTCGAGATATTTCTTCTTCTTGTTGTTCTTCCTCTGCACAGCTAAGCTGGAAGTGGCATTTGCAGCTCGCAATAGTGCAGAGTTATCTCAAAGAAAGGGGCCACGGTGTTTCTGTATCTCTATTATGTTGGTGCGGCTTCGGAACTTTTAAATATCTTGATATATCTCGAGAACTACTCATCTGATCAAAAAATATCATACAACATAAAAAGTAGGAAACTTAATTCTCTACAAAAAAGGTCTCTTAACATTTTGCCATAGCTCGCTTCGTTTCCGAGATATTTGCAGATTTATCTCAAGGGAAGGGGCCTGACGGACATATTTCGAGATATTTCTTCTTCTTGTTGTTCTTCTTCTGCACAGCTAAGCTGGAAGTGGCATTTGCGGCTCGCACTAGTGCAGAGTTATCTCAAAGAAAGGGGCCACGGTGTTTCTGTATCCCTATTATGTTGGTGCGGCTTCGGAACTTTTAAATATCTCGATATATCTCGAAAACTACGCTTCTGATCAAAAAATATCATAGAACATAAATTGTAGGAAACATAATTCTCTACAAAAAACGTCTCTTAACATTTTGCCATAGCTCGCTTCGTTTCCGAGATATTTGCAGATTCAGCTCAAAGGAACTGGCCTGACGGACATATTTCGAGATATTTCTTCTTCTTGTTGTTCTTCCTCTGCACAGCTAAGCTGGAAGTGGCATTTGCAGCTCGCAATAGTGCAGAGTTATCTCAAAGAAAGGGGCCACGTTGTTTCTGTATCTCTATTATGTTGGTGCGGCTTCGGAACTTTTAAATATCTCGATATATCTCGAAAACTACGCTTCTGATCAAAAAATATCATAGAACATAAATTGTAGGAAGCATAATTCTCTACAAAAAAGGTCTCTTAACATTTTGCCATAGCTCGCTTCGTTTCCGAGATATTTGCAGATATATCTCAAGGGAAGGGGCCTGACGGACATATTTCGAGATATTTCTTCTTCTTGTTGTTCTTCTTCTGCACAGCTAAGCTGGAAGTGGCATTTGCCGCTCGCAATAGTGCAGAGTTATCTCAAAGAAAGGGGCCACGGTGTTTCTGTATCTCTATTATGTTGGTGCGGCTTCGGAACTTTTAAATATCTTGATATATCTCGAGAACTACTCATCTGATCAAAAAATATCATAGAACATAAAAAGTAGGAAACTTAATTCTCTACAAAAAAGGTCTCTTAAGATTTTGCCATAGCTCGCTTCGTTTCCGAGATATTTGCAGATTTATCTCAAGGGAAGGGGCCTGACGGACATATTTCGAGATATTTCTTCTTCTTGTTGTTCTTCTTCTGCACAGCTAAGCTGGAAGTGGCATTTGCGGCTCGCACCAGTGCAGAGTTATCTCAAAGAAAGGGGCCACGGTGTTTCTGTATCCCTATTATGTTGGTGCGGCTTCGGAACTTTGAAATATCTCGATATATCTCGAAAACTACGCTTCTGATCAAAAAATATCATAGAACATAAATTGTAGGAAACATAATTCTCTACAAAAAACGTCTCTTAACATTTCGCCATAGCTCGCTTCGTTTCCGAGATATTTGCAGATTCAGCTCAAAGGAACTGGCCTGACGGACATATTTCGAGATATTTCTTCTTCTTGTTGTTCTTCCTCTGCACAGCTAAGCTGGAAGTGGCATTTGCAGCTCGCAATAGTGCAGAGTTATCTCAAAGAAAGGGGCCACGGTGTTTCTGTATCTCTATTATGTTGGTGCGGCTTCGGAACTTTTAAATATCTCGATATATCTCGAAAACTACGCTTCTGATCAAAAAATATCATAGAACATAAATTGTAGGAAACATAATTCTCTACAAAAAAGGTCTCTTAACATTTTGCCATAGCTCTCTTCGTTTCCGAGATATTTCCAGATTTATCTCAAGGGAAGGGGCCTGACGGACATATTTCGAGATATTTCTTCTTCTTGTTGTTCTTCTTCTGCACAGCTAAGCTGGAAGTGGCATTTGCAGCTCGCAATAGTGCAGAGTTATCTCAAAGGAAGGGGCCACGGTGTTTCTGTATCTCTATTATGTTGGTGCGGCTTCGGAACTTTTAAATATCTTGATATATCTCGAGAACTACGCATCTGATCAAATAATATCATAGAACATGAAAAGTAGGAAACTTAATTCTCTACAAAAAAGGTCTCTTAACATTTTGCCATAGCTCTCTTCGTTTCCGAGATATTTGCAGATTTATCTCAAGGGAAGGGGCCTGACGGACATATTTCGAGATATTTCTTCTTCTTGTTGTTCTTCTTCTGCACAGCTAAGCTGGAAGTGGCATTTGCAGGTCGCAATAGTGCAGAGTTATCTCAAAGAAAGGGGCCACGGTGTTTCTGTATCTCTATTATGTTGGTGCGGCTTCGGAACTTTTAAATATCTCGATATATCTCGAAAACTACGCTTCTGATCAAAAAATATCATAGAACGTAAATTGTAGGAAACATAATTCTCTACAAAAAAGGTCTCTTAACATTTTGCCATAGCTCGCTTCGTTTCCGAGATATTTGTAGATTTATCTCAAGGGAAGGGGCCTGACGGACATATTTCGAGATATTTCTTCTTCTTGTTGTTCTTCTTCTGCACAGCTAAGCTGGAAGTGGCATTTACAGCTCGCAATAGAGAAGAGTTATCTCAAAGAAAGGGGCCACGGTGTTTCTGTATCTCTATTATGTTGGTGCGGCTTCGGAACTTTTAAATATCTCGATATATCTCGAAAACTACGCTTCTGATCAAAAAATATCAGAGAACGTAAATTGTAGGAAACATAATTCTCTACAAAAAAGGTCTCTTAACATTTTGCCATAGCTCGCTTGGTTTCCGAGATATTTGCAGATTTATCTCAAGGGAAGGGGCCTGACGGACATATTTCGAGATATTTCTTCTTCTTGTTGTTCTTCTTCTGCACAGCTAAGCTGGAAGTGGCATTTGCAGCTCGCAATAGTGCAGAGTTATCTCAAAGAAAGGGGCCACGGTGTTTCTGTATCTCTATTATGTTGGTGCGGCTTCGGAACCTTTAAATATCTCGATATATCTCGAAAACTACGCTTCTGATCAAAAAATATCATAGAACATAAATTGTAGGAAACATAATTCTCTACAAAAAAGGTCTCTTAACATTTTGCCATAGCTCGCTTCGTTTCCGAGATATTTGCAGATATATCTCAAGGGCAGGGGCCTGACGGACATATTTCGAGATATTTCTTCTTCTTGTTGTTCTTCTTCTGCACAGCTAAGCTGGAAGTGGCATTTGCAGCTCGCAATAGTGCAGAGTTATCTCAAAGGAAGGGGCCACGGTGTTTCTGTATCTCTATTATGTTGGTGCGGCTTCGGAACTTTTAAATATCTTGATATATCTCAAGAACTACGCATCTGATCAAAAAATATCATAGAACATAAAAAGTAGGAAACTTAATTCTCTACAAAAAAGGTCTCTTAACATTTTGCCATAGCTCGCTTCGTTTCCGAGATATTTGCAGATTTATCTCAAGGGAAGGGGCCTAACGGACATATTTCGAGATATTTCTTCTTCTTGTTGTTCTTCTTCTGCACAGCTAAACTGGAAGTGGCATTTCCAGCTCGCAATAGTGCAGAGTCATCTCAAAGAAAGGGGCCACGGTGCTTCTGTATCTCTATTATGTTGGTGCGGCTTCGGAACTTTTAAATATCTCGATATATCTCGAAAACTACGCTTCTGATCAAAAAATATCATAGAACATAAATTGTAGGAAACATAATTCTCGACAAAAAAGGTCTCTTAACATTTTGCCATAGCTCGCTTCGTTTCCGAGATATTTGCAGATTTATCTCGAGGGAAGGGGCCTGACGGACATATTTCGAGATATTTCTTCTTCTTGTTGTTCTTCTTCTGCACAGCTAAGCTGGAAGTGGCATTTGCGGCTCGCACTAGTGCACAGTTATCTCAAAGAAAGGGGCCACGGTGTTTCTGTATCTCTATTATGTTGGTGCGGCTTCGGAACTTTTAAATATCTTGATATATCTCTAGAACTACGCATCTGATCAAAAAATATCATAGAAGATAAAAAGTAGGAAACGTAATTCTCTACAAAAAAGGTCTCTTAACATTTTCCCATAGCTGGCATCGTTTCCGAGATATTTGTAGATTTATCTCAAGGGAAGGGGCCTGACGGACATATTCCGAGATATTTCTTCTTCTTGTTGTTCCTCTTCTGCACAGCTAAGCTGGAAGTGGCATTTGCAGCTCGCAATAGTGCAGAGTTATCTCAAAGAAAGGGGCCACGGTGTTTCTGTATCTCTATTATGTTGGTGCGGCTTCGGAACTTTCAAATATCTTGATATATCTCGAGAACTACGCATCTGATCAAAAAATATCATAGAACATAAATTGTAGGAAACATAATTCTCGACAAAAAAGGTCTCTTAACATTTTCCCATAGCTGGCATCGTTTCCGAGATATTTGCAGATTTATCTCAAGGGAAGGGGCCTGACGGACATATTCCGAGATATTTCTTCTTCTTGTTGTTCCTCTTCTGCACAGCTAAGCTGGAAGTGGCATTTGCAGCTCGCAATAGTGCAGAGTTATCTCAAAGAAAGGGGCCACGGTGTTTCTGTATCTCTATTATGTTGGTGCGGCTTCGGAACTTTTAAATATCTTGATATATCTCGAGAACTACGCATCTGATCAAAAAATATCATAGAACATGAAAAGTAGGAAACTTAATTCTCTACAAAAAAGGTCTCTTAACATTTTGCCATAGCTCTCGTCGTTTCCGAGATATTTGCAGATTTATCTCGAGGGAAGGGGTCTGACGGCCATATTTCGAGATATTTCTTCTTCTTGTTGTTCTTCTTCTGCACAGCTAAGCTGGAAGTGGCATTTGCAGCTCGCAATAGTGCAGAGTTATCTCAAAGAAAGGGGCCACGGTGTTTCTGTATCTCTATTATGTTGGTGCGGCTTCGGAACTTTTAAATATCTTGATATGTCTCGAGAACTACGCATCTGATCAAAAAATATCATAGAACATGAAAAGTAGGAAACTTCATTCTCTACAAAAAAGGTCTCTTAACATTTTGCCATAGCTCTCTTCGTTTCCGAGATATTTGCAGATTTATCTCAAGGGAAGGGGCCTGACGGACATATTTCGAGATATTTCTTCTTCTTGTTGTTCTTCTTCTGCACAGCTAAGCTGGAAGTGGCATTTGCAGCTCGCAATAGTGCAGAGTTATCTCAAAGAAAGGGGCCACGGTGTTTCTGTATCTCTATTATGTTGGTGCGGCTTCGGAACTTTTAAATATCTTGATATATCTCAAGAACTACGCATCTGATCAAAAAATATCATAGAACATAAAAAGTAGGAAACTTAATTCTCTACAAAAAAGGTCTCTTAACATTTTGCCATAGCTCGCTTCGTTTCCGAGATATTTGCAGATTTATCTCAAGGGAAGGGGCCTAACGGACATATTTCGAGATATTTCTTCTTCTTGTTGTTCTTCTTCTGCACAGCTAAACTGGAAGTGGCATTTCCAGCTCGCAATAGTGCAGAGTCATCTCAAAGAAAGGGGCCACGGTGTTTCTGTATCTCTATTATGTTGGTGCGGCTTCGGAACTTTTAAATATCTCGATATATCTCGAAAACTACGCTTCTGATCAAAAAATATCATAGAACATAAATTGTAGGAAACATAATTCTCGACAAAAAAGGTCTCTTAACATTTTGCCATAGCTCGCTTCGTTTCCGAGATATTTGCAGATTTATCTCGAGGGAAGGGGCCTGACGGACATATTTCGAGATATTTCTTCTTCTTGTTGTTCTTCTTCTGCACAGCTAAGCTGGAAGTGGCATTTGCGGCTCGCACTAGTGCACAGTTATCTCAAAGAAAGGGGCCACGGTGTTTCTGTATCTCTATTATGTTGGTGCGGCTTCGGAACTTTTAAATATCTTGATATATCTCTAGAACTACGCATCTGATCAAAAAATATCATAGTAGATAAAAAGTAGGAAACGTAATTCTCTACAAAAAAGGTCTCTTAACATTTTCCCATAGCTGGCATCGTCTCCGAGATATTTGCAGATTTATCTCAAGGGAAGGGGCCTGACGGACATATTCCGAGATATTTCTTCTTCTTGTTGTTCCTCTTCTGCACAGCTAAGCTGGAAGTGGCATTTGCAGCTCGCAATAGTGCAGAGTTATCTCAAAGAAAGGGGCCACGGTGTTTCTGTATCTCTATTATGTTGGTGCGGCTTCGGAACTTTCAAATATCTTGATATATCTCGAGAACTACGCATCTGATCAAAAAATATCATAGAACATAAAAAGCAGGAAACTTAATTCTCTACAAAAAAGGTCTCTTAACATTTTGCCATAGCTCGCTTCGTTTCCGAGATATTTGCAGATTTATCTCAAGGGAAGGGGCCTGACGGACATATTTCGAGATATTTCTTCTTCTTGTTGTTCTTCTTCTGCACAGCTAAGCTGGAAGTGGCATTTGCAGCGCGCAATAGTGCAGAGTTATCTCAAAGAAAGGGGCCACGGTGTTTCTGTATCTCTATTATGTTGGTGCGGCTTCGGAACTTTTAAATATCTTGATATATCTCGAGAACTACGCATCTGATCAAAAAATATCATAGAACATGAAAAGTAGGAAACTTAATTCTCTACAAAAAAGGTCTCTTAACATTTTGCCATAGCTCTCGTCGTTTCCGAGATATTTGCAGATTTATCTCGAGGGAAGGGGTCTGACGGACATATTTCGAGATATTTCTTCTTCTTGTTGTTCTTCTTCTGCACAGCTAAGCTGGAAGTGGCATTTGCAGCTCGCAATAGTGCAGAGTTATCTCAAAGAAAGGGGCCACGGTGTTTCTGTATCTCTATTATGTTGGTGCGGCTTCGGAACTTTTAAATATCTTGATATATCTCGAGAACTACGCATCTGATCAAAAAATATCATAGAACATAAAAAGTAGGAAACTTAATTCTCTACAAAAAAGGTCTCTTAACATTTTGCCATAGCTCGCTTCGTTTCCGAGATATTTGCAGATTTATCTCAAGGGAAGGGGCCTAACGGACATATATCGAGATATTTCTTCTTCTTGTTGTTCTTCTTCTGCACAGCTAAGCTGGAAGTGGCATTTGCGGCTCGCACTAGTGCAGAGTTATCTCAAAGAAAGGGGCCACGGTGTTTCTGTATCTCTATTATGTTGGTGCGGCTTCGGAACTTTTAAATATCTTGATATATCTCGAGAACTACGCATCTGATCAAAAAATATCATAGAACATAAATTGTAGGAAACATAATTCTCTACAAAAAAGGTCTCTTAACATTTTGCCATAGCTCGCTTCGTTTCCGAGATATTTGCAGATATATCTCAAGGGCAGGGGCCTGACGGACATATTTCGAGATATTTCTTCTTCTTGTTGTTCTTCTTCTGCACAGCTAAGCTGGAAGTGGCATTTACAGCTCGCAATAGTGCAGAGTTATCTCAAAGAAAGGGGCCACGGTGTTTCTGTATCTCTATTATGTTGGTGCGGCTTCGGAACTTTTAAATATCTTGATATATCTCGAGAACTACGCATCTGATCAAAAAATATCATAGAACATAAAAAGTAGGAAACTTAATTCTCTACAAAAAAGGTCTGTTAACATTTTGCCATAGCTCTCTTCGTTTCCGAGATATTTGCAGATTTATCTCAAGGGAAGGGGCCTGACGGACATATTTCGAGATACTTCTTCTTCTTGTTGTTCTTCTTCTGCACAGCTAAGCTGGAAGTGGCTTTTGCAGCTCGCAATAGTGCAGAGTTATCTCAAAGAAAGGGGCCACGGTGTTTCTGTATCTCTATTATGTTGGTGCGGCTGCGGAACTTTTAAATATCTTAATATATCTCGAGAACTACGCATCTGATCAAAAAATATCATAGAACATAAAAAGTAGGAAACTTAATTCTCTACAAAAAAGGTCTCTTAACATTTTGCCATAGCTCGCTTCGTTTCCGAGATATTTGCAGATTTATCTCAAGGGAAGGGGCCTAACGGACATATTTCGAGATATTTCTTCTTCTTGTTGTTCTTCTTCTGCACAGCTAAACTGGAAGTGGCATTTCCAGCTCGCAATAGTGCAGAGTTATCTCAAAGAAAGGAGCCACGGTGTTTCTGTATCTCTATTATGTTGGTGCGGCTTCGGAACTTTTAAATATCTTGATATATCTCGAGAACTACGCGTCTGATCAAAAAATATCATAGAACATAAAAAGTAGGAAACATAATTCTGTACAAAAAAGGTCTCTTAACATTTTGCCATAGCTCGCTTCGTTTCCGAGATATTTGCAGATTTATCTCAAGGGAAGGGGCCTGACGGACATATTTCGAGATATTTCTTCTTCTCGTTGTTCTTCTTCTGCACAGCTAAGCTGTAAGTGGCATTTGCGGCTCGCGCTAGTGCAGAGTTATCTCAAAGAAAGGGGCCACGGTGTTTCTGTATCTCTATTATGTTGGTGCGGCTTCGGAACTTTTAAATATCTTGATATATCTCGAGAACTACGCATCTGATCAAAAAATATCATAGAACATAAAAAGTAGGAAACTTAATTCTCTACAAACAAGATCTCTTAACATTTTGCCATAGCTCGCTTCGTTTCCGAGATATTTGCAGATTTATCTCAAGGGAAGGGGCCTGACGGACATATTTCGAGATATTTCTTCTTCTCGTTGTTCTTCTTCTGCACAGCTAAGCTGTAAGTGGCATTTGCGGCTCGCGCTAGTGCAGAGTTATCTCAAAGAAAGGGGCCACGGTGTTTCTGTATCTCTATTATGTTGGTGCGGCTTCGGAACTTTTAAATATCTTGATATATCTCGAGAACTACGCATCTGATCAAAAAATATCATAGAACATAAAAGGTAGGAAACTTAATTCTCTACAAAAAAGGTCTCTTAACATTTTGCCATAGCTCGCTTCGTTTCCGAGATATTTGCAGATTTATCTCAAGGGAAGGGGCCTGACGGACATATTTCGAGATATTTCTTCTTCTCGTTGCTCTTCTTCTGCACAGCTAAGCTGTAAGTGGCATTTGCGGCTCGCGCTAGTGCAGAGTTATCTCAAAGAAAGGGGCCACGGTGTTTCTGTATCTCTATTATGTTGGTGCGGCTTCGGAACTTTTAAATATCTTGATATATCTCGAGAACTACGCATCTGATCAAAAAATATCATAGAACATAAAAAGTAGGAAACTTAATTCTCTACAAAAAAGGTCTCTTAACATTTTGCCATAGCTCGCTTCGTTTCCGAGATATTTGCAGATTTATCTCAAGGGAAGGGGCCTGACGGACATATTTCGAGATATTTCTTCTTCTCGTTGTTCTTCTTCTGCACAGCTAAGCTGTAAGTGGCATTTGCGGCTCGCGCTAGTGCAGAGTTATCTCAAAGAAAGGGGCCACGGTGTTTCTGTATCTCTATTATGTTGGTGCGGCTTCGGAACTTTTAAATATCTTGATATATCTCGAGAACTACGCATCTGATCAAAAAATATCATACAACATAAAAAGTAGGAAACTTAATTCTCTACAAAAAAGGTCTCTTAACATTTTGCCATAGCTCGCTTCGTTTCCGAGATATTTGCAGATTGAGCTCAAAGGAACTGGCCTGACGGACATATTTCGAGATATTTCTTCTTCTTGTTGTTCTTCTTCTGCACAGCTAAGCTGGAAGTGGCATTTGCAGCTCGCAATAGTGCAGAGATATCTCAAAGAAAGGGGCCACGGTGTTTCTGTATCTCTATTATGTTGGTGCGGCTTCGGAACTTTTAAATATCTTGATATATCTCTAGAACTACGCGTCTGATCAAAAAATATCATAGAACATAAAAAGTAGGAAACATAATTCTGTACAAAAAAGGTCTCCTAACATTTTGCCATAGCTCGCTTCGTTTCCGAGATATTTGCAGATTTATCTCAAGGGAAGGGGCCTGACGGACATATTTCGAGATATTTCTTCTTCTTGTTGTTCTTCTTCTGCACAGCTAAGCTGGAAGTGGCATTTGCGGCTCGCACTAGTGCACAGTTATCTCAAAGAAAGGGGCCACGGTGTTTCTGTATCTCTATTATGTTGGTGCGGCTTAGGAACTTTTAAGTATCTCGATATATCTCGAAAACTACGCTTCTGATCAAAAAATATCATAGAACATAAATTGTAGGAAACATAATTCTCTACAAAAAACGTCTCTTAACATTTTGCCATAGCTCGCTTCGTTTCCGAGATATTTGCAGATTGAGCTCAAAGGAACTGGCCTGACAGACATATTTCGAGATATTTCTTCTTCTTGTTGTTCTTCCTCTGCACAGCTAAGCTGGAAGTGGCATTTGCAGCTCGCAATAGTGCAGAGTTATCTCAAAGAAAGGGGCCACGGTGTTTCTGTATCTCTATTATGTTGGTGCGGCTTCGGAACTTTTAAATATCTCGATATATCTCGAAAACTACGCTTCTGATCAAAAAATATCATAGAACATAAATTGTAGGAAACATAATTCTCTACAAAAAAGGTCTCTTAACATTTTGCCATAGCTCGCTTCGTTTCCGAGATATTTGCAGATATATCTCAAGGGAAGGGGCCTGACGGACATATTTCGAGATATTTCTTCTTCTTGTTGTTCTTCTTCTGCACAGCTAAGCTGGAAGTGGCATTTACAGCTCGCAATAGTGCAGAGTTATCTCAAAGAAAGGGGCCACGGTGTTTCTGTATCTCTATTATGTTGGTGCGGCTTCGGAACTTTTAAATATCTTGATATATCTCGAGAACTACGCGTCTGATCAAAAAATATCATAGAACATAAAAAGTAGGAAACATAATTCTGTACAAAAAAGGTCTCTTAACATTTTGCCATAGCTCGCTTCGTTTCCGAGATATTTGCAGATTTATCTCAAGGGAAGGGGCCTGACGGACATATTTCGAGATAGTTCTTCTTCTCGTTGTTCTTCTTCTGCACAGCTAAGCTGTAAGTGGCATTTGCGGCTCGCGCTAGTGCAGAGTTATCTCAAAGAAAGGGGCCACGGTGTTTCTGTATCTCTATTATGTTGGTGCGGCTTCGGAACTTTTAAATATCTTGATATATCTCGAGAACTACGCATCTGATCAAAAAATATCATAGAACATAAAAAGTAGGAAACTTAATTCTCTACAAACAAGATCTCTTAACATTTTGCCATAGCTCGCTTCGTTTCCGAGATATTTGCAGATTTATCTCAAGGGAAGGGGCCTGACGGACATATTTCGAGATATTTCTTCTTCTCGTTGTTCTTCTTCTGCACAGCTAAGCTGTAAGTGGCATTTGCGGCTCGCGCTAGTGCAGAGTTATCTCAAAGAAAGGGGCCACGGTGTTTCTGTATCTCTATTATGTTGGTGCGGCTTCGGAACTTTTAAATATCTTGATATATCTCGAGAACTACGCATCTGATCAAAAAATATCATAGAACATAAAAGGTAGGAAACTTAATTCTCTACAAAAAAGGTCTCTTAACATTTTGCCATAGCTCGCTTCGTTTCCGAGATATTTGCAGATTTATCTCAAGGGAAGGGGCCTGACGGACATATTTCGAGATATTTCTTCTTCTCGTTGCTCTTCTTCTGCACAGCTAAGCTGTAAGTGGCATTTGCGGCTCGCGCTAGTGCAGAGTTATCTCAAAGAAAGGGGCCACGGTGTTTCTGTATCTCTATTATGTTGGTGCGGCTTCGGAACTTTTAAATATCTTGATATATCTCGAGAACTACGCATCTGATCAAAAAATATCATAGAACATAAAAAGTAGGAAACTTAATTCTCTACAAAAAAGGTCTCTTAACATTTTGCCATAGCTCGCTTCGTTTCCGAGATATTTGCAGATTTATCTCAAGGGAAGGGGCCTGACGGACATATTTCGAGATATTTCTTCTTCTCGTTGTTCTTCTTCTGCACAGCTAAGCTGTAAGTGGCATTTGCGGCTCGCGCTAGTGCAGAGTTATCTCAAAGAAAGGGGCCACGGTGTTTCTGTATCTCTATTATGTTGGTGCGGCTTCGGAACTTTTAAATATCTTGATATATCTCGAGAACTACGCATCTGATCAAAAAATATCATACAACATAAAAAGTAGGAAACTTAATTCTCTACAAAAAAGGTCTCTTAACATTTTGCCATAGCTCGCTTCGTTTCCGAGATATTTGCAGATTGAGCTCAAAGGAACTGGCCTGACGGACATATTTCGAGATATTTCTTCTTCTTGTTGTTCTTCTTCTGCACAGCTAAGCTGGAAGTGGCATTTGCAGCTCGCAATAGTGCAGAGATATCTCAAAGAAAGGGGCCACGGTGTTTCTGTATCTCTATTATGTTGGTGCGGCTTCGGAACTTTTAAATATCTTGATATATCTCTAGAACTACGCGTCTGATCAAAAAATATCATAGAACATAAAAAGTAGGAAACATAATTCTGTACAAAAAAGGTCTCCTAACATTTTGCCATAGCTCGCTTCGTTTCCGAGATATTTGCAGATTTATCTCAAGGGAAGGGGCCTGACGGACATATTTCGAGATATTTCTTCTTCTTGTTGTTCTTCTTCTGCACAGCTAAGCTGGAAGTGGCATTTGCGGCTCGCACTAGTGCACAGTTATCTCAAAGAAAGGGGCCACGGTGTTTCTGTATCTCTATTATGTTGGTGCGGCTTAGGAACTTTTAAGTATCTCGATATATCTCGAAAACTACGCTTCTGATCAAAAAATATCATAGAACATAAATTGTAGGAAACATAATTCTCTACAAAAAACGTCTCTTAACATTTTGCCATAGCTCGCTTCGTTTCCGAGATATTTGCAGATTGAGCTCAAAGGAACTGGCCTGACAGACATATTTCGAGATATTTCTTCTTCTTGTTGTTCTTCCTCTGCACAGCTAAGCTGGAAGTGGCATTTGCAGCTCGCAATAGTGCAGAGTTATCTCAAAGAAAGGGGCCACGGTGTTTCTGTATCTCTATTATGTTGGTGCGGCTTCGGAACTTTTAAATATCTCGATATATCTCGAAAACTACGCTTCTGATCAAAAAATATCATAGAACATAAATTGTAGGAAACATAATTCTCTACAAAAAAGGTCTCTTAACATTTTGCCATAGCTCGCTTCGTTTCCGAGATATTTGCAGATATATCTCAAGGGAAGGGGCCTGACGGACATATTTCGAGATATTTCTTCTTCTTGTTGTTCTTCTTCTGCACAGCTAAGCTGGAAGTGGCATTTACAGCTCGCAATAGTGCAGAGTTATCTCAAAGAAAGGGGCCACGGTGTTTCTGTATCTCTATTATGTTGGTGCGGCTTCGGAACTTTTAAATATCTTGATATATCTCGAGAACTACGCATCTGATCAAAAAATATCATAGAACATAAAAAGTAGGAAACCTAATTTTCTACCAAAAAGGTCTCTTAACATTTTGCCATAGCTTGCTTCGTTTCCGAGATATTTGCAGATTTATCTCAAGGGAAGGCGCCTGACGGACATATTTCGAGATATTTCTTCTTCTTGTTGTCCTTCTTCTGCACAGCTAAGCTGGAAGTGGCATTTGCGGCTCGCACTAGTGCAGAGTTATCTCAAAGAAAGGGGCCACGGTGTTTCTGTATCCCTATTATGTTGGTGCGGCTTCGGAACTCTTAAATATCTCGATATATCTCGAAAACTACGCTTCTGATCAAAAAATATCATAGAACATAAATTGTAGGAAACATAATTCTCTACAAAAAACGTCTCTTAACATTTTGCCATAGCTCGCTTCGTTTCCGAGATATTTGCAGATTCAGCTCAAAGGAACTGGCCTGACGGACATATTTCGAGATATTTCTTCTTCTTGTTGTTCTTCTTCTGCACAGCTAAACTGGAAGTGGCATTTCCAGCTCGCAATCGTGCAGAGTTATCTCAAAGAAAGGGGCCACGGTATTTCTGTATCTCTATTATGTTGGTGCGGCTTCGGAACTTTTAAATATCTTGATATATCTCGAGACCTACGCCTCTGATCGAAAAATATCATAGAACATAAAAAGTAGGAAACTTAATTCTCTACAAAAAAGGTCTCTTAACATTTTGCCATAGCTCGCTTCGTTTCCGAGATATTTGCAGATTTATCTCAAGGGAAGGGGCCTGACGGACATATTTCGAGATATTTCTTCTTCTCGTTGTTCTTCTTCTGCACAGCTAAGCTGTAAGTGGCATTTGCGGCTCGCGCTAGTGCAGAGTTATCTCAAAGAAAGGGGCCACGGTGTTTCTGTATCTCTATTATGTTGGTGCGGCTTCGGAACTTTTAAATATCTTGATATATCTCGAGAACTACGCTTCTGATCAAAAAATATCATAGAACGTAAATTGTAGGAAACATTATTCTCTACAAAAAAGGTCTCTTAACGTTTTGCCATAGCTCGCTTCGTTTCCGAGATATTTGCAGATTTATCTCAAGGGAAGGGTCCTGATGGACATATTTCGAGATATTTCTTCTTCTTGTTGTTCTTCCTCTGCACAGCTAAACTGGAAGTGGCATTTCCAGCTCGCAATCGTGCAGAGTTATCTCAAAGAAAGGGGCCACGGTGTTTCTGTATCTCTATTATGTTGGTGCGGCTTCGGAACTTTTAAATATCTCGATATATCTCGAAAACTACGCTTCTGATCAAAAAATATCATAGAACGTAAATTGTAGGAAACATTATTCTCTACAAAAAAGGTCTCTTAACATTTTGCCATAGCTCGCTTCGTTTCCGAGATATTTGCAGATTTATCTCAAGGGAAGGGGCCTGACGGACATATTTCGAGATATTTCTTCTTCTTGTTGTTCTTCTTCTGCACAGCTAAGCTGGAAGTGGCATTTACAGCTCGCAATAGTGCAGAGTTATCTCAAAGAAAGGGGCCACGGTGTTTCTGTATCTCTATTATGTTGGTGCTGCTTCGGAACTTTTAAATATCTTGATATATCTCGAGAACTACGTATCTGATCAAAAAATATCGTAGAACATGAAAAGTAGGAAACTTGATTCTCTACAAAAAAGGTCTCTTAACATTTTGCCATAGCTCTCTTCGTTTCCGAGATATTTCCAGATTTATCTCAAGGGAAGGGGCCTGACGGACATATTTCGAGATATTTCTTCTTCTTGTTGTTCTTCTTCTGCACAGCTAAGCTGGAAGTGGCATTTGCAGCTCGCAATAGTGCAGAGTTATCTCAAAGAAAGGGGCCACGGTGTTTCTGTATCTCTATTATGTTGGTGCGGCTTCGGAACTTTTAAATATCTTGATATATCTCGAGAACTACGCATCTGATCAAAAAATATCATAGAACATAAAAAGTAGGAAACTTAATTCTCTACAAAAAACGTCTCTTAACATTTTGCCATAGCTCGCTTCGTTTCCGAGATATTTGCAGATTCAGCTCAAAGGAACGGGCCTGACGGACATATCTCGAGATACTTCTTCTTCTTGTTGTTCTTCCTCTGCACAGCTAAGCTGGAAGTGGCATTTGCAGCTCGCAATAGTGCAGAGTTATCTCAAAGAAAGGGGCCACGGTGTTTCTGTATCTCTATTATGTTGGTGCGGCTTCGGAACTTTTAAATATCTCGATATATCTCGAAAACTACGCTTCTGATCAAAAAATATCATAGAACATAAATTGTAGGAAACATAATTCTCTACAAAAAACGTCTCTTAACATTTTGCCATAGCTCGCTTCGTTTCCGAGATATTTGCAGATTCAGCTCAAAGGAACGGGCCTGACGGACATATCTCGAGATACTTCTTCTTCTTGTTGTTCTTCCTCTGCACAGCTAAGCTGGAAGTGGCATTTGCAGCTCGCAATAGTGCAGAGTTATCTCAAAGAAAGGGGCCACGGTGTTTCTGTATCTCTATTATGTTGGTGCGGCTTCGGAACTTTTAAATATCTTGATATATCTCGAGAACTACGCATCTGATCAAAAAATATCATAGAACATAAAAAGTAGGAAACTTAATTCTCTACAAAAAAGGTCTCTTAACATTTTGCCATAGCTCGCTTCGTTTCCGAGATATTTGCGGATTTATCTCAAGGGAAGGGGCCTGACGGACATATTTCGAGATATTTCTTCTTCTTGTTGTTCTTCTTCTGCACAGCTGAGCTGGAAGTGGCATTTGCAGGTCGCAATAGTGCAGAGTTATCTCAAAGAAAGGGGCCACGGTGTTTCTGTATCTCTATTATGTTGGTGCGGCTTCGGAACTTTTAAATATCTCGATATATCTCGAAAACTACGCTTCTGATCAAAAAATATCATAGAACATAAATTGTAGGAAACATAATTCTCTACAAAAAACGTCTCTTAACATTTTGCCATAGCTCGCTTCGTTTCCGAGATATTTGCAGATTCAGCTCAAAGGAACGGGCCTGACGGACATATCTCGAGATACTTCTTCTTCTTGTTGTTCTTCCTCTGCACAGCTAAGCTGGAAGTGGCATTTGCAGCTCGTAATAGTGCAGAGTTATCTCAAAGAAAGGGGCCACGGTGTTTCTGTATCTCTATTATGTTGGTGCGGCTTCGGAACTTTTAAATATCTTGATATATCTCGAGAACTACGCATCTGATCAAAAAATATCATAGAACATAAAAAGTAGGAAACTTAATTCTCTACAAAAAAGGTCTCTTAACATTTTGCCATAGCTCGCTTCGTTTCCGAGATATTTGCGGATTTATCTCAAGGGAAGGGGCCTGACGGACATATTTCGAGATATTTCTTCTTCTTGTTGTTCTTCTTCTGCACAGCTGAGCTGGAAGTGGCATTTGCAGGTCGCAATAGTGCAGAGTTATCTCAAAGAAAGGGGCCACGGTGTTTCTGTATCTCTATTATGTTGGTGCGGCTTCGGAACTTTTAAATATCTCGATATATCTCGAAAACTACGCTTCTGATCAAAAAATATCATAGAACATAAATTGTAGGAAACATAATTCTCTACAAAAAAGGTATCTTAACATTTTGCCATAGCTCGCTTCGTTTCCGAGATATTTGCAGATATATCTCAAGGGAAGGGGCCTGCCGGACATATTTCGAGATATTTCTTCTTCTTGTTGTTCTTCTTCTGCACAGTTAAGCTGGAAGTGGCATTTACAGCTCGCAATAGTGCAGAGTTATCTCAAAGAAAGGGGCGACGGTGTTTCTGTATCTCTATTATGTTGGTGCTGCTTCGGAACTTTTAAATATCTTGATATATCTCGAGAACTACGCATCTGATCAAAAAATATCATAGAACATGAAAAGTAGGAAACTTAATTCTCTACAAAAAAGGTCTCTTAACATTTTGCCATAGCTCTCTTCGTTTCCGAGATATTTGCAGATTTATCTCAAGGGAAGTGTCCTGATGGACATATTTCGAGATATTTCTTCTTCTTGTTGTTCTTCTTCTGCACAGCTAAACTGGAAGTGGCATTTCCAGCTCGCAATCGTGCAGAGTTATCTCAAAGAAAGGGGCCACGGTGTTTCTGTATCTCTATTATGTTGGTGCGGCTTCGGAACTTTTAAATATCTTGATATATCTTGAGAACTACGCATCTGATCAAAAAATATCATAGAACATGAAAAGTAGGAAACTTAATTCTCTACAAAAAAGGTCTCTTAACATTTTGCCATAGCTCTCTTCGTTTCCGAGATATTTGCAGATTTATCTCAAGGGAAGGGTCCTGATGGACATATTTCGAGATATTTCTTCTTCTTGTTGTTCTTCTTCTGCACAGCTAAACTGGAAGTGGCATTTCCAGCTCGCAATCGTGCAGAGTTATCTCAAAGAAAGGGGCCACGGTGTTTCTGTATCTCTATTATGTTGGTGCGGCTTCGGAACTTTTAAATATCTTGATATATCTTGAGAACTACGCATCTGATCAAAATATATCATAGAACATAAAAAGTAGGAAACTTAATTCTCTACAAAAACGGTCTCTTAACATTTTGCCATAGCTCGCTTCGTTTCCGAGATATTTGCAGATTTATCTCAAGGGAAGGGGCCTGACGGACATATTTCGAGATATTTCTTCTTCTTGTTGTTCTTCTTCTGCACAGCTGAGCTGGAAGTGGCATTTGCAGGTCGCAATAGTGCAGAGTTATCTCAAAGAAAGGGGCCACGGTGTTTCTGTATCTCTATTATGTTGGTGCGGCTTCGGAACTTTTAAATATCTCGATATATCTCGAAAACTACGCTTCTGATCAAAAAATATCATAGAACGTAAATTGTAGGAAACATTATTCTCTACAAAAAAGGTCTCTTAACATTTTGCCATAGCTCGCTTCGTTTCCGAGATATTTGCAGATTTATCTCAAGGGAAGGGTCCTGATGGACATATTTCGAGATATTTCTTCTTCTTGTTGTTCTTCTTCTGCACAGCTAAGTTGGAAGTGGCATTTGCAGCGCGCAATAGTGCAGAGTTATCTCAAAGAAAGGGGCCACGGTGTTTCTGTATCTCTATTATGTTGGTGCGGCTTCGGAACTTTTAAATATCTTGATATATCTCGAGAACTACGCATCTGATCAAAAAATATCATAGAACATAAAAAGTAGGAAACTTAATTCTCTACAAAAAACGTCTCTTAACATTTTGCCATAGCTCGCTTCGTTTCCGAGATATTTGCAGATTCAGCTCAAAGGAACGGGCCTGACGGACATATCTCGAGATACTTCTTCTTCTTGTTGTTCTTCCTCTGCACAGCTAAGCTGGAAGTGGCATTTGCAGCTCGCAATAGTGCAGAGTTATCTCAAAGAAAGGGGCCACGGTGTTTCTGTATCTCTATTATGTTGGTGCGGCTTCGGAACTTTTAAATATCTCGATATATCTCGAAAACTACGCTTCTGATCAAAAAATATCATAGAACATAAATTGTAGGAAACATAATTCTCTACAAAAAACGTCTCTTAACATTTTGCCATAGCTCGCTTCGTTTCCGAGATATTTGCAGATTCAGCTCAAAGGAACGGGCCTGACGGACATATCTCGAGATACTTCTTCTTCTTGTTGTTCTTCCTCTGCACAGCTAAGCTGGAAGTGGCATTTGCAGCTCGCAATAGTGCAGAGTTATCTCAAAGAAAGGGGCCACGGTGTTTCTGTATCTCTATTATGTTGGTGCGGCTTCGGAACTTTTAAATATCTTGATATATCTCGAGAACTACGCATCTGATCAAAAAATATCATAGAACATAAAAAGTAGGAAACTTAATTCTCTACAAAAAAGGTCTCTTAACATTTTGCCATAGCTCGCTTCGTTTCCGAGATATTTGCGGATTTATCTCAAGGGAAGGGGCCTGACGGACATATTTCGAGATATTTCTTCTTCTTGTTGTTCTTCTTCTGCACAGCTGAGCTGGAAGTGGCATTTGCAGGTCGCAATAGTGCAGAGTTATCTCAAAGAAAGGGGCCACGGTGTTTCTGTATCTCTATTATGTTGGTGCGGCTTCGGAACTTTTAAATATCTCGATATATCTCGAAAACTACGCTTCTGATCAAAAAATATCATAGAACATAAATTGTAGGAAACATAATTCTCTACAAAAAACGTCTCTTAACATTTTGCCATAGCTCGCTTCGTTTCCGAGATATTTGCAGATATATCTCAAGGGAAGGGGCCTGCCGGACATATTTCGAGATATTTCTTCTTCTTGTTGTTCTTCTTCTGCACAGTTAAGCTGGAAGTGGCATTTACAGCTCGCAATAGTGCAGAGTTATCTCAAAGAAAGGGGCGACGGTGTTTCTGTATCTCTATTATGTTGGTGCTGCTTCGGAACTTTTAAATATCTTGATATATCTCGAGAACTACGCATCTGATCAAAAAATATCATAGAACATGAAAAGTAGGAAACTTAATTCTCTACAAAAAAGGTCTCTTAACATTTTGCCATAGCTCTCTTCGTTTCCGAGATATTTGCAGATTTATCTCAAGGGAAGTGTCCTGATGGACATATTTCGAGATATTTCTTCTTCTTGTTGTTCTTCTTCTGCACAGCTAAACTGGAAGTGGCATTTCCAGCTCGCAATCGTGCAGAGTTATCTCAAAGAAAGGGGCCACGGTGTTTCTGTATCTCTATTATGTTGGTGCGGCTTCGGAACTTTTAAATATCTTGATATATCTTGAGAACTACGCATCTGATCAAAAAATATCATAGAACATGAAAAGTAGGAAACTTAATTCTCTACAAAAAAGGTCTCTTAACATTTTGCCATAGCTCTCTTCGTTTCCGAGATATTTGCAGATTTATCTCAAGGGAAGGGTCCTGATGGACATATTTCGAGATATTTCTTCTTCTTGTTGTTCTTCTTCTGCACAGCTAAACTGGAAGTGGCATTTCCAGCTCGCAATCGTGCAGAGTTATCTCAAAGAAAGGGGCCACGATGTTTCTGTATCTCTATTATGTTGGTGCGGCTTCGGAACTTTTAAATATCTTGATATATCTTGAGAACTACGCATCTGATCAAAATATATCATAGAACATAAAAAGTAGGAAACTTAATTCTCTACAAAAACGGTCTCTTAACATTTTGCCATAGCTCGCTTCGTTTCCGAGATATTTGCAGATTTATCTCAAGGGAAGGGGCCTGACGGACATATTTCGAGATATTTCTTCTTCTTGTTGTTCTTCTTCTGCACAGCTGAGCTGGAAGTGGCATTTGCAGGTCGCAATAGTGCAGAGTTATCTCAAAGAAAGGGGCCACGGTGTTTCTGTATCTCTATTATGTTGGTGCGGCTTCGGAACTTTTAAATATCTCGATATATCTCGAAAACTACGCTTCTGATCAAAAAATATCATAGAACGTAAATTGTAGGAAACATTATTCTCTACAAAAAAGGTCTCTTAACATTTTGCCATAGCTCGCTTCGTTTCCGAGATATTTGCAGATTTATCTCAAGGGAAGGGTCCTGATGGACATATTTCGAGATATTTCTTCTTCTTGTTGTTCTTCTTCTGCACAGCTAAGCTGGAAGTGGCATTTGCAGCGCGCAATAGTGCAGAGTTATCTCAAAGAAAGGGGCCACGGTGTTTCTGTATCTCTATTATGTTGGTGCGGCTTCGGAACTTTTAAATATCTTGATATATCTCGAGAACTACGCATCTGATCAAAAAATATCGTAGAAGATAAAAAGTAGGAAACTTAATTCTCTACAAAAAAGGTCTCTTAACATTTCGCCATAGCTCGCTTCGTTTCCGAGATATTTGCAGATTTATCTCAAGGGAAGGGGCCTGTCGGACATATTTCGAGATATTTCTTCTTCTTGTTGTTCTTCTTCTGCACAGCTAAGCTGGAAGTGGCATTTGCGGCTCGCACTAGTGCAGAGTTATCTCAAAGAAAGGGGCCACGGTGTTTCTGTATCTCTATTATGTTGGTGCGGCTTCGGAACTTTTAAATATCTCGATGTATCTCGAAAACTACGCTTCTGATCAAAAAATATCATAGAACATAAATTGTAGGAAACATAATTCTCTACAGAAAACGTCTCTTAACATTTTGCCATAGCTCGCTTCGTTTCCGAGATATTTGCAGATTCAGCTCAAAGGAACGGGCCTGACGGACATATTTCGAGATACTTCTTCTTCTTGTTGTTCTTCCTCTGCACAGCTAAGCTGGAAGTGGCATTTGCAGCTCGCAATAGTGCAGAGTTATCTCAAAGAAAGGGGCCACGGTGTTTCTGTATCTCTATTATGTTGGTGCGGCTTCGGAACTTTTAAATATCTTGATATATCTCGAGAACTACGCATCTGATCAAAAAATATCATAGAACATAAATTGTAGGAAACATAATTCTCTACAAAAAAGGTATCTTAACATTTTGCCATAGCTCGCTTCGTTTCCGAGATATTTGCAGATATATCTCAAGGGAAGGGGCCTGCCGGACATATTTCGAGATATTTCTTCTTCTTGTTGTTCTTCTTCTGCACAGCTAAGCTGGAAGTGGCATTTACAGCTCGCAATAGTGCAGAGTTATCTCAAAGAAAGGGGCGACGGTGTTTCTGTATCTCTATTATGTTGGTGCTGCTTCGGAACTTTTAAATATCTTGATATATCTCGAGAACTACGCATCTGATCAAAAAATATCATAGAACATAAAAAGTAGGAAACTTAATTCTCTACAAAAAAGGTCTCTTAACATTTTGCCATAGCTCTCTTCGTTTCCAAGATATTTGCAGATTTATCTCAAGGGAAGGGTCCTGATGGACATATTTCGAGATATTTCTTCTTCTTGTTGTTCTTCTTCTGCACAGCTAAGCTGGAAGTGGCATTTGCAGCGCGCAATAGTGCAGAGTTATCTCAAAGAAAGGGGCCACGGTGTTTCTGTATCTCTATTATGTTGGTGCGGCTTCGGAACTTTTAAATATCTTGATATATCTCGAGAACTACGCATCTGATCAAAAAATATCATAGAAGATAAAAAGTAGGAAACATAATTCTCTACAAAAAACGTCTCTTAACATTTTGCCATAGCTCGCTTCGTTTCCGAGATATTTGCAGATTCAGCTCAAAGGAACGGGCCTGACGGACATATTTCGAGATATTTCTTCTTCTTGTTGTTCTTCTTCTGCACAGCTGAGCTGGAAGTGGCATTTGCAGGTCGCAATAGTGCAGAGTTATCTCAAAGAAAGGGGCCACGGTGTTTCTGTATCTCTATTATGTTGGTGCGGCTTCGGAACTTTTAAATATCTTGATATATCTCGAGAACTACGCATCTGATCAAAAAATATCATAGAACTTAAATTGTAGGAAACATAATTCTCTACAAAAAAGGTATCTTAACATTTTGCCATAGCTCGCTTCGTTTCCGAGATATTTGCAGATATATCTCAAGGGAAGGGGCCTGCCGGACATATTTCGAGATATTTCTTCTTCCTGTTGTTCTTCTTCTGCACAGCTAAGCTGGAAGTGGCATTTACAGCTCGCAATAGTGCAGAGTTATCTCAAAGAAAGGGGCGACGGTGTTTCTGTATCTCTATTATGTTGGTGCTGCTTCGGAACTTTTAAATATCTTGATATATCTCGAGAACTACGCATCTGATCAAAAAATATCATAGAACATAAAAAGTAGGAAACTTAATTCTCTACAAAAAAGGTCTCTTAACATTTTGCCATAGCTCTCTTCGTTTCCAAGATATTTGCAGATTTATCTCAAGGGAAGGGTCCTGATGGACATATTTCGAGATATTTCTTCTTCTTGTTGTTCTTCTTCTGCACAGCTAAACTGGAAGTGGCATTTCCAGCTCGCAATCGTGCAGAGTTATCTCAAAGAAAGGGGCCACGGTGTTTCTGTATCTCTATTATGTTGGTGCGGCTTCGGAACTTTTAAATATCTTGATATATCTCGAGAACTACGCCTCTGATCGAAAAATATCATAGAACATAAAAAGTAGGAAACTTAATTCTCTACAAAAAAGGTCTCTTAACATTTTGCCATAGCTCGCTTCGTTTCCGAGATATTTGCAGATTTATCTCAAGGGAAGGGGCCTGACGGACATATTTCGAGATATTTCTTCTTCTTGTTGTTCTTCTTCTGCACAGCTAAGCTGGAAGTGGCATTTGCAGCGCGCAATAGTGCAGAGTTATCTCAAAGAAAGGGGCCACGGTGTTTCTGTATCTCTATTATGTTGGTGCGGCTTCGGAACTTTTAAATATCTTGATATATCTCGAGAACTACGCATCTGATCAAAAAATATCATAGAAGATAAAAAGTAGGAAACATAATTCTCTACAAAAAACGTCTCTTAACATTTTGCCATAGCTCGCTTCGTTTCCGAGATATTTGCAGATTCAGCTCAAAGGAACGGGCCTGACGGACATATTTCGAGATATTTCTTCTTCTTGTTGTTCTTCTTCTGCACAGCTGAGCTGGAAGTGGCATTTGCAGGTCGCAATAGTGCAGAGTTATCTCAAAGAAAGGGGCCACGGTGTTTCTGTATCTCTATTATGTTGGTGCGGCTTCGGAACTTTTAAATATCTTGATATATCTCGAGAACTACGCATCTGATCAAAAAATATCATAGAACATAAATTGTAGGAAACATAATTCTCTACAAAAAAGGTATCTTAACATTTTGCCATAGCTCGCTTCGTTTCCGAGATATTTGCAGATATATCTCAAGGGAAGGGGCCTGCCGGACATATTTCGAGATATTTCTTCTTCCTGTTGTTCTTCTTCTGCACAGCTGAGCTGGAAGTGGCATTTGCAGGTCGCAATAGTGCAGAGTTATCTCAAAGAAAGGGGCCACGGTGTTTCTGTATCTCTATTATGTTGGTGCGGCTTCGGAACTTTTAAATATCTCGATATATCTCGAAAACTACGCTTCTGATCAAAAAATATCATAGAACATAAATTGTAGGAAACATAATTCTCTACAAAAAACATCTCTTAACATTTTGCCATAGCTCGCTTCGTTTCCGAGATATTTGCAGATTCAGCTCAAAGGAACGGGCCTGACGGACATATCTCGAGATACTTCTTCTTCTTGTTGTTCTTCCTCTGCACAGCTAAGCTGGAAGTGGCATTTGCAGCTCGCAATAGTGCAGAGTTATCTCAAAGAAAGGGGCCACGGTGTTTCTGTATCTCTATTATGTTGGTGCGGCTTCGGAACTTTTAAATATCTTGATATATCTCGAGAACTACGCATCTGATCAAAAAATATCATAGAACATAAAAAGTAGGAAACTTAATTCTCTACAAAAAAGGTCTCTTAACATTTTGCCATAGCTCGCTTCGTTTCCGAGATATTTGCGGATTTATCTCAAGGGAAGGGGCCTGACGGACATATTTCGAGATATTTCTTCTTCTTGTTGTTCTTCTTCTGCACAGCTGAGCTGGAAGTGGCATTTGCAGGTCGCAATAGTGCAGAGTTATCTCAAAGAAAGGGGCCACGGTGTTTCTGTATCTCTATTATGTTGGTGCGGCTTCGGAACTTTTAAATATCTCGATATATCTCGAAAACTACGCTTCTGATCAAAAAATATCATAGAACATAAATTGTAGGAAACATAATTCTCTACAAAAAAGGTATCTTAACATTTTGCCATAGCTCGCTTCGTTTCCGAGATATTTGCAGATATATCTCAAGGGAAGGGGCCTGCCGGACATATTTCGAGATATTTCTTCTTCTTGTTGTTCTTCTTCTGCACAGTTAAGCTGGAAGTGGCATTTACAGCTCGCAATAGTGCAGAGTTATCTCAAAGAAAGGGGCGACGGTGTTTCTGTATCTCTATTATGTTGGTGCTGCTTCGGAACTTTTAAATATCTTGATATATCTCGAGAACTACGCATCTGATCAAAAAATATCATAGAACATGAAAAGTAGGAAACTTAATTCTCTACAAAAAAGGTCTCTTAACATTTTGCCATAGCTCTCTTCGTTTCCGAGATATTTGCAGATTTATCTCAAGGGAAGGGTCCTGATGGACATATTTCGAGATATTTCTTCTTCTTGTTGTTCTTCTTCTGCACAGCTAAACTGGAAGTGGCATTTCCAGCTCGCAATCGTGCAGAGTTATCTCAAAGAAAGGGGCCACGGTGTTTCTGTATCTCTATTATGTTGGTGCGGCTTCGGAACTTTTAAATATCTTGATATATCTCGAGAACTACGCATCTGATCAAAAAATATCATAGAACATAAAAAGTAGGAAACTTAATTCTCTACAAAAAAGGTCTCTTAACATTTTGCCATAGCTCGCTTCGTTTCCGAGATATTTGCGGATTTATCTCAAGGGAAGGGGCCTGACGGACATATTTCGAGATATTTCTTCTTCTTGTTGTTCTTCTTCTGCACAGCTGAGCTGGAAGTGGCATTTGCAGGTCGCAATAGTGCAGAGTTATCTCAAAGAAAGGGGCCACGGTGTTTCTGTATCTCTATTATGTTGGTGCGGCTTCGGAACTTTTAAATATCTCGATATATCTCGAAAACTACGCTTCTGATCAAAAAATATCATAGAACATAAATTGTAGGAAACATAATTCTCTACAAAAAACGTCTCTTAACATTTTGCCATAGCTCGCTTCGTTTCCGAGATATTTGCAGATTCAGCTCAAAGGAACTGGCCTGACGGACATATTTCGAGATATTTCTTCTTCTTGTTGTTCTTCCTCTGCACAGCTAAGCTGGAAGTGGCATTTGCAGCTCGCAATAGTGCAGAGTTATCTCAAAGAAAGGGGCCACGGTGTTTCTGTATCTCTATTATGTTGGTGCGGCTTCGGAACTTTTAAATATCTTGATATATCTCGAGAACTACGCATCTGATCAAAAAATATCATAGAACATAAATTGTAGGAAACATAATTCTCTACAAAAAAGGTATCTTAACATTTTGCCATAGCTCGCTTCGTTTCCGAGATATTTGCAGATATATCTCAAGGGAAGGGGCCTGCCGGACATATTTCGAGATATTTCTTCTTCTTGTTGTTCTTCTTCTGCACAGTTAAGCTGGAAGTGGCATTTACAGCTCGCAATAGTGCAGAGTTATCTCAAAGAAAGGGGCGACGGTGTTTCTGTATCTCTATTATGTTGGTGCTGCTTCGGAACTTTTAAATATCTTGATATATCTCGAGAACTACGCATCTGATCAAAAAATATCATAGAACATGAAAAGTAGGAAACTTAATTCTCTACAAAAAAGGTCTCTTAACATTTTGCCATAGCTCTCTTCGTTTCCGAGATATTTGCAGATTTATCTCAAGGGAAGGGTCCTGATGGACATATTTCGAGATATTTCTTCTTCTTGTTGTTCTTCTTCTGCACAGCTAAACTGGAAGTGGCATTTCCAGCTCGCAATCGTGCAGAGTTATCTCAAAGAAAGGGGCCACGGTGTTTCTGTATCTCTATTATGTTGGTGCGGCTTCGGAACTTTTAAATATCTTGATATATCTTGAGAACTACGCATCTGATCAAAAAATATCATAGAACATGAAAAGTAGGAAACTTAATTTTCTACAAAAAAGGTCTCTTAACATTTTGCCATAGCTCTCTTCGTTTCCGAGATATTTGCAGATTTATCTCAAGGGAAGGGTCCTGATGGACATATTTCGAGATATTTCTTCTTCTTGTTGTTCTTCTTCTGCACAGCTAAGCTGGAAGTGGCATTTGCAGCGCGCAATAGTGCAGAGTTATCTCAAAGAAAGGGGCCACGGTGTTTCTGTATCTCTATTATGTTGGTGCGGCTTCGGAACTTTTAAATATCTTGATATATCTCGAGAACTACGCATCTGATCAAAAAATATCGTAGAAGATAAAAAGTAGGAAACTTAATTCTCTACAAAAAAGGTCTCTTAACATTTCGCCATAGCTCGCTTCGTTTCCGAGATATTTGCAGATTTATCTCAAGGGAAGGGGCCTGTCGGACATATTTCGAGATATTTCTTCTTCTTGTTGTTCTTCTTCTGCACAGCTAAGCTGGAAGTGGCATTTGCGGCTCGCACTAGTGCAGAGTTATCTCAAAGAAAGGGGCCACGGTGTTTCTGTATCTCTATTATGTTGGTGCGGCTTCGGAACTTTTAAATATCTCGATGTATCTCGAAAACTACGCTTCTGATCAAAAAATATCATAGAACATAAATTGTAGGAAACATAATTCTCTACAGAAAACGTCTCTTAACATTTTGCCATAGCTCGCTTCGTTTCCGAGATATTTGCAGATTCAGCTCAAAGGAACGGGCCTGACGGACATATTTCGAGATACTTCTTCTTCTTGTTGTTCTTCCTCTGCACAGCTAAGCTGGAAGTGGCATTTGCAGCTCGCAATAGTGCAGAGTTATCTCAAAGAAAGGGGCCACGGTGTTTCTGTATCTCTATTATGTTGGTGCGGCTTCGGAACTTTTAAATATCTTGATATA
The DNA here is from genome assembly GCF_051020975.1 of Osmia lignaria lignaria. Classification (NCBI taxonomy): domain Eukaryota; kingdom Metazoa; phylum Arthropoda; class Insecta; order Hymenoptera; family Megachilidae; genus Osmia; species Osmia lignaria. The sequence continues at coordinate 990,700 of NW_027478161.1, forward strand.
TCTCGAGAACTACGCATCTGATCAAAAAATATCATAGAACATAAAAAGTAGGAAACTTAATTCTCTACAAAAAAGGTCTCTTAACATTTTGCCATAGCTCGCTTCGTTTCCGAGATATTTGCGGATTTATCTCAAGGGAAGGGGCCTGACGGACATATTTCGAGATATTTCTTCTTCTTGTTGTTCTTCTTCTGCACAGCTGAGCTGGAAGTGGCATTTGCAGGTCGCAATAGTGCAGAGTTATCTCAAAGAAAGGGGCCACGGTGTTTCTGTATCTCTATTATGTTGGTGCGGCTACGGAACTTTTAAATATCTCGATATATCTCGAAAACTACGCTTCTGATCAAAAAATATCATACAACATAAATTGTAGGAAACATAATTCTCTACAAAAAACGTCTCTTATCATTTTGCCATAGCTCGCTTCGTTTCCGAGATATTTGCAGATTCAGCTCAAAGGAACTGGCCTGACGGACATATTTCGAGATATTTCTTCTTCTTGTTGTTCTTCCTCTGCACAGCTAAGCTGGAAGTGGCATTTGCAGCTCGCAATAGTGCAGAGTTATCTCAAAGAAAGGGGCTACGGTGTTTCTGTATCTCTATTATGTTGGTGCGGCTTCGGAACTTTTAAATATCTTGATATATCTCGAGAACTACGCATCTGATCAAAAAATATCATAGAACATAAATTGTAGGAAACATAATTCTCTACAAAAAAGGTATCTTAACATTTTGCCATAGCTCGCTTCGTTTCCGAGATATTTGCAGATATATCTCAAGGGAAGGGGCCTGCCGGACATATTTCGAGATATTTCTTCTTCTTGTTGTTCTTCTTCTGCACAGCTAAGCTGGAAGTGGCATTTCCAGCTCGCAATCGTGCAGAGTTATCTCAAAGAAAGGGGCCGCGGTGTTTCTGTATCTCTATTATGTTGGTGCGGCTTCGGAACTTTTAAATATCTTGATATATCTCGAGAACTACGCCTCTGATCGAAAAATATCATAGAACATAAAAAGTAGCAAACTTAATTCTCTACAAAAAAGGTCTCTTAACATTTTGCCATAGCTCGCTTCGTTTCCGAGATATTTGCAGATTTATCTCAAGGGAAGGGGCCTGACGGACATATTTCGAGATATTTCTTCTTCTTGTTGTTCTTCTTCTGCACAGCTAAGCTGGAAGTGGCATTTGCAGCGCGCAATAGTGCAGAGTTATCTCAAAGAAAGGGGCCACGGTGTTTCTGTATCTCTATTATGTTGGTGCGGCTTCGGAACTTTTAAATATCTTGATATATCTCGAGAACTACGCATCTGATCAAAAAATATCATAGAAGATAAAAAGTAGGAAACATAATTCTCTACAAAAAACATCTCTTAACATTTTGCCATAGCTCGCTTCGTTTCCGAGATATTTGCAGATTCAGCTCAAAGGAACGGGCCTGACGGACATATTTCGAGATATTTCTTCTTCTTGTTGTTCTTCTTCTGCACAGCTGAGCTGGAAGTGGCATTTGCAGGTCGCAATAGTGCAGAGTTATCTCAAAGAAAGGGGCCACGGTGTTTCTGTATCTCTATTATGTTGGTGCGGCTTCGGAACTTTTAAATATCTTGATATATCTCGAGAACTACGCATCTGATCAAAAAATATCATAGAACATAAATTGTAGGAAACATAATTCTCTACAAAAAAGGTATCTTAACATTTTGCCATAGCTCGCTTCGTTTCCGAGATATTTGCAGATATATCTCAAGGGAAGGGGCCTGCCGGACATATTTCGAGATATTTCTTCTTCCTGTTGTTCTTCTTCTGCACAGCTAAGCTGGAAGTGGCATTTACAGCTCGCAATAGTGCAGAGTTATCTCAAAGAAAGGGGCGACGGTGTTTCTGTATCTCTATTATGTTGGTGCTGCTTCGGAACTTTTAAATATCTTGATATATCTCGAGAACTACGCATCTGATCAAAAAATATCATAGAACATAAAAAGTAGGAAACTTAATTCTCTACAAAAAAGGTCTCTTAACATTTTGCCATAGCTCTCTTCGTTTCCAAGATATTTGCAGATTTATCTCAAGGGAAGGGTCCTGATGGACATATTTCGAGATATTTCTTCTTCTTGTTGTTCTTCTTCTGCACAGCTAAACTGGAAGTGGCATTTCCAGCTCGCAATCGTGCAGAGTTATCTCAAAGAAAGGGGCCACGGTGTTTCTGTATCTCTATTATGTTGGTGCGGCTTCGGAACTTTTAAATATCTTGATATATCTCGAGAACTACGCATCTGATCAAAAAATATCATAGAACATAAATTGTAGGAAACATAATTCTCTACAAAAAAGGTATCTTGACATTTTGCCATAGCTCGCTTCGTTTCCGAGATATTTGCAGATATATCTCAAGGGAAGGGGCCTGTCGGACATATTTCGAGATATTTCTTCTTCCTGTTGTTCTTCTTCTGCACAGCTAAGCTGGAAGTGGCATTTACAGCTCGCAATAGTGCAGAGTTATCTCAAAGAAAGGGGCGACGGTGTTTCTGTATCTCTATTATGTTGGTGCGGCTTCGGAACTTTTAAATATCTTGATATATCTCGAGAACTACGCATCTGATCAAAAAATATCATAGAACATAAAAAGTAGGAAACTTAATTCTCTACAAAAACGGTCTCTTAACATTTTGCCATAGCTCGCTTCGTTTCCGAGATATTTGCAGATTTATGTCAAGGGAAGGGGCCTGACGGACATATTTCGAGATATTTCTTCTTCTTGTTGTTCTTCTTCTGCACAGCTGAGCTGGAAGTGGCATTTGCAGGTCGCAATAGTGCAGAGTTAACTCAAAGAAAGGGGCCACGGTGTTTCTGTATCTCTATTATGTTGGTGCGGCTTCGGAACTTTTAAATATCTCGATATATCTCGAAAACTACGCTTCTGATCAAAAAATATCATAGAACGTAAATTGTAGGAAACATTATTCTCTACAAAAAAGGTCTGTTAACATTTTGCCATAGCTCGCTTCGTTTCCGAGATATTTGCAGATTTATCTCAAGGGAAGGGTCCTGATGGACATATTTCGAGATATTTCTTCTTCTTGTTGTTCTTCTTCTGCACAGCTAAGCTGGAAGTGGCATTTGCAGCGCGCAATAGTGCAGAGTTATCTCAAAGAAAGGGGCCACGGTGTTTCTGTATCTCTATTATGTTGGTGCGGCTTCGGAACTTTTAAATATCTTGATATATCTCGAGAACTACGCATCTGATCAAAAAATATCGTAGAAGATAAAAAGTAGGAAACTTAATTCTCTACAAAAAAGGTCTCTTAACATTTCGCCATAGCTCGCTTCGTTTCCGAGATATTTGCAGATTTATCTCAAGGGAAGGGGCCTGTCGGACATATTTCCAGATATTTCTTCTTCTTGTTGGTCTTCTTCTGCACAGCTAAGCTGGAAGTGGCATTTGCGGCTCGCACTAGTGCAGAGTTATCTCAAAGAAAGGGGCCACGGTGTTTCTGTATCTCTATTATGTTGGTGCGGCTTCGGAACTTTTAAATATCTCGATATATCTCGAAAACTACGCTTCTGATCAAAAAATATGATAGAACATAAATTGTAGGAAACATAATTCTCTACAAAAAACGTCTCTTAACATTTTGCCATAGCTCGCTTCGTTTCCGAGATATTTGCAGATTCAGCTCAAAGGAACGGGCCTGACGGACATATTTCGAGATACTTCTTCTTCTTGTTGTTCTTCTTCTGCACAGCTAAACTGGAAGTGGCATTTCCAGCTCGCAATCGTGCAGAGTTATCTCAAAGAAAGGGGCCACGGTGTTTCTGTATCTCTATTATGTTGGTGCGGCTTCGGAACTTTTAAATATCTTGATATATCTCGAGAACTACGCATCTGATCAAAAAATATCATACTACATAAAAAGTAGGAAACTTAATTCTCTACAAGAAAGGTCTGTAAACATTTTGCCATAGCTCGCTTCGTTTCCGAGATATTTGCAGATTTATCTCAAGGGAAGGGGCCTGACGGACATATTTCGAGATATTTCTTCTTCTTGTTGTTCTTCTTCTGCACAGCTAAGCTGGAAGTGGCATTTGCAGCTCGCAATAGTGCAGAGTTATCTCAAAGAAAGGGGCCACGGTGTTTCTGTATCTCTATTATGTTGGTGCGGCTTCGGAACTTTTAAATATCTTGATATATCTCGAGAACTACGCATCTGATCAAAAAATATCATAGAACATAAAAAGTAGGAAACTTAATTCTCTACAAAAAAGGTCTCTTAACATTTTGCCATAGCTCGCTTCGTTTCCGAGATATTTGCAGATTTATCTCAAGGGAAGGGGCCAGACGGACATATTTCGAGATATTTCTTCTTCTTGTTGTTCTTCTTCTGCACAGCTGAGCTGGAAGTGGCATTTGCAGGTCGCAATAGTGCAGAGTTATCTCAAAGAAAGGGGCCACGGTGTTTCTGTATCTCTATTATGTTGGTGCGGCTTCGGAACTTTTAAATATCTCGATATATCTCGAAAACTACGCTTCTGATCAAAAAACATCATAGAACATAAATTGTAGGAAACATAATTCTCTACAAAAAACGTCTCTTAACATTTTGCCGTAGCTCGCTTCGTTTCCGAGATATTTGCAGATTCAGCTCAAAGGAACTGGCCTGACGGACATATTTCGAGATATTTCTTCTTCTTGTTGTTCTTCCTCTGCACAGCTAAGCTGGAAGTGACATTTGCAGCTCGCAATAGTGCAGAGTTATCTCAAAGAAAGGGGCCACGGTGTTTCTGTATCTCTATTATGTTGGTGCGGCTTCGGAACTTTTAAATATCTCGATATATCTCGAAAACTACGCTTCTGATCAAAAAATATCATAAAACATAAATTGTAGGAAACAGAATTCTCTACAAAAAAGGTCTCTTAACATTTTGCCATAGCTCGCTTCGTTTCCGAGATATTTGCAGATATATCTCAAGGGAAGGGGCCTGACGGACATATTTCGAGATATTTCTTCTTCTTGTTGTTCTTCTTCTGCACAGCTAAGCTGGAAGTGGCATTTACAGCTCGCAATAGTGCAGAGTTATCTCAAAGAAAGGGGCCACGGTGTTTCTGTATCTCTATTATGTTGGTGCGGCTTCGGAACTTTCAAATATCTTGATATATCTCGAGAACTACGCATCTCATCAAAAAATATCCTAGAACATAAAAAGTAGGAAACTTAATTCTCTACAAAAAAGGTCTCTTAACATTTTGCCATAGCTCGCTTCGTTTCCGAGATATTTACAGATTTATCTCAAGGGAAGGGGCCTGACGGACATATTTCGAGATATTTCTTCTTCTTGTTGTTCTTCTTCTGCACAGCTAAGCTGGAAGTGGCATTTGCGGCTCGCACTGGTGCAGAGTTATCTCAAAGAAAGGGGCCACGGTGTTTCTGTATCTCTATTATGTTGGTGCGGCTTCGGAACTTTTAAATATCTCGATATATCTCGAAAACTACGCTTCTGACCAAAAAATATCATAGAGAATAAATTGTAGGAAACATAATTCTCTACAAAAAAGGTCTCTTAACATTTTGCCATAGCTCGCTTCGTTTCCGAGATATTTGCAGATATATCTCAAGGGAAGGGGCCTGACGGACATATTTCGAGATATTTCTTCTTCTTGTTGTTCTTCTTCTGCACAGCTAAGCTGGAAGTGGCATTTGCGGCTCGCACTAGTGCAGAGTTATCTCAAAGAAAGGGGCCACGGTGTTTCTGTATCTCTATTATGTTGGTGCGGCTTCGGAACTTTTAAATATCTCGATATATCTCGAAAACTACGCTTCTGATCAAAAAATATCATAGAACATAAATTGTAGGAAACAGAATTCTCTACAAAAAAGGTCTCTTAACATTTTGCCATAGCTCGCTTCGTTTCCGAGATATTTGCAGATATATCTCAAGGGAAGGGGCCTGACGGACATATTTCGAGATATTTCGTCTTCTTGTTGTTCTTCTTCTGCACAGCTAAGCTGGAAGTGGCATTTGCGGCTCGCACTAGTGCAGAGTTATCTCAAAGAAAGGGGCCACGGTGTTTCTGTATCTCTATTATGTTGGTGCGGCTTTGGAACTTTTAAATATCTCGATATATCTCGAAAACTACGCTTCTGACCAAAAAATATCATAGAGAATAAATTGTAGGAAACATAATTCTCTACAAAAAAGGTCTCTTAACATTTTGCCATAGCTCGCTTCGTTTCCGAGATATTTGCAGATATATCTCAAGGGAAGGGGCCTGACGGACATATTTCGAGATATTTCTTCTTCTTGTTGTTCTTCTTCTGCACAGCTAAGCTGGAAGTGGCATTTGCGGCTCGCACTAGTGCAGAGTTATCTCAAAGAAAGGGGCCACGGTGTTTCTGTATCTCTATTATGTTGGTGCGGCTTCGGAACTTTTAAATATCTCGATATATCTCGAAAACTACGCTTCTGATCAAAAAATATCATAGAACATAAATTGTAGGAAACATAATTCTCTACAAAAAAGGTCTCTTAACATTTTGCCATAGCTCGCTTCGTTTCCGAGATATTTGCAGATATATCTCAAGGGAAGGGGCCTGACGGACATATTTCGAGATATTTTTGCTTCTTGTTGTTCTTCTTCTGCACAGCTAAACTGGAAGTGGCATTTCCAGCTCGCAATAGTGCAGAGTTATCTCAAAGAGAGGGGCCACGGTGTTTCTGTATCTCTATTATGGTGGTGCGGCTTCGGAACTTTTAAATATCTTGATATATCTCGAGAACTACGCATCAGATCAAAAAATATCATAGAACATAAAAAGTAGGAAACTTAATTCTCTACAAAAAAGGTCTCTTAACATTTTGCCATAGCTCTCTTCGTTTCCGAGATATTTGCAGATTTATCTCAAGGGAAGGGGCCTGACGGACATATTTCGAGATATTTCTTCTTCTTGATGTTCTTCTTCTGCACAGCTAAGCTGGAAGTGGCATTTGCAGCTCGCAATAGTGCAGAGTTATCTCAAAGAAAGGGGCCACGGTGTTTCTGTATCTCTATTATGTTGGTGCGGCTTCGGAACTTTTAAATATCTTGATATATCTCGAGAACTACGCATCTGATCGAAAAATATCATAGAACATAAAAAGTAGGAAACTTAACTCTCTACAAAAAAGGTCTCTTAACATTTTGCCATAGCTCGCTTCGTTTCCGAGATATTTGCAGATTTATCTCAAGGGAAGGGGCCTAACGGACATATTTCGAGATACTTCTTCTTCTTGTTGTTCTTCTTCTGCACAGCTAAGCTGGAAGTGGCATTTGCGGCTCGCACTAGTGCAGAGTTATCTCAAAGAAAGGGGCCACGGTGTTTCTGTATCTCTATTATGTTGGTGCGGCTTCGGAACTTTTAAATATCTCGATGTATCTCGAAAACCACGCTTCTGATCAAAAAATATCATAGAACATAAATTGTAGGAAACATAATTCTCTACAAAAAAGGTCTCTTAAGATTTTGCCATAGCTCGCTTCGTTTCCGAGATATTTGCAGATATATCTCAAGGGAAGGGGCCTGACGGACATATTTCGAGATATTTCTTCTTCTTGTTGTTCTTCTTCTGCACAGCTAAGCTGGAAGTGGCATTTACAGCTCGCAATAGTGCAGAGTTATCTCAAAGAAAGGGGCCACGGTGTTTCTGTATCTCTATTATGTTGGTGCGGCTTCGGAACTTTTAAATATCTTGATATATCTCGAGAACTACGCATCTGATCAAAAAATATCATAGAACATAAAAAGTAGGAAACTTAATTCTCTACAAAAAAGGTCTCTTAACATTTTGCCATAGCTCGCTTCGTTTCCGAGATATTTGCAGATTTATCTCAAGGGAAGGGGCCTGACGGACATATTTCGAGATATTTCTTCTTCTTGTTGTTCTTCTTCTGCACAGCTAAGCTGGAAGTGGCATTTGCGGCTCGCACTAGTGCAGAGTTATCTCAAAGAAAGGGGCCACGGTGTTTCTGTATCTCTATTATGTTGGTGCGGCTTCGGAACTTTTAAATATCTCGATATATCTCGAAAACTACGCTTCTGATCAAAAAATATCATAGAACATAAATTGTAGGAAACAGAATTCTCTACAAAAAAGGTCTCTTAACATTTTGCCATAGCTCGCTTCGTTTCCGAGATATTTGCAGATATATCTCAAGGGAAGGGGCCTGACGGACATATTTCGAGATATTTCGTCTTCTTGTTGTTCTTCTTCTGCACAGCTAAGCTGGAAGTGGCATTTGCGGCTCGCACTAGTGCAGAGTTATCTCAAAGAAAGGGGCCACGGTGTTTCTGTATCTCTATTATGTTGGTGCGGCTTTGGAACTTTTAAATATCTCGATATATCTCGAAAACTACGCTTCTGACCAAAAAATATCATAGAGAATAAATTGTAGGAAACATAATTCTCTACAAAAAAGGTCTCTTAACATTTTGCCATAGCTCGCTTCGTTTCCGAGATATTTGCAGATATATCTCAAGGGAAGGGGCCTGACGGACATATTTCGAGATATTTCTTCTTCTTGTTGTTCTTCTTCTGCACAGCTAAGCTGGAAGTGGCATTTGCGGCTCGCACTAGTGCAGAGTTATCTCAAAGAAAGGGGCCACGGTGTTTCTGTATCTCTATTATGTTGGTGCGGCTTCGGAACTTTTAAATATCTTGATATATCTCGAGAACTACGCATCTGATCGAAAAATATCATAGAACATAAAAAGTAGGAAACTTAACTCTCTACAAAAAAGGTCTCTTAACATTTTGCCATAGCTCGCTTCGTTTCCGAGATATTTGCAGATTTATCTCAAGGGAAGGGGCCTAACGGACATATTTCGAGATACTTCTTCTTCTTGTTGTTCTTCTTCTGCACAGCTAAGCTGGAAGTGGCATTTGCGGCTCGCACTAGTGCAGAGTTATCTCAAAGAAAGGGGCCACGGTGTTTCTGTATCTCTATTATGTTGGTGCGGCTTCGGAACTTTTAAATATCTCGATGTATCTCGAAAACTACGCTTCTGATCAAAAAATATCATAGAACATAAATTGTAGGAAACATAATTCTCTACAAAAAAGGTCTCTTAAGATTTTGCCATAGCTCGCTTCGTTTCCGAGATATTTGCAGATATATCTCAAGGGAAGGGGCCTGACGGACATATTTCGAGATATTTCTTCTTCTTGTTGTTCTTCTTCTGCACAGCTAAGCTGGAAGTGGCATTTACAGCTCGCAATAGTGCAGAGTTATCTCAAAGAAAGGGGCCACGGTGTTTCTGTATCTCTATTATGTTGGTGCGGCTTCGGAACTTTTAAATATCTTGATATATCTCGAGAACTACGCATCTGATCAAAAAATATCATAGAACATAAAAAGTAGGAAACTTAATTCTCTACAAAAAAGGTCTCTTAACATTTTGCCATAGCTCGCTTCGTTTCCGAGATATTTGCAGATTTATCTCAAGGGAAGGGGCCTGACGGACATATTTCGAGATATTTCTTCTTCTTGTTGTTCTTCTTCTGCACAGCTAAGCTGGAAGTGGCATTTGCGGCTCGCACTAGTGCAGAGTTATCTCAAAGAAAGGGGCCACGGTGTTTCTGTATCTCTATTATGTTGGTGCGGCTTCGGAACTTTTAAATATCTCGATATATCTCGAAAACTACGCTTCTGATCAAAAAATATCATAGAACATAAATTGTAGGAAACAGAATTCTCTACAAAAAAGGTCTCTTAACATTTTGCCATAGCTCGCTTCGTTTCCGAGATATTTGCAGATATATCTCAAGGGAAGGGGCCTGACGGACATATTTCGAGATATTTCGTCTTCTTGTTGTTCTTCTTCTGCACAGCTAAGCTGGAAGTGGCATTTGCGGCTCGCACTAGTGCAGAGTTATCTCAAAGAAAGGGGCCACGGTGTTTCTGTATCTCTATTATGTTGGTGCGGCTTTGGAACTTTTAAATATCTCGATATATCTCGAAAACTACGCTTCTGACCAAAAAATATCATAGAGAATAAATTGTAGGAAACATAATTCTCTACAAAAAAGGTCTCTTAACATTTTGCCATAGCTCGCTTCGTTTCCGAGATATTTGCAGATATATCTCAAGGGAAGGGGCCTGACGGACATATTTCGAGATATTTCTTCTTCTTGTTGTTCTTCTTCTGCACAGCTAAGCTGGAAGTGGCATTTGCGGCTCGCACTAGTGCAGAGTTATCTCAAAGAAAGGGGCCACGGTGTTTCTGTATCTCTATTATGTTGGTGCGGCTTCGGAACTTTTAAATATCTCGATGTATCTCGAAAACTACGCTTCTGATCAAAAAATATCATAGAACATAAATTGTAGGAAACATAATTCTCTACAAAAAAGGTCTCTTAAGATTTTGCCATAGCTCGCTTCGTTTCCGAGATATTTGCAGATATATCTCAAGGGAAGGGGCCTGACGGACATATTTCGAGATATTTCTTCTTCTTGTTGTTCTTCTTCTGCACAGCTAAGCTGGAAGTGGCATTTACAGCTCGCAATAGTGCAGAGTTATCTCAAAGAAAGGGGCCACGGTGTTTCTGTATCTCTATTATGTTGGTGCGGCTTCGGAACTTTTAAATATCTTGATATATCTCGAGAACTACGCATCTGATCAAAAAATATCATAGAACATAAAAAGTAGGAAACTTAATTCTCTACAAAAAAGGTCTCTTAACATTTTGCCATAGCTCGCTTCGTTTCCGAGATATTTGCAGATTTATCTCAAGGGAAGGGGCCTGACGGACATATTTCGAGATATTTCTTCTTCTTGTTGTTCTTCTTCTGCACAGCTAAGCTGGAAGTGGCATTTGCGGCTCGCACTAGTGCAGAGTTATCTCAAAGAAAGGGGCCACGGTGTTTCTGTATCTCTATTATGTTGGTGCGGCTTCGGAACTTTTAAATATCTCGATATATCTCGAAAACTACGCTTCTGATCAAAAAATATCATAGAACATAAATTGTAGGAAACAGAATTCTCTACAAAAAAGGTCTCTTAACATTTTGCCATAGCTCGCTTCGTTTCCGAGATATTTGCAGATATATCTCAAGGGAAGGGGCCTGACGGACATATTTCGAGATATTTCGTCTTCTTGTTGTTCTTCTTCTGCACAGCTAAGCTGGAAGTGGCATTTGCGGCTCGCACTAGTGCAGAGTTATCTCAAAGAAAGGGGCCACGGTGTTTCTGTATCTCTATTATGTTGGTGCGGCTTTGGAACTTTTAAATATCTCGATATATCTCGAAAACTACGCTTCTGACCAAAAAATATCATAGAGAATAAATTGTAGGAAACATAATTCTCTACAAAAAAGGTCTCTTAACATTTTGCCATAGCTCGCTTCGTTTCCGAGATATTTGCAGATATATCTCAAGGGAAGGGGCCTGACGGACATATTTCGAGATATTTCTTCTTCTTGTTGTTCTTCTTCTGCACAGCTAAGCTGGAAGTGGCATTTGCGGCTCGCACTAGTGCAGAGTTATCTCAAAGAAAGGGGCCACGGTGTTTCTGTATCTCTATTATGTTGGTGCGGCTTCGGAACTTTTAAATATCTCGATATATCTCGAAAACTACGCTTCTGATCAAAAAATATCATAGAACATAAATTGTAGGAAACATAATTCTCTACAAAAAAGGTCTCTTAACATTTTGCCATAGCTCGCTTCGTTTCCGAGATATTTGCAGATATATCTCAAGGGAAGGGGCCTGACGGACATATTTCGAGATATTTCTTCTTCTTGTTGTTCTTCTTCTGCACAGCTAAGCTGGAAGTGGCATTTGCAGCTCGCAATAGTGCAGAGTTATCTCAAAGAAAGGGGCCACGGTGTTTCTGTATCTCTATTATGTTGGTGCGGCTTCGGAACTTTTAAATATCTTGATATATCTCGAGAACTACGCATCTGATCGAAAAATATCATAGAACATAAAAAGTAGGAAACTTAATTCTCTACAAAAAAGGTCTCTTAACATTTTGCCATAGCTCGCTTCGTTTCCGAGATATTTGCAGATTTATCTCAAGGGAAGGGGCCTAACGGACATATTTCGAGATATTTCTTCTTCTTGTTGTTCTTCTTCTGCACAGCTAAGCTGGAAGTGGCATTTGCGGCTCGCACTAGTGCAGAGTTATCTCAAAGAAAGGGGTCACGGTGTTTATGTATCTCTATTATGTTGGTGCGGTTTCGGAACTTTTAAATATCTTGATATATCTCGAGAACTACGCATCTGATCAAAAAATATCATAGAACGTAAAAGGTAGGAAACTTAATTCTCTACAAAAAAGGTCTCTTAACATTTTGCCATAGCTCGCTTCGTTTCCGAGATATTTGCAGATTTATCTCAAGGGAAGGGGCCTAACGGACATATTTCGAGATATTTTTGCTTCTTGTTGTTCTTCTTCTGCACAGCTAAACTGGAAGTGGCATTTCCAGCTCGCAATAGTGCAGAGTTATCTCAAAGAGAGGGGCCACGGTGTTTCTGTATCTCTATTATGGTGGTGCGGCTTCGGAACTTTTAAATATCTTGATATATCTCGAGAACTACGCATCAGATCAAAAAATATCATAGAACATAAAAAGTAGGAAACTTAATTCTCTACAAAAAAGGTCTCTTAACATTTTGCCATAGCTCTCTTCGTTTCCGAGATATTTGCAGATTTATCTCAAGGGAAGGGGCCTGACGGACATATTTCGAGATATTTCTTCTTCTTGATGTTCTTCTTCTGCACAGCTAAGCTGGAAGTGGCATTTGCAGCTCGCAATAGTGCAGAGTTATCTCAAAGAAAGGGGCCACGGTGTTTCCGTATCTCTATTATGTTGGTGCGGCTTCGGAACTTTTAAATATCTTGATATATCTCGAGAACTACGCATCTGATCGAAAAATATCATAGAACATAAAAAGCAGGAAACTTAATTCTCTACAAAAAAGGTCTCTCAACATTTTGCCATAGCTCGCTTCGTTTCCGAGGTATTTGCAGATTTATCTCAAGGGAAGGGGCCTAACGGACATATTTCGAGATATTTCTTCTTCTTGTTGTTCTTCTTCTGCACAGCTAAGCTGGAAGTGGCATTTGCGGCTCGCACTAGTGCAGAGTTATCTCAAAGAAAGGGGTCACGGTGTTTATGTATCTCTATTATGTTGGTGCGGTTTCGGAACTTTTAAATATCTTGATATATCTCGAGAACTACGCATCTGATCAAAAAATATCATAGAACGTAAAAGGTGGGAAACTTAATTCTCTACAAAAAAGGTCTCTTAACATTTTGCCATAGCTCGCTTCGTTTCCGAGATATTTGCAGATTTATCTCAAGGGAAGGGGCCTAACGGACATATTTCGAGATATTTTTGCTTCTTGTTGTTCTTCTTCTGCACAGCTAAACTGGAAGTGGCATTTCCAGCTCGCAATAGTGCAGAGTTATCTCAAAGAGAGGGGCCACGGTGTTTCTGTATCTCTATTATGGTGGTGCGGCTTCGGAACTTTTAAATATCTTGATATATCTCGAGAACTACGCATCAGATCAAAAAATATCATAGAACATAAAACGTAGGAAACTTAATTCTCTACAAAAAAGGTCTCTTAAAATTTTGCCATAGCTCTCTTCGTTTCCGAGATATTTGCAGATTTATCTCAAGGGAAGGGGTCTGACGGACATATTTCGAGATATTTCTTCTTCTTGATGTTCTTCTTCTGCACAGCTAAGCTGGAAGTGGCATTTGCAGCTCGCAATAGTGCAGAGTTATCTCAAAGAAAGGGGCCACGGTGTTTCTGTATCTCTATTATGTTGGTGCGGCTTCGGAACTTTTAAATATCTTGATATATCTCGAGAACTACGCATCTGATCAAAAAATATCATAGAACATAAAAAGTAGGAAACTTAATTCTCTACAAAAAAGGTCTCTCAACATTTTGCCATAGCTCGCTTCGTTTCCGAGATATTTGCAGATTTATCTCAAGGGAAGGGGCCTGACGGACATATTTCGAGATACTTCTTCTTCTTGTTGTTCTTCTTCTGCACAGCTAAGCTGGAAGTGGCATTTGCGGCTCGCACTAGTGCAGAGTTATCTCAAAGAAAGGGGCCACGGTGTTTCTGTATCTCTATTATGTTGGTGCGGCTTTGGAACTTTTAAATATCTCGATATATCTCGAAAACTACGCTTCTGACCAAAAAATATCATAGAGAATAAATTGTAGGAAACATAATTCTCTACAAAAAAGGTCTCTTAACATTTTGCCATAGCTCGCTTCGTTTCCGAGATATTTGCAGATATATCTCAAGGGAAGGGGCCTGACGGACATATTTCGAGATATTTCTTCTTCTTGTTGTTCTTCTTCTGCACAGCTAAGCTGGAAGTGGCATTTGCGGCTCGCACTAGTGCAGAGTTATCTCAAAGAAAGGGGCCACGGTGTTTCTGTATCTCTATTATGTTGGTGCGGCTTCGGAACTTTTAAATATCTCGATATATCTCGAAAACTACGCTTCTGATCAAAAAATATCATAGAACATAAATTGTAGGAAACATAATTCTCTACAAAAAAGGTCTCTTAACATTTTGCCATAGCTCGCTTCGTTTCCGAGATATTTGCAGATATATCTCAAGGGAAGGGGCCTGACGGACATATTTCGAGATATTTCTTCTTCTTGTTGTTCTTCTTCTGCACAGCTAAGCTGGAAGTGGCATTTGCAGCTCGCAATAGTGCAGAGTTATCTCAAAGAAAGGGGCCACGGTGTTTCTGTATCTCTATTATGTTGGTGCGGCTTCGGAACTTTTAAATATCTTGATATATCTCGAGAACTACGCATCTGATCGAAAAATATCATAGAACATAAAAAGTAGGAAACTTAATTCTCTACAAAAAAGGTCTCTTGACATTTTGCCATAGCTCGCTTCGTTTCCGAGATATTTGCAGATTTATCTCAAGGGAAGGGGCCTAACGGACATATTTCGAGATATTTCTTCTTCTTGTTGTTCTTCTTCTGCACAGCTAAACTGGAAGTGGCATTTCCAGCTCGCAATAGTGCAGAGTTATCTCAAAGAGAGGGGCCACGGTGTTTCTGTATCTCTATTATGGTGGTGCGGCTTCGGAACTTTTAAATATCTTGATATATCTCGAGAACTACGCATCAGATCAAAAAATATCATAGAACATAAAAAGTAGGAAACTTAATTCTCTACAAAAAAGGTCTCTTAACATTTTGCCATAGCTCTCTTCGTTTCCGAGATATTTGCAGATATATCTCAAGGGAAGGGGCCTGACGGACATATTTCGAGATATTTCTTCTTCTTGATGTTCTTCTTCTGCACAGCTAAGCTGGAAGTGGCATTTGCAGCTCGCAATAGTGCAGAGTTATCTCAAAGAAAGGGGCCACGGTGTTTCTGTATCTCTATTATGTTGGTGCGGCTTCGGAACTTTTAAATATCTCGATATATCTCGAAAACTACGCTTCTGACCAAAAAATATCATAGAAAATAAATTGTAGGAAACATAATTCTCTACAAAAAAGGTCTCTTAACATTTTGCCATAGCTCGCTTCGTTTCCGAGATATTTGCAGATATATCTCAAGGGAAGGGGCCTGACGGACATATTTCGAGATATTTCTTCTTGTTGTTGTTCTTCTTCTGCACAGCTAAGCTGGAAGTGGCATTTGCGGCTCGCACTAGTGCAGAGTTATCTCAAAGAAAGGGGCCACGGTGTTTCTGTATCTCTATTATGGTGGTGCGGCTTCGGAACTTTTAAATATCTTGATATATCTCGAGAACTACGCATCTGATCGAAAAATATCATAGAACATAAAAAGCAGGAAACTTAATTCTCTACAAAAAAGGTCTCTTAACATTTTGCCATAGCTCGCTTCGTTTCCGAGATATTTGCAGATTTATCTCAAGGGAAGGGGCCTAACGGACATATTTCGAGATATTTCTTCTTCTTGTTGTTCTTCTTCTGCACAGCTAAGCTGGAAGTGGCATTTGCGGCTCGCACTAGTGCAGAGTTATCTCAAAGAAAGGGGTCACGGTGTTTATGTATCTCTATTATGTTGGTGCGGTTTCGGAACTTTTAAATATCTTGATATATCTCGAGAACTACGCATCTGATCAAAAAATATCATAGAACGTAAAAGGTGGGAAACTTAATTCTCTACAAAAAAGGTCTCTTAACATTTTGCCATAGCTCGCTTCGTTTCCGAGATATTTGCAGATTTATCTCAAGGGAAGGGGCCTAACGGACATATTTCGAGATATTTTTGCTTCTTGTTGTTCTTCTTCTGCACAGCTAAACTGGAAGTGGCATTTCCAGCTCGCAATAGTGCAGAGTTATCTCAAAGAGAGGGGCCACGGTGTTTCTGTATCTCTATTATGGTGGTGCGGCTTCGGAACTTTTAAATATCTTGATATATCTCGAGAACTACGCATCAGATCAAAAAATATCATAGAACATAAAAAGTAGGAAACTTAATTCTCTACAAAAAAGGTCTCTTAACATTTTGCCATAGCTCTCTTCGTTTCCGAGATATTTGCAGATTTATCTCAAGGGAAGGGGTCTGACGGACATATTTCGAGATATTTCTTCTTCTTGATGTTCTTCTTCTGCACAGCTAAGCTGGAAGTGGCATTTGCAGCTCGCAATAGTGCAGAGTTATCTCAAAGAAAGGGGCCACGGTGTTTCTGTATCTCTATTATGTTGGTGCGGCTTCGGAACTTTTAAATATCTTGATATATCTCGAGAACTACGCATCTGATCAAAAAATATCATAGAACATAAAAAGTAGGAAACTTAATTCTCTACAAAAAAGGTCTCTCAACATTTTGCCATAGCTCGCTTCGTTTCCGAGATATTTGCAGATTTATCTCAAGGGAAGGGGCCTGACGGACATATTTCGAGATACTTCTTCTTCTTGTTGTTCTTCTTCTGCACAGCTAAGCTGGAAGTGGCATTTGCGGCTCGCACTAGTGCAGAGTTATCTCAAAGAAAGGGGCCACGGTGTTTCTGTATCTCTATTATGTTGGTGCGGCTTCGGAACTTTTAAATATCTCGATATATCTCGAAAACTACGCTTCTGATCAAAAAATATCATAGAACATAAATTGTAGGAAACATAATTCTCTACAAAAAAGGTCTCTTAACATTTTGCCATAGCTCGCTTCGTTTCCGAGATATTTGCAGATATATCTCAAGGGAAGGGGCCTGACGGACATATTTCGAGATATTTCTTCTTCTTGTTGTTCTTCTTCTGCACAGCTAAGCTGGAAGTGGCATTTACAGCTCGCAATAGTGCAGAGTTATCTCAAAGAAAGGGGCCACGGTGTTTCTGTATCTCTATTATGTTGGTGCGGCTTCGGAACTTTTAAATATCTTGATATATCTCGAGAACTACGCATCTGATCAAAAAATATCATAGAACATAAAAAGTATGAAACTTAATTCTCTACAAAAAAGGTCTCTTAACATTTTGCCATAGCTCTCTTCGTTTCCGAGATATTTGCAGATTTATCTCAAGGGAAGGGGCCTAACGGACATATTTCGAGATATTTTTGCTTCTTGTTGTTCTTCTTCTGCACAGCTAAACTGGAAGTGGCATTTCCAGCTCGCAATAGTGCAGAGTTATCTCAAAGAGAGGGGCCACGGTGTTTCTGTATCTCTATTATGGTGGTGCGGCTTCGGAACTTTTAAATATCTTGATATATCTCGAGAACTACGCATCAGATCAAAAAATATCATAGAACATAAAAAGTAGGAAACTTAATTCTCTACAAAAAAGGTCTCTTAACATTTTGCCATAGCTCTCTTCGTTTCCGAGATATTTGCAGATTTATCTCAAGGGAAGGGGCCTGACGGACATATTTCGAGATATTTCTTCTTCTTGATGTTCTTCTTCTGCACAGCTAAGCTGGAAGTGGCATTTGCAGCTCGCAATAGTGCAGAGTTATCTCAAAGAAAGGGGCCACGGTGTTTCTGTATCTCTATTATGTTGGTGCGGCTTCGGAACTTTTAAATATCTTGATATATCTCGAGAACTACGCATCTGACCAAAAAATATCATAGAACATAAAAAGTAGGAAACTTAATTCTCTACAAAAAAGGTCTCTCAACATTTTGCCATAGCTCTCTTCGTTTCCGAGATATTTGCAGATTTATCTCAAGGGAAGGGGCCTGACGGACATATTTCGAGATATTTCTTCTTCTTGTTGTTCTTCTTCTGCACAGCTAAGCTGGAAGTGGCATTTGCGGCTCGCACTAGTGCAGAGTTATCTCAAAGAAAGGGGCCACGGTGTTTCTGTATCTCTATTATGTTGGTGCGGCTTTGGAACTTTTAAATATCTCGATATATCTCGAAAACTACGCTTCTGACCAAAAAATATCATAGAGAATAAATTGTAGGAAACATAATTCTCTACAAAAAAGGTCTCTTAACATTTTGCCATAGCTCGCTTCGTTTCCGAGATATTTGCAGATATATCTCAAGGGAAGGGGCCTGACGGACATATTTCGAGATATTTCTTCTTCTTGTTGTTCTTCTTCTGCACAGCTAAGCTGGAAGTGGCATTTACAGCTCGCAATAGTGCAGAGTTATCTCAAAGAAAGGGGCCACGGTGTTTCTGTATCTCTATTATGTTGGTGCGGCTTCGGAACTTTTAAATATCTTGATATATCTCGAGAACTACGCATCTGATCAAAAAATATCATAGAACATAAAAAGTATGAAACTTAATTCTCTACAAAAAAGGTCTCTTAACATTTTGGCATAGCTCTCTTCGTTTCCGAGATATTTGCAGATTTATCTCAAGGGAAGGGGCCTAACGGACATATTTCGAAATATTTCTTCATCTTGTTGTTCTTCTTCTGCACAGCTAAGCTGGAAGTGGCATTTGCAGCTCGCAATAGTGCAGAGTTATCTCAAAGAAAGGGGCCACGGTGTTTCTGTATCTCTATTATGTTGGTGCGGCTTCGGAACTTTTAAATATCTTGATATATCTCGAGAACTACGCATCTGATCAAAAAATATCATAGAACATAAAATGTAGGAAACTTAATTCTCTACAAAAAAGGTCTCTTAACATTTTGCCATAGCTCTCTTCGTTTCCGAGATATTTGCAGATTTATCTCAAGGGAAGGGGCCTAACGGACATATTTCGAGATATTTCTTCTTCTTGTTGTTCTTCTTCTGCACAGCTAAGCTGGAAGTGGCATTTGCAGCTCGCAATAGTGCAGAGTTATCTCAAAGAAAGGGGCCACGGTGTTTCTGTATCTCTATTATGTTGGTGCGGCTTCGGAACTTTTAAATATCTCGATATATCTCGAAAACTACGCTTCTGATCAAAAAATATCATAGAACATAAATTGTAGGAAACATAATTCTCTACAAAAAAGGTCTCTTAACATTTTGCCATAGCTCGCTTCGTTTCCGAGATATTTGCAGATATATCTCAAGGGAAGGGGCCTGACGGACATATTTCGAGATATTTCTTCTTCTTGTTGTTCTTCTTCTGCACAGCTAAGCTGGAAGTGGCATTTACAGCTCGCAATAGTGCAGAGTTATCTCAAAGAAAGGGGCCACGGCGTTTCTGTATTTCTATTATGTTGGTGCGGCTTCGGAACTTTTAAATATCTTGAGATATCTCGAGAACTACGCATCTGATCAAAAAATATCATAGAACATAAAAAGTATGAAACTTAATTCTCTACAAAAAAGGTCTCTTAACATTTTGCCATAGCTCTCTTCGTTTCCGAGATATTTGCAGATATATCTCAAGGGAAGGGGCCTAACGGACATATTTCGAAATATTTCTTCATCTTGTTGTTCTTCTTCTGCACAGCTAAGCTGGAAGTGGCATTTGCAGCTCGCAATAGTGCAGAGTTATCTCAAAGAAAGGGGCCACGGTGTTTCTGTATCTCTATTATGTTGGTGCGGCTTCGGAACTTTTAAATATCTTTATATATCTCGAGAACTACGCATCTGATCAAAAAATATCATAGAACATAAAAAGTAGGAAACTTAATTCTCTACAAAAAAGGTCTCTTAACATTTTGCCATAGCTCTCTTCGTTTCCGAGATATTTGCAGATTTATCTCAAGGGAAGGGGCCTAACGGACATATTTCGAGATATTTCTTCTTCTTGTTGTTCTTCTTCTGCACAGCTATGCTGGAAGTGGCATTTGCAGCTCGCAATAGTGCAGAGTTATCTCAAAGAAAGGGGCCACGGTGTTTCTGTATCTCTATTATGTTGGTGCGGCTTCGGAACTTTTAAATATCTTGATATATCTCGAGAACTACGGGTCTTTTCAAAAAATATCATAGAACGTAAATTGTAGGAAACACTATTCTCTACAAAAAAGGTCCCTTAACATTTTGCCATAGCTCGCTTCGTTTCCGAGATATTTGCAGATTTATCTCAAGGGAAGGGTCCTGATGGACATATTTCGAGATATTTCTTCTTCTTGTTGTTCTTCTTCTGCACAGCTAAACTGGAAGTGGCATTTCCAGCTCGCAATCGTGCAGAGTTATCTCAAAGAGAGGGGCCACGGTGTTTCTGTATCTCTATTATGGTGGTGCGGCTTCGGAACTTTTAAATATCTTGATATATCTCGAGAACTACGCATCAGATCAAAAAATATCATAGAACATAAAAAGTAGGAAACTTAATTCTCTACAAAAAAGGTCTCTTAACATTTTGCCATAGCTCTCTTCGTTTCCGAGATATTTGCAGATTTATCTCAAGGGAAGGGGCCTGACGGACATATTTCGAGATATTTCTTCTTCTTGATGTTCTTCTTCTGCACAGCTAAGCTGGAAGTGGCATTTGCAGCTCGCAATAGTGCAGAGTTATCTCAAAGAAAGGGGCCACGGTGTTTCTGTATCTCTATTATGTTGGTGCGGCTTCGGAACTTTTAAATATCTTGATATATCTCGAGAACTACGCATCTGATCAAAAAATATCATAGAACATAAAAAGTAGGAAACTTAATTCTCTACAAAAAAGGTCTCTCAACATTTTGCCATAGCTCGCTTCGTTTCCGAGCTATTTGCAGATTTATCTCAAGGGAAGGGGCCTGACGGACATATTTCGAGATATTTCTTCTTCTTGTTGTTCTTCTTCTGCACAGCTAAGCTGGAAGTGGCATTTGCGGCTCGCACTAGTGCAGAGTTATCTCAAAGAAAGGGGCCACGGTGTTTCTGTATCTCTATTATGTTGGTGCGGCTTTGGAACTTTTAAATATCTCGATATATCTCGAAAACTACGCTTCTGATCAAAAAATATCATAGAACATAAATTGTAGGAAACATAATTCTCTACAAAAAAGGTCTCTTAACATTTTGCCATAGCTCGCTTGGTTTCCGAGATATTTGCAGATATATCTCAAGGGAAGGGGCCTGACGGACATATTTCGAGATATTTCTTCTTCTTGTTGTTCTTCTTCTGCACAGCTAAGCTCGAAGTGGCATTTACAGCTCGCAATAGTGCAGAGTTATCTCAAAGAAAGGGGCCACGGTGTTTCTGTATCTCTATTATGTTGGTGCGGCTTCGGAATTTTTAAATATCTTGATATATCTCGAGAACTACGCATCTGATCAAAAAATATCATAGAACATAAAAAGTAGGAAACTTAATTCTCTACAAAAAAGGTCTCTTAACATTTTGCCATAGCTCGCTTCGTTTCCGAGATATTTGCAGATATATCTCAAGGGAAGGGGCCTGACGGACATATTTCGAGATATTTCTTCTTCTTGTTGTTCTTCTTCTGCACAGCTAAGCTGGAAGTGGCATTTACAGCTCGCAATAGTGCAGAGTTATCTCAAAGAAAGGTGCCACGGCGTTTCTGTATCTCTATTATGTTGGTGCGGCTTCGGAACTTTTAAATATCTTGATATATCTCGAGAACTACGCATCTGATCAAAAAATATCATAGAACATAAAAAGTATGAAACTTAATTCTCTACAAAAAAGGTCTCTTAACATTTTGCCATAGCTCTCTTCGTTTCCGAGATATTTGCAGATTTATCTCAAGGGAAGGGGCCTAACGGACATATTTCGAAATATTTCTTCATCTTGTTGTTCTTCTTCTGCACAGCTAAGCTGGAAGTGGCATTTGCAGCTCGCAATAGTGCAGAGTTATCTCAAAGAAAGGGGCCACGGTGTTTCTGTATCTCTATTATGTTGGTGCGGCTTCGGAACTTTTAAATATCTTGATATATCTCGAGAACTACGCATCTGATCAAAAAATATCATAGAACATAAAAAGTATGAAACTTAATTCTCTACAAAAAAGGTCTCTTAACATTTTGCCATAGCTCTCTTCGTTTCCGAGATATTTGCAGATTTATCTCAAGGGAAGGGGCCTAACGGACATATTTCGAGATATTTCTTCTTCTTGTTGTTCTTCTTCTGCACAGCTAAGCTGGAAGTGGCATTTGCAGCTCGCAATAGTGCAGAGTTATCTCAAAGAAAGGGGCCACGGTGTTTCTGTATCTCTATTATGTTGGTGCGGCTTCGGAACTTTTAAATATCTCGATATATCTCGAAAACTGCGCTTCTGATCAAAAAATATCATAGAACATAAATTGTAGGAAACATAATTCTCTACAAAAAAGGTTTCTCAACATTTTGCCATAGCTCGCTTCGTTTCCGAGATATTTGCAGATTTATCTCAAGGGAAGGGTCCTGACGGACATATTTCGGGGTATTTCTTCTTCTTGTTGTTCTTCTTCTGCACAGTTAAACTGGAAGTGGCATTTCCAGCTCGCAATAGTGCAGAGTTATCTCAAAGAAAGGGGCCACTGTGTTTCTGTATCTCTATTATGTTGGTGCGGCTTCGGAACTTTTAAATATCTTGATATATCTCGAGAACTACGCATCTGATCGAAAAATATCATAGAACATAAAAAGAAGGAAACTTAATTCTCTACAAAAAAGGTCTCTTAACATTTTGCCATAGCTCGCTTCGTTTCCGAGATATTTGCAGATTTATCTCAAGGGAAGGGGCCTGACGGACATATTTCGAGATATTTCTTCTTCTTGTTGTTCTTCTTCTGCACAGCCAAGCTGGAAGTGGCATTTGCAGCTCGCAATAGTGCAGAGTTACCTCAAAGAAAGGGGCCACGGTGTTTCTGTATCTCTATTATGTTGGTGCCGCTTCGGAACTTTTAAATATCTGGATATATCTCGAGAACTACGCATCTGATCAAAAAATATCATAGAACATAAATTGTAGGAAACATAATTCTCTACAAAAAAGGTCTCTTAAGATTTTGCCATAGCTCGTTTGGTTTCCGAGATATTTGCAGATCTATCTCAAGGGAAGGGGCCTGGCGGACATATTTCGAGATATTTCTTCTTCTTGTCGTTCTTCTTCTGCACAGCTAAACTGGAAGTGGCATTTCCAGCTCGCAATAGTGCAGAGTTATCTCAAAGAAAGAGGCCACGGTGTTTCTGTACCTCTATTATGTTGGTGCAGCTTCGGAACTTTTAAATATCTTGATATATCTCGAGAACTACGCATCTGATCAAAAAATATCATAGAACATAAAATGTAGGAAACTTAATTCTCTACAAAAAAGGTCTCTTAACATTTTGCCATAGCTCTCTTCGTTTCCGAGATATTTGCAGATTTATCTCAAGGGAAGGGGCCTAACGGACATATTTCGAGATATTTCTTCTTCTTGTTGTTCTTCTTCTGCACAGCTAAGCTGGAAGTGGCATTTGCAGCTCGCAATAGTGCAGAGTTATCTCAAAGAAAGGGGCCACGGTGTTTCTGTATCTCTATTATGTTGGTGCGGCTTCGGAACTTTTAAATATCTCGATATATCTCGAAAACTACGCTTCTGATCAAAAAATATCATAGAACATAAATTGTAGGAAACATAATTCTCTACAAAAAAGGTCTCTTAACATTTTGCCATAGCTCGCTTCGTTTCCGAGATATTTGCAGATATATCTCAAGGGAAGGGGCCTGACGGACATATTTCGAGATATTTCTTCTTCTTGTTGTTCTTCTTCTGCACAGCTAAGCTGGAAGTGGCATTTACAGCTCGCAATAGTGCAGAGTTATCTCAAAGAAAGGGGCCACGGCGTTTCTGTATTTCTATTATGTTGGTGCGGCTTCGGAACTTTTAAATATCTTGAGATATCTCGAGAACTACGCATCTGATCAAAAAATATCATAGAACATAAAAAGTATGAAACTTAATTCTCTACAAAAAAGGTCTCTTAACATTTTGCCATAGCTCTCTTCGTTTCCGAGATATTTGCAGATATATCTCAAGGGAAGGGGCCTAACGGACATATTTCGAAATATTTCTTCATCTTGTTGTTCTTCTTCTGCACAGCTAAGCTGGAAGTGGCATTTGCAGCTCGCAATAGTGCAGAGTTATCTCAAAGAAAGGGGCCACGGTGTTTCTGTATCTCTATTATGTTGGTGCGGCTTCGGAACTTTTAAATATCTTTATATATCTCGAGAACTACGCATCTGATCAAAAAATATCATAGAACATAAAAAGTAGGAAACTTAATTCTCTACAAAAAAGGTCTCTTAACATTTTGCCATAGCTCTCTTCGTTTCCGAGATATTTGCAGATTTATCTCAAGGGAAGGGGCCTAACGGACATATTTCGAGATATTTCTTCTTCTTGTTGTTCTTCTTCTGCACAGCTATGCTGGAAGTGGCATTTGCAGCTCGCAATAGTGCAGAGTTATCTCAAAGAAAGGGGCCACGGTGTTTCTGTATCTCTATTATGTTGGTGCGGCTTCGGAACTTTTAAATATCTTGATATATCTCGAGAACTACGGGTCTTTTCAAAAAATATCATAGAACGTAAATTGTAGGAAACACTATTCTCTACAAAAAAGGTCCCTTAACATTTTGCCATAGCTCGCTTCGTTTCCGAGATATTTGCAGATTTATCTCAAGGGAAGGGTCCTGATGGACATATTTCGAGATATTTCTTCTTCTTGTTGTTCTTCTTCTGCACAGCTAAACTGGAAGTGGCATTTCCAGCTCGCAATCGTGCAGAGTTATCTCAAAGAGAGGGGCCACGGTGTTTCTGTATCTCTATTATGGTGGTGCGGCTTCGGAACTTTTAAATATCTTGATATATCTCGAGAACTACGCATCAGATCAAAAAATATCATAGAACATAAAAAGTAGGAAACTTAATTCTCTACAAAAAAGGTCTCTTAACATTTTGCCATAGCTCTCTTCGTTTCCGAGATATTTGCAGATTTATCTCAAGGGAAGGGGCCTGACGGACATATTTCGAGATATTTCTTCTTCTTGATGTTCTTCTTCTGCACAGCTAAGCTGGAAGTGGCATTTGCAGCTCGCAATAGTGCAGAGTTATCTCAAAGAAAGGGGCCACGGTGTTTCTGTATCTCTATTATGTTGGTGCGGCTTCGGAACTTTTAAATATCTTGATATATCTCGAGAACTACGCATCTGATCAAAAAATATCATAGAACATAAAAAGTAGGAAACTTAATTCTCTACAAAAAAGGTCTCTCAACATTTTGCCATAGCTCGCTTCGTTTCCGAGCTATTTGCAGATTTATCTCAAGGGAAGGGGCCTGACGGACATATTTCGAGATATTTCTTCTTCTTGTTGTTCTTCTTCTGCACAGCTAAGCTGGAAGTGGCATTTGCGGCTCGCACTAGTGCAGAGTTATCTCAAAGAAAGGGGCCACGGTGTTTCTGTATCTCTATTATGTTGGTGCGGCTTTGGAACTTTTAAATATCTCGATATATCTCGAAAACTACGCTTCTGATCAAAAAATATCATAGAACATAAATTGTAGGAAACATAATTCTCTACAAAAAAGGTCTCTTAACATTTTGCCATAGCTCGCTTGGTTTCCGAGATATTTGCAGATATATCTCAAGGGAAGGGGCCTGACGGACATATTTCGAGATATTTCTTCTTCTTGTTGTTCTTCTTCTGCACAGCTAAGCTCGAAGTGGCATTTACAGCTCGCAATAGTGCAGAGTTATCTCAAAGAAAGGGGCCACGGTGTTTCTGTATCTCTATTATGTTGGTGCGGCTTCGGAATTTTTAAATATCTTGATATATCTCGAGAACTACGCATCTGATCAAAAAATATCATAGAACATAAAAAGTAGGAAACTTAATTCTCTACAAAAAAGGTCTCTTAACATTTTGCCATAGCTCGCTTCGTTTCCGAGATATTTGCAGATATATCTCAAGGGAAGGGGCCTGACGGACATATTTCGAGATATTTCTTCTTCTTGTTGTTCTTCTTCTGCACAGCTAAGCTGGAAGTGGCATTTACAGCTCGCAATAGTGCAGAGTTATCTCAAAGAAAGGTGCCACGGCGTTTCTGTATCTCTATTATGTTGGTGCGGCTTCGGAACTTTTAAATATCTTGATATATCTCGAGAACTACGCATCTGATCAAAAAATATCATAGAACATAAAAAGTATGAAACTTAATTCTCTACAAAAAAGGTCTCTTAACATTTTGCCATAGCTCTCTTCGTTTCCGAGATATTTGCAGATTTATCTCAAGGGAAGGGGCCTAACGGACATATTTCGAAATATTTCTTCATCTTGTTGTTCTTCTTCTGCACAGCTAAGCTGGAAGTGGCATTTGCAGCTCGCAATAGTGCAGAGTTATCTCAAAGAAAGGGGCCACGGTGTTTCTGTATCTCTATTATGTTGGTGCGGCTTCGGAACTTTTAAATATCTTGATATATCTCGAGAACTACGCATCTGATCAAAAAATATCATAGAACATAAAAAGTATGAAACTTAATTCTCTACAAAAAAGGTCTCTTAACATTTTGCCATAGCTCTCTTCGTTTCCGAGATATTTGCAGATTTATCTCAAGGGAAGGGGCCTAACGGACATATTTCGAGATATTTCTTCTTCTTGTTGTTCTTCTTCTGCACAGCTAAGCTGGAAGTGGCATTTGCAGCTCGCAATAGTGCAGAGTTATCTCAAAGAAAGGGGCCACGGTGTTTCTGTATCTCTATTATGTTGGTGCGGCTTCGGAACTTTTAAATATCTCGATATATCTCGAAAACTGCGCTTCTGATCAAAAAATATCATAGAACATAAATTGTAGGAAACATAATTCTCTACAAAAAAGGTTTCTCAACATTTTGCCATAGCTCGCTTCGTTTCCGAGATATTTGCAGATTTATCTCAAGGGAAGGGTCCTGACGGACATATTTCGGGGTATTTCTTCTTCTTGTTGTTCTTCTTCTGCACAGTTAAACTGGAAGTGGCATTTCCAGCTCGCAATAGTGCAGAGTTATCTCAAAGAAAGGGGCCACTGTGTTTCTGTATCTCTATTATGTTGGTGCGGCTTCGGAACTTTTAAATATCTTGATATATCTCGAGAACTACGCATCTGATCGAAAAATATCATAGAACATAAAAAGAAGGAAACTTAATTCTCTACAAAAAAGGTCTCTTAACATTTTGCCATAGCTCGCTTCGTTTCCGAGATATTTGCAGATTTATCTCAAGGGAAGGGGCCTGACGGACATATTTCGAGATATTTCTTCTTCTTGTTGTTCTTCTTCTGCACAGCCAAGCTGGAAGTGGCATTTGCAGCTCGCAATAGTGCAGAGTTACCTCAAAGAAAGGGGCCACGGTGTTTCTGTATCTCTATTATGTTGGTGCCGCTTCGGAACTTTTAAATATCTGGATATATCTCGAGAACTACGCATCTGATCAAAAAATATCATAGAACATAAATTGTAGGAAACATAATTCTCTACAAAAAAGGTCTCTTAAGATTTTGCCATAGCTCGTTTGGTTTCCGAGATATTTGCAGATCTATCTCAAGGGAAGGGGCCTGGCGGACATATTTCGAGATATTTCTTCTTCTTGTCGTTCTTCTTCTGCACAGCTAAACTGGAAGTGGCATTTCCAGCTCGCAATAGTGCAGAGTTATCTCAAAGAAAGAGGCCACGGTGTTTCTGTACCTCTATTATGTTGGTGCAGCTTCGGAACTTTTAAATATCTTGATATATCTCGAGAACTACGCATCTGATCAAAAAATATCATAGAACATAAAAAGTAGAAAACTTAATTCTCTACAAAAAAGGTCTCTCAACATTTTGCCATAGCTCGCTTCGTTTCCGAGATATATGCAGATTTATCTCAAGGGAAGGGGCCTGACGGACATATTTCGAGATATTTCTTCTTCTTGTTGTTCTTCTTCTGCACAGCTAAACTGGAAGTGGCATTTCCAGCTCGCAATAGTGCAGAGTTATCTGAAAGAAAGGGGCCACGGTGTTTCTGTATCTCTATTATGTTGGTGCGGCTTCGGAACTTTCAAATATCTTGATATATCTCGAGAACTACGCTTCTGATCAAAAAATATCATAGAACATAAATTGTAGGAAACATAATTCTCTACAAAAAAGGTGTCTTAAGATTTTGCCATAGCTCGTTTCGTTTCCGAGATATTTGCAGATATATCTCAAGGGAAGGGGCCTGACGGACATATTTCGAGATATTTCTTCTTCTTGTTGTTCTTCTTCTGCACAGCTAAACTGGAAGTGGCATTTCCAGCTCGCAATAGTGCAGAGTTATCTCAAAGAATGGGGCCACGGTGTTTCTGTATCTCTATTATGTTGGTGCGGCTTCGGAACTTTTAAATATCTTGATATATCTCGAGAACTATGCATCTGATCAAAAAATATCATAGAACATAAAAAGTAGGTAACTTAATACTCTACAAAAAAGGTCTCCTAACATTTTGCCATAGCTCGCTTCGTTTCCGAGATATTTGCAGATTCAGCTCAAAGGAACTGGCCTGACGGACATATTTCGAGATATTTCTTCTTCTTGTTGTTCTTCCTCTGCACAGCTAAGCTGGAAGTGGCATTTGCAGCTCGCAATACTGCAGACTTATCTCAAAGAAAGGGGCCACGGTGTTTCTGTATCTCTATTATGTTGGTGCGGCTTCGGAACTTTTAAATATCTTGATATATCTCGAGAACTACGCATCTGATCAAATAATATCATAGAACATAAAAAGTAGGAAACTTAATTCTCTACAAGTAAGGTCTCTTAACATTTTGCCATAGCTCGCTTCGTTTCCGAGATATTTGCAGATTTATCTCAAGAGAAGGGGCCTGACGGACATATTTCGAGATATTTCTTCTTCTTGTTGTTCTTCTTCTGCACAGCTAAGCTGGAAGTGGCATTTGCAGCTCGCAATAGTGCAGAGTTATCTCAAAGAAAGGGGCCACGGTGTTTCTGTATCTCTATTATGTTGGTGCGGCTTCGGAACTTTTAAATATCTCGATATATCTCGAAAACTACGCTTCTGATCAAAAAATATCATAGAACATAAATTGCAGGAAACATAATTCTCTACAAAAAAGGTCTCTTAACGTTTTGCCATAGCTCGCTTCGTTTCCGAGATATTTGCAGATTTATCTCAAGGGAAGGGTCCTAACGGACATATTTCGAGATATTTCTTCTTCTTGTTGTTCTTCTTCTGCACAGCTAAACTGGAAGTGGCATTTCCAGCTCGCAATAGTGCAGAGTTATCTCAAAGAAAGGGGCCACTGTGTTTCTGTATCTGTATTATGTTGGTGCGGCTTCGGAACTTTTAAATATCTCGATATATCTCGAAAACTGCGCTTCTGATCAAAAAATATCATAGAACATAAATTGTAGGAAACATAATTCTCTACAAAAAAGGTCTCTCAACATTTTGCCATAGCTCGCTTCGTTTCCGACATATTTGCAGATTTATCTCAAGGGAAGGGGCCTGACGGACATATTTCGAGATATTTCTTCTTCTTCTTGTTCTTCTTCTGCACAGCTAAGCTGGAAGTGGCATTTGCAGCTCGCAATAGTGCAGAGTTACCTCAAAGAAAGGGGCCACGGTGTTTCTGTATCTCTATTATGTTGGTGCCGCTTCGGAACTTTTAAATATCTGGATATATCTCGAGAACTACGCATCTGATCAAAAAATATCATAGAACATAAATTGTAGGAAACATAATTCTCTACAAAAAAGGTCTCTTAAGATTTTGCCGTAGCTCGTTTCGTTTCCGAGATATTTGCAGATATATCTCAAGGGAAGGGGCCTGACGGACATATTTCGAGATATTTCTTCTTCTTGTTGTTCTTCTTCTGCACAGCTAAGCTGGAAGTGGCATTTGCAGCTCGCAATAGTGCAGAGTTATCTCAAAGAAAGGGGCCACGGTGTTTCTGTATCTCTATTATGTTGGTGCGGCTTCGGAACTTTTAAATATCTTGATATATGTCGAGAACTACGCATCTGATCAAAAAATATCACAGAACATAAAAAGTAGGAAACTTAATTCTCTACAAAAAAGGTCCCTTAACATTTTGCCATAGCTCGCTTCGTTTCCGAGATATTTGCAGATCTATCTCAAGGGAAGGGGCCTGGCGGACATATTTCGAGATATTCCTTCTTCTTGTCGTTCTTCTTCTGCACAGCTAAACTGGAAGTGGCATTTCCAGCTCGCAATAGTGCAGAGCTATCTCATAGAAAGGGGCCACGGTGTTTCTGTATCTCTATTATGTTGGTGCGGCTTCGGAACTTTTAAATATCTTGATATATCTCGAGAACTACGCATCTGATCAAAAAATATCATAGAACATAAATTGTATGAAACATAATTCTCTACAAAAAAGGTCTCTTAAGATTTTGCCGTAGCTCGTTTCGTTTCCGAGATATTTGCAGATATATCTCAAGGGAAGGGGCCTGACGGACATATTTCGAGATATTTCTTCTTCTTGTTGTTCTTCTTCTGCACAGCTAAGCTGGAAGTGGCATTTGCAGCTCACAATAGTGCAGAGTTATCTCAAAGAAAGAGGCCACGGTGTTTCTGTACCTCTATTATGTTGGTGCAGCTTCGGAACTTTTAAATATCTTGATATATCTCGAGAACTACGCATCTGATCAAAAAATATCATAGAACATAAAAAGTAGAAAACTTAATTCTCTACAAAAAAGGTCTCTCAACATTTTGCCATAGCTCGCTTCGTTTCCGAGATATTTGCAGATTTATCTCAAGGGAAGGGGCCTGACGGACATATTTCGAGATATTTCTTCTTCTTGTTGTTCTTCTTCTGCACAGCTAAACTGGAAGTGGCATTTCCAGCTCGCAATAGTGCAGAGTTATCTGAAAGAAAGGGGCCACGGTGTTTCTGTATCTCTATTATGTTGGTGCGGCTTCGGAACTTTTAAATATCTCGATATATCTCGAGAACTACGCTTCTGATCAAAAAATATCATAGAACATAAATTGTAGGAAACATAACTCTCTACAAAAAAGGTCTCTTAAGATTTTGCCATAGCTCGTTTCGTTTCCGAGATATTTGCAGATATATCTCAAGGGAAGGGGCCTGACGGACATATTTCGAGATATTTCTTCTTCTTGTTGTTCTTCTTCTGCACAGCTAAACTGGAAGTGGCATTTCTAGCTCGCAATAGTGCAGAGTTATCTCAAAGAATGGGGCCACGGTGTTTCTGTATCTCTATTATGTTGGTGCGGCTTCGGAACTTTTAAATATCTTGATATATCTCGAGAACTACGCATCTGATCGAAAAATATCATAGAACATAAAAAGTAGGAAACTTAATTCTCTACAAAAAAGGTCTCTTAACATTTTGCCATAGCTCGCTTCGTTTCCGAGATATTTGCAGATTTATCTCAAGGGAAGGGGCCTGACGGACATATTTCGAGATATTTCTTCTTCTTGTTGTTCTTCTTCTGCACAGCTAAGCTGGAAGTGGCATTTGCAGCTCGCAATAGTGCAGAGTTATCTCAAAGAATGGGGCCACGGTGTTTCTGTATCTCTATTATGTTGGTGCGGCTTCGGAACTTTTAAATATCTTGATATATCTCGAGATCTACGCATCTGATCAAAAAATATCATAGAACATAAAAAGTAGGAAACTTAATTCTCTACAAAAAAGGTCTCTTAACATTTTGCCATAGCTCGCTTTGTTTCCGAGATATTTGCAGATTTATCTCAAGGGAAGGGGCCTGACGGACATGTTTCGAGATATTTCTTCTTCTTGTTGTTCTTTTTCTGCACAGCTAAGCTGGAAGTGGCATTTGCAGCTCGCAATAGTGCAGAGTTATCTCAAAGAAAGAGGCCACAGTGTTTCTGTACCTCTATTATGTTGGTGCAGCTTCGGAACTTTTAAATATCTTGATATATCTCGAGAACTACGCATCTGATCAAAAAATATCATAGAACATAAAAAGTAGAAAACTTAATTCTCTACAAAAAAGGTCTCTCAACATTTTGCCATAGCTCGCTTCGTTTCCGAGATATATGCAGATTTATCTCAAGGGAAGGGGCCTGACGGACATATTTCGAGATATTTCTTCTTCTTGTTGTTCTTCTTCTGCACAGCTAAACTGGAAGTGGCATTTCCAGCTCGCAATAGTGCAGAGTTATCTGAAAGAAAGGGGCCACGGTGTTTCTGTATCTCTATTATGTTGGTGCGGCTTCGGAACTTTTAAATATCTTGATATATCTCGAGAACTACGCTTCTGATCAAAAAATATCATAGAACATAAATTGTAGGAAACATAATTCTCTACAAAAAAGGTCTCTTAAGATTTTGCCATAGCTCGTTTCGTTTCCGAGATATTTGCAGATATATCTCAAGGGAAGGGGCCTGACGGACATATTTCGAGATATTTCTTCTTCTTGTTGTTCTTCTTCTGCACAGCTAAACTGGAAGTGGCATTTCCAGCTCGCAATAGTGCAGAGTTATCTCAAAGAATGGGGCCACGGTGTTTCTGTATCTCTATTATGTTGGTGCGGCTTCGGAACTTTTAAATATCTTGATATATCTCGAGAACTACGCATCTGATCAAAAAATATCATAGAACATAAAAAGTAGGTAACTTAATTCTCTACAAAAAAGGTCTCTTAACACTTTGCCATAGCTCGCTTCGTTTCCGAGATATTTGCAGATTTATCTCAAGGGAAGGGGCCTGACGGACATATTTCGAGATATTTCTTCTTCTTGTTGCTCTTCTTCTGCACAGCGAAGCTGGAAGTGGCATTTGCAGCTCGCAATAGTGCAGAGTTATCTCAAAGAAAGGGGCCACGGTGTTTCTGTATCTCTATTATGTTGGTGCGGCTTCGGAATTTTTAAATATCTTGATATATCTCGAGAACTACGCATCTGATCAAAAAATATCATAGAAGATAAATAGTAGGAAACTTAATTCTCTACAAAAAAGGTCTCTCAACATTTTGCCATAGCTCGCTTCGTTTCCGAGATATTTGCACATATATCTCAAGGGAAGGGGCCTAACGGACATATTTCGAGATATTTCTTCTTCTTGTTGTTCTTCTTCTGCACAGCTAAGCTGGAAGTGGCATTTGCGGCTCGCACTAGTGCAGAGTTATCTCAAAGAAAGGGGCCACGGTGTTTCTGTATCTCTATTATGTTGGTGCAGCTTCGGAACTTTTAAATATCTTGATATATCTCGAGAACTACGCATCTGATCAAAAAATATCATGGAACATAAAAAGTAGAAAACTTAATTCTCTACAAAAAAGGTCTCTTAACATTTTGCCATAGCTCGCT
Source organism: Osmia lignaria lignaria (assembly GCF_051020975.1). NCBI lineage: Eukaryota > Metazoa > Arthropoda > Insecta > Hymenoptera > Megachilidae > Osmia > Osmia lignaria. The sequence goes on from NW_027478161.1 coordinate 1,024,291, forward strand.
TCGTTTCCGAGATATTTGCAGATTTATCTCAAGGGAAGGGGCCTGACGGACATATTTCGAGATATTTCTTCTTCTTGGTGTTTTTTTTTCTGCACAGCTAAGCTGGAAGTGGCACTTGCAGCTCGCAATAGTGCAGAGTTATCTCAAAGAAAGAGGCCACAGTGTTTCTGTACCTCTATTATGTTGGTGCAGCTTCGGAACTTTTAAATATCTTGATATATCTCGAGAACTACGCATCTGATCAAAAAATATCATAGAACATAAAAAGTAGAAAACTTAATTCTCTACAAAAAAGGTCTCTCAACATTTTGCCATAGCTCGCTTCGTTTCCGAGATATATGCAGATTTATCTCAAGGGAAGGGGCCTGACGGACATATTTCGAGATATTTCTTCTTCTTGTTGTTCTTCTTCTGCACAGCTAAACTGGAAGTGGCATTTCCAGCTCGCAATAGTGCAGAGTTATCTGAAAGAAAGGGGCCACGATGTTTCTGTATCTCTATTATGTTGGTGCGGCTTCGGAACTTTTAAATATCTTGATATATCTCGAGAACTACGCTTCTGATCAAAAAATATCATAGAACATAAATTGTAGGAAACATAATTCTCTACAAAAAAGGTCTCTTAAGATTTTGCCATAGCTCGTTTCGTTTCCGAGATATTTGCAGATATATCTGAAGGGAAGGGGCCTGACGGACATATTTCGAGATATTTCTTCTTCTTGTTGTTCTTCTTCTGCACAGCTAAACTGGAAGTGGCATTTCCAGCTCGCAATAGTGCAGAGTTATCTCAAAGAATGGGGCCACGGTGTTTCTGTATCTCTATTATGTTGGTGCGGCTTCGGAACTTTTAAATATTTTGATATATCTCGAGAACTACGCATCTGATCAAAAAATATCATAGAACATAAAAAGTAGGTAACTTAATTCTCTACAAAAAAGGTCTCTTAACATTTTGCCATAGCTCGCTTCGTTTCCGAGATATGTGCAGATTTATCGCAAGGGAAGGGGCCTGACGGACATATTTCGAGATATTTCTTCTTCTTGTTGTTCTTCTTCTGCACAGCTAAACTGGAAGTGGCATTTCCAGCTCGGAATAGTGCAGAGTTATCTGAAAGAAAGGGGCCACGGTGTTTCTGTATCTCTATTATGTTGGTGCGGCTTCGGAACTTTTAAATATCTTGATATATCTCGAGAACTACGCTTCTGATCAAAAAATATCATAGAACACAAATTGTAGGAAACATAATTCTCTACAAAAAAGGTCTCTTAAGATTTTGCCATAGCTCGTTTCGTTTCCGAGATATTTGCAGATATATCTCAAGGGAAGGGGCCTGACGGACATATTTCGAGATATTTCTTCTTCTTGTTGTTCTTCTTCTGCACAGCTAAGCTGGAAGTGGCATTTGCAGCTCGCAATAGTGCAGAGTTATCTCAAAGAAAGGGGCCACGGTGTTTCTGTATCTCTATTATGTTGGTGCGGCTTCGGAACTTTTAAATATCTCGATATATCTCGAAAACTGCGCTTCTGATCAAAAAATATCATAGAACATAAATTGTAGGAAACATAATTCTCTACAAAAAAGGTCTCTTAACATTTTTACCATAGCTCGCTTCGTTTCCGAGATATTTGCAGATTTATCTCAAGGGAAGGGGACTGACGGACATATTTCGAGATATTTCTTCTTCTTGTTGTTCTTCTTCTGCACAGCTAAGCTGGAAGTGGCATTTGCAGCTCACAATAGTGCAGAGTTATCTCAAAGAAAGAGGCCACGGTGTTTCTGTATCTCTATTATGTTGGTGCGGCTTCGGAACTTTTAAATATCTTGATATATCTCGAGATCTACGCATCTGATCAAAAAATATCATAGAACATAAAAAGTAGGAAACTTAATTCTCTACAAAAAAGGTCTCTTAACATTTTGCCATAGCTCGCTTTGTTTCCGAGATATTTGCAGATTTATCTCAAGGGAAGGGGCCTGACGGACATGTTTCGAGATATTTCTTCTTCTTGTTGTTCTTTTTCTGCACAGCTAAGCTGGAAGTGGCATTTGCAGCTCGCAATAGTGCAGAGTTATCTCAAAGAAAGAGGCCACAGTGTTTCTGTACCTCTATTATGTTGGTACAGCTTCGGAACTTTTAAATATCTTGATATATCTCGAGAACTACGCATCTGATCAAAAAATATCATAGAACATAAAAAGTAGAAAACTTAATTCTCTACAAAAAAGGTCTCTCAACATTTTGCCATAGCTCGCTTCGTTTCCGAGATATATGCAGATTTATCTCAAGGGAAGGGGCCTGACGGACATATTTCGAGATATTTCTTCTTCTTGTTGTTCTTCTTCTGCACAGCTAAACTGGAAGTGGCATTTCCAGCTCGCAATAGTGCAGAGTTATCTGAAAGAAAGGGGCCACGGTGTTTCTGTATCTCTATTATGTTGGTGCGGCTTCGGAACTTTTAAATATCTTGATATATCTCGAGAACTACGCTTCTGATCAAAAAATATCATAGAACATAAATTGTAGGAAACATAATTCTCTACAAAAAAGGTCTCTTAAGATTTTGCCATAGCTCGTTTCGTTTCCGAGATATTTGCAGATATATCTCAAGGGAAGGGGCCTGACGGACATATTTCGAGATATTTCTTCTTCTTGTTGTTCTTCTTCTGCACAGCTAAACTGGAAGTGGCATTTCCAGCTCGCAATAGTGCAGAGTTATCTCAAAGAATGGGGCCACGGTGTTTCTGTATCTCTATTATGTTGGTGCGGCTTCGGAACTTTTAAATATCTTGATATATCTCGAGAACTACGCATCTGATCAAAAAATATCATAGAACATAAAAAGTAGGTAACTTAATTCTCTACAAAAAAGGTCTCTTAACACTTTGCCATAGCTCGCTTCGTTTCCGAGATATTTGCAGATTTATCTCAAGGGAAGGGGCCTGACGGACATATTTCGAGATATTTCTTCTTCTTGTTGCTCTTCTTCTGCACAGCGAAGCTGGAAGTGGCATTTGCAGCTCGCAATAGTGCAGAGTTATCTCAAAGAAAGGGGCCACGGTGTTTCTGTATCTCTATTATGTTGGTGCGGCTTCGGAACTTTTAAATATCTTGATATATCTCGAGAACTACGCATCTGATCAAAAAATATCATAGAAGATAAATAGTAGGAAACTTAATTCTCTACAAAAAAGGTCTCTCAACATTTTGCCATAGCTCGCTTCGTTTCCGAGATATTTGCACATATATCTCAAGGGAAGGGGCCTAACGGACATATTTCGAGATATTTCTTCTTCTTGTTGTTCTTCTTCTGCACAGCTAAGCTGGAAGTGGCATTTGCGGCTCGCACTAGTGCAGAGTTATCTCAAAGAAAGGGGCCACGGTGTTTCTGTATCTCTATTATGTTGGTGCAGCTTCGGAACTTTTAAATATCTTGATATATCTCGAGAACTACGCATCTGATCAAAAAATATCATGGAACATAAAAAGTAGAAAACTTAATTCTCTACAAAAAAGGTCTCTTAACATTTTGCCATAGCTCGCTTCGTTTCCGAGATATTTGCAGATTTATCTCAAGGGAAGGGGCCTGACGGACATATTTCGAGATATTTCTTCTTCTTGTTGTTCTTTTTCTGCACAGCTAAGCTGGAAGTGGCATTTGCAGCTCGCAATAGTGCAGAGTTATCTCAAAGAAAGAGGCCACAGTGTTTCTGTACCTCTATTATGTTGGTACAGCTTCGGAACTTTTAAATATCTTGATATATCTCGAGAACTACGCATCTGATCAAAAAATATCATAGAACATAAAAAGTAGAAAACTTAATTCTCTACAAAAAAGGTCTCTCAACATTTTGCCATAGCTCGCTTCGTTTCCGAGATATATGCAGATTTATCTCAAGGGAAGGGGCCTGACGGACATATTTCGAGATATTTCTTCTTCTTGTTGTTCTTCTTCTGCACAGCTAAACTGGAAGTGGCATTTCCAGCTCGCAATAGTGCAGAGTTATCTGAAAGAAAGGGGCCACGGTGTTTCTGTATCTCTATTATGTTGGTGCGGCTTCGGAACTTTTAAATATCTTGATATATCTCGAGAACTACGCTTCTGATCAAAAAATATCATAGAACATAAATTGTAGGAAACATAATTCTCTACAAAAAAGGTCTCTTAAGATTTTGCCATAGCTCGTTTCGTTTCCGAGATATTTGCAGATATATCTCAAGGGAAGGGGCCTGACGGACATATTTCGAGATATTTCTTCTTCTTGTTGTTCTTCTTCTGCACAGCTAAACTGGAAGTGGCATTTCCAGCTCGCAATAGTGCAGAGTTATCTCAAAGAATGGGGCCACGGTGTTTCTGTATCTCTATTATGTTGGTGCGGCTTCGGAACTTTTAAATATCTTGATATATCTCGAGAACTACGCATCTGATCAAAAAATATCATAGAACATAAAAAGTAGGTAACTTAATTCTCTACAAAAAAGGTCTCTTAACACTTTGCCATAGCTCGCTTCGTTTCCGAGATATTTGCAGATTTATCTCAAGGGAAGGGGCCTGACGGACATATTTCGAGATATTTCTTCTTCTTGTTGCTCTTCTTCTGCACAGCGAAGCTGGAAGTGGCATTTGCAGCTCGCAATAGTGCAGAGTTATCTCAAAGAAAGGGGCCACGGTGTTTCTGTATCTCTATTATGTTGGTGCGGCTTCGGAACTTTTAAATATCTTGATATATCTCGAGAACTACGCATCTGATCAAAAAATATCATAGAAGATAAATAGTAGGAAACTTAATTCTCTACAAAAAAGGTCTCTCAACATTTTGCCATAGCTCGCTTCGTTTCCGAGATATTTGCACATATATCTCAAGGGAAGGGGCCTAACGGACATATTTCGAGATATTTCTTCTTCTTGTTGTTCTTCTTCTGCACAGCTAAGCTGGAAGTGGCATTTGCGGCTCGCACTAGTGCAGAGTTATCTCAAAGAAAGGGGCCACGGTGTTTCTGTATCTCTATTATGTTGGTGCAGCTTCGGAACTTTTAAATATCTTGATATATCTCGAGAACTACGCATCTGATCAAAAAATATCATGGAACATAAAAAGTAGAAAACTTAATTCTCTACAAAAAAGGTCTCTTAACATTTTGCCATAGCTCGCTTCGTTTCCGAGATATTTGCAGATTTATCTCAAGGGAAGGGGCCTGACGGACATATTTCGAGATATTTCTTCTTCTTGGTGTTCTTTTTCTGCACAGCTAAGCTGGAAGTGGCACTTGCAGCTCGCAATAGTGCAGAGTTATCTCAAAGAAAGAGGCCACAGTGTTTCTGTACCTCTATTATGTTGGTGCAGCTTCGGAACTTTTAAATATCTTGATATATCTCGAGAACTACGCATCTGATCAAAAAATATCATAGAACATAAAAAGTAGAAAACTTAATTCTCTACAAAAAAGGTCTCTCAACATTTTGCCATAGCTCGCTTCGTTTCCGAGATATATGCAGATTTATCTCAAGGGAAGGGGCCTGACGGACATATTTCGAGATATTTCTTCTTCTTGTTGTTCTTCTTCTGCACAGCTAAACTGGAAGTGGCATTTCCAGCTCGCAATAGTGCAGAGTTATCTGAAAGAAAGGGGCCACGGTGTTTCTGTATCTCTATTATGTTGGTGCGGCTTCGGAACTTTTAAATATCTTGATATATCTCGAGAACTACGCTTCTGATCAAAAAATATCATAGAACATAAATTGTAGGAAACATAATTCTCTACAAAAAAGGTCTCTTAAGATTTTGCCATAGCTCGTTTCGTTTCCGAGATATTTGCAGATATATCTCAAGGGAAGGGGCCTGACGGACATATTTCGAGATATTTCTTCTTCTTGTTGTTCTTCTTCTGCACAGCTAAACTGGAAGTGGCATTTCCAGCTCGCAATAGTGCAGAGTTATCTCAAAGAATGGGGCCACGGTGTTTCTGTATCTCTATTATGTTGGTGCGGCTTCGGAACTTTTAAATATCTTGATATATCTCGAGAACTACGCATCTGATCAAAAAATATCATAGAACGTAAAAAGTAGGAAACTTAATTCTCTACAAAAAAGGTCTCTTAACATTTTGCCATAGCTCGCTTCGTTTCCGAGATATTTGCAGATTTATCTCAAGGGAAGGGGCCTGACGGACATATTTCGAGATATTTCTTCTTCTTGTTGTTCTTCTTCTGCACAGCTAAGCTGGAAGTGGCATTTGCAGCTCGCGATAGTGCAGAGTTATCTCAAAGAAAGGGGCCACGGTGTTTCTGTATCTCTATTATGTTTGTGCGGCTTCGGAACTTTTACGTATCTCAATATATCTCGAAAACTACGCGTCTGATCAAAAAATATCATAGAAGGTAAATTGTAGGAAACATAATTCTCTACAAAAAAGGTCTCTTAACATTTTGCCATAGCTCGCTTCGTTTCCGAGATATTTGCAGATTTATCTCAAGGGAAGGGGCCTGACGGACATATTTCTAGATATTTCTTCTTCTTGTTGTTCTTCTTCTGCACAGCTAAGCTGGAAGTGGCATTTGCGGCTCGCACTAGTGCAGAGTTATCTCAAAGAAAGGGGCCACGGTGTTTCTGTATCTCTATTATGTTGGTGCGGCTTCGGAACTTTTAAATATCTCGATATATCTCGAAAACTACGCTTCTGATCAAAAAATATCATAGAACATAAATTGTAGGAAACATAATTCTCTACAAAAAAGGTCTCTTAGCATTTTGCCATAGCTCGCTTCGTTTCCGAGATATTTGCAGATTTATCTCAAGGGAAGGGGCCTGACGGACATATTTCGAGATATTTCTTCTTCTTGTTGTTCTTCTTCTGCACAGCTAAGCTGGAAGTGGCATTTGCGGCTCGCACTAGTGCAGAGTTATCTCAAAGAAAGGGGCCACGGTGTTTCTGTATCTCTATTATGTTGGTGCGGCTTCGGAACTTTTAAATATCTCGATATATCTCGATAACTACGCTTCTGATCAAAAAATATCATAGAACATAAATTGTAGGAAACATAATTCTCTACAAAAAATGTCTCTTAGCATTTTGCCATAGCTCGCTTCGTTTCCGAGATATTTGCAGATTTATCTGAAGGGAAAGGGCCTGACGGACATATTTCGAGATATTTCTTCTTCTTGTTGTTCTTCTTCGGCACAGCTAAGCTGGAAGTGGCATTTGCAGCTCGCAATAGTGCAGAGTTATCTCAAAGAAAGGGGCCACTGTGTTTCTGTATCTCTATTATGTTGGTGCGGCTTCGGAACTTTTAAATATCTTGATATATCTCGAGAACTGCGCATCTGATCAAAAAATATCATAGAACATAAAAAGTAGGAAACTTAATTCTCTACAAAAAAGGTCTCTTAACATTTTGCCATAGCTCGCTTCGTTTCCGAGATATTTGCAGATTTATCTGAAGGGAAGGGGCCTAACGGACATATTTCGAGATATTTCTTCTTCTTGTTGTTCTTCTTCTGCACAGCTAAACTGGAAGTGGCATTTCCAGCTCGCAATAGTGCAGAGTTATCTCAAAGAAAGGGGCCACGGTGTTTCTGTATCTCTAATATGTTGGTGCGGCTTCGGAACTTTTAAATATCTTGATATATCTCGAGAACTACGCATCTGATCAAAAAATATTATGGAACATAAAAAGTAGGAAACTTAATTCTCAACAAATAAAGTCTCTCAAGATATTGCCATAGCTCGCTTCGTTTCCGAGATATTTGCAGGTTTATCTCAAGGGAAGGGGCCTAACGGACATATTTCGAGATATTTCTTCTTCTTGTTGTTCTTCTTCTGCACAGCTAAACTGGAAGCGGCATTTCCAGCTCGCAATAGTGCAGAGTTATCTCAAAGAAAGGGGCCACGGTGTTTCTGTATCTCTATTATGTTGGTGCGGCTTCGGAACTTTTAAATATCTCGATATATCTCGAAAACTACGCTTCTGATCAAAAAATATCATAGAACATAAATTGTAGGAAACATAATTCTCTACAAAAAAGGTCTCTTAGCATTTTGCCATAGCTCGCTTCGTTTCCGAGATATTTGCAGATTTATCTGAAGGGAAAGGGCCTGACGGACATATTTCGAGATATTTCTTCTTCTTGTTGTTCTTCTTCTGCACAGCTAAGCTGGAAGTGGCATTTGCAGCTCGCAATAGTGCAGAGTTATCTCAAAGAAAGGGGCCACTGTGTTTCTGTATCTCTATTATGTTGGTGCGGCTTCGGAACTTTTAAATATCTTGATATATCTCGAGAACTGCGCATCTGATCAAAAAATATCATAGAACATAAAAAGTAGGAAACTTAATTCTCTACAAAAAAGGTCTCTTAACATTTTGCCATAGCTCGCTTCGTTTCCGAGATATTTGCAGATTTATCTCAAGGGAAGGGGCCTGACGGACATATTTCGAGATATTTCTTCTTCTTGTTGTTCTTCTTCTGCACAGCTAAACTGGAAGTGGCATTTCCAGCTCGCAATAGTGCAGAGTTATCTCAAAGAAAGGGGCCACGGTGTTTCTGTATCTCTATTATGTTGGTGCGGCTTCGGAACTTTTAAATATCTTGATATATCTCGAGAACTACGCATCTGATCAAAAAATATCATAGAACATAAAAAGTAGGAAACTTAATTCTCTACAAAAAAGGTCTCTTAACATTTTGCCATAGCTCTCTTCGTTTCCGAGATATTTGCAGATTTATCTCAAGGGAAGGGGCCTGACGGACATATTTCGAGATATTTCTTCTTCTTGTTGTCCTTCTTCTGCACAGCTAAGCTGGAAGTGGCATTTGCGGCTCGCACTAGTGCAGAGTTATCTCAAAGAAAGGGGCCACGGTGTTTCAGTATCTCTATTATGTTGGTGCGGCTTCGGAACTTTTAAATATCTTGATATATCTCGAGAACTGCGCATCTGATCAAAAAATATCATAGAACATAAAAAGTAGGAAACTTAATTCTCTACAAAAAAGGTCTCTTAACATTTTGCCATAGCTCTCTTCGTTTCCGAGATATTTCCAGATTTATCTCAAGGGAAGGGGCCTGACGGACATATTTCGAGATATTTCTTCTTCTTGTTGTTCTTCTTCTGCACAGCTAAGCTGGAAGTGGCATTTGCAGCTCGCAATAGTGCAGAGTTATCTCAAAGAAAGGGGCCACGGTGTTTCTGTATCTCTATTATGTTGGTGCGGCTTCGGAACTTTTAAATATCTTGATATATCTCGAGAACTACGCATCTGATCAAAAAATATCATAGAACATAAAAAGTAGAAAACTTAATTCTCTACAAAAAAGGTCTCTTAACATTTTGCCATAGCTCGCTTCGTTTCCGAGATATTTGCAGGTTTATCTCAAGGGAAGGGGCCTAACGGACATATTTCGAGATATTTCTTCTTCTTGTTGTTCTTCTTCTGCACAGCTAAGCTGGAAGTGGCATTTGCAGCTCGCAATAGTGCAGAGTTATCTCAAAGAAGGGGGCCACGGTGTTTCTGTATCTCTATTATGTTGGTGCGGCTTCGGAACTTTTAAATATCTTGATATATCTCGAGAACTACGCATCTGATCAAAAAATATCATAGAACATAAGAAGTAGGAAACTTAATTCTCTACAGAAAAGGTCTCTTAACATTTTGCCATAGCTCTCTTCGTTTCCGAGATATTTGCAGATTTATCTCAAGGGAAGGGGCCTGACGGACATATTTCGAGATATTTCTTATTCTTGTTGTTCTTCTTCTGCACAGCTAAGCTGGAAGTGGCATTTGCAGCTCGCAATAGTGCAGAGTTATCTCAAAGAAAGGGGCCACGGTGTTTCTGTATCTCTATTATGTTGGTGCGGCTTCGGAACTTTTAAATATCTTGATATATCTCGAGAACTACGCATCTGATCAAAAAATATCATAGAACATAAAAAGTAGGAAACATAATTCTCTACAAAAACGGTCTCTTAACATTTTGCCATAGCTCGCTTCGTTTCCGAGATATTTGCAGATTTATCTCAAGGGAAGGGGCCTGACGGACATATTTCGAGATATTTCTTCTTCTTGTTGTTCTTCTTCTGCACAGCTAACCTGGAAGTGGCATTTGCAGCTCGCAATAGTGCAGAGTTATCTCAAAGAAAGGGGCCACTGTGTTTCTGTATCTCTATTATGTTGGTGCGGCTTCGGAACTTTTAAATATCTTGATATATCTCGAGAACTACGCATCTGATCAAAAAATATCATAGAACATAAAAAGTAGGAAACTTAATTCTCTACAAGAAAGGTCTCTTAACATTTTGCCATAGCTCGCTTCGTTTCCGACATATTTGCAGATTTATCTCAAGGGAAGGGGCATGACGGACATATTTCGAGATATTTCTTCTTCTTGTTGTTCTTCTTCTGCACAGCTAAACTGGAAGTGGCATTTCCAGCTCGCAATAGTGCAGAGTTATCTCAAAGAAAGGAGCCGCGGTATTTCTGTATCTCTATTCTGTTGGTGCGGCTTCGGAACTTTTAAATATCTTGATATATCTCGAGAACTACGCATCTGATCAGAAAATATCATAGAGCATAAAAAGTAGGAAACTTAATTCTCTACAAAAAAGGTCTCTTAACATTTTGCCATAGCTCGCTTCGTTTCCGAGATATTTGCAGATTTATCTCAAGGGAAGGGGCCTGACGGACATATTTCGAGATATTTCTTCTTCTTGTTGTTCTTCTTCTGCACAGCTAAGCTGGAAGTGGCATTTGCAGCTCGCAATAGTGCAGAGTTATCTCAAAGAAAGGGGCCACGGTGTTTCTGTATCTCTATTATGTTGGTGCGGCTTCGGAACTTTTAAATATCTTGATATATCTCGAGAACTACGCGTCTGATCAAAAAATATCATAGAACATAAAAAGTAGGAAACATAATTCTCTACAAAAAAGGTCTCTTAACATTTTGCCATAGCTCGCTTCGTTTCCAAGATATTTGCAGATTTATCTCAAGGCAAGGGGCCTGACGGACATATTTCGAGATATTTCTTCTTCTTGTTGCTCTTCTTCTGCACAGCTAAGCTGGAAGTGGCATTTGCGGCTCGCACTAGTGCAGAGTTATCTCAAAGAAAGGGGCCACGGTGTTTCTGTATCTCTATTATGTTGGTGCGGCTTCGGAACTTTTAAATATCCTGATATATCTCGAGAACTACGCATCTGATCAAAAAATATCATACAACATAAAAAGTAGGAAACTTATTTCCCTACAAAAAAGGTCTCTTAACATTTTGCCATAGCTCGCTTCGTTTCCGAGATATTTGCAGGTTTATCTCAAGGGAAGGGGCCTAACGGACATATTTCGAGATATTTCGTCTTCTTGTTGTTCTTCTTCTGCACAGCTAAACTGGAAGTGGCATTTCCAGCTCGCAATAGTGCAGAGTTATCTCAAAGAAAGGAGCCACGGTGTTTCTGTATCTCTATTCTGTTGGTGCGGCTTCGGAACTTTTAAATATCTTGATATATCTCGAGAACTACGCATCTGATCAAAAAATATCATAGAACATAATAAGTAGGAAACTTAATTCTCTACAAAAAAGGTCTCTTAACATTTTGCCATAGCTCGCTTCGTTTCCGAGATATTTGCAGATTTATCTCAAGGGAAGGGGCCTGACGGACATATTTCGAGATATTTCTTCTTCTTGTTGTTCTTCTTCTGCACAGCTAAGCTGGAAGTGGCATTTGCGGCTCGCACTAGTGCAGCGTTATCTCAAAGAAAGGGGCCACGGTGTTTCTGTATCTCTATTATGTTGGTGCGGCTTCGGAACTTTTAAATATCTTGATATATCTCGAGAACTACGCATCTGATCAAAAAATTATCATAGAACATAAAAAGTAGGAAACTTAATTCTCTACAGAAAAGGTCTCTTAACATTTTGCCATAGCTCGCTTCGTTTCCGAGATATTTGCAGATATATCTCAAGGGAAGGGGCCTGACGGACATATTTCGAGATATTTCTTCTTCTTGTTGTTCTTCTTCTGCACAGCTAAGCTGGAAGTGGCATTTGCAGCTCGCAATAGTGCAGAATTATCTCAAAGAAAGGGGCCACGGTGTTTCTGTATCTCTATTATGTTGGTGCGGCTTCGGAACTTTTAAATATCTTGATATATCTCGAGAACTACGCATCTGATCAAAAAATATCATAGAACATAAATAGTAGGAAACTTAATACTCTACAAAAAAGGTCTCTCAACATTTTGCCATAGCTCTCTTCGTTTCCGAGATATTTGCAGATTTATCTCAAGGGAAGGGGCCTGACGGACATATTTCGAGATATTTCTTATTCTTGTTGTTCTTCTTCTGCACAGCTAAGCTGGAAGTGGCATTTGCAGCTCGCAATAGTGCAGAATTATCTCAAAGAAAGGGGCCACGGTGATTCTGTATCTCTATTATGTTGGGGCGGCTTCGGAACTTTTAAATATCTCGATATATCTCGAAAACTACGCTTCTGATCAAAAAATATCATAGAACGTAAATTGTAGGAAACATTATTCTCTACAAAAAAGGTCTCTTAACATTTTGCCATAGCTCGCTTCGTTTCCGAGATATTTGCAGGTTTATCTCAAGGGAAGGGGCCTGACGGACATATTTCGAGATATTTCTTCTTCTTGTTGTTCTTCTTCTGCACAGCTAAGCTGGAAGTGGCATTTGCAGCTCGCAATAGTGCAGAGTTATCTCAAAGAAAGGGGCCACGGTGTTTCTGTATCTCTATTATGTTTGTGCGGCTTCGGAACTTTTAAATATCTTGATATATCTCGAGAACTACGCATCTGATCAAAAAATATCATAGAACATAAAAAGTAGGAAACTTAATTCTCTACAGAAAAGGTCTCTTAACATTTTGCCATAGCTCTCTTCGTTTCCGAGATATTTGCAGATTTATCTCAAGGGATGGGGCCTGACGGACATATTTCGAGATATTTCTTATTCTTGTTGTTCTTCTTCTGCACAGCTAAGCTGGAAGTGGCATTTGCAGCTCGCAATAGTGCAGAGTTATCTCAAAGAAAGGGGCCACGGTGTTTCTGTATCTCTATTATGTTGGTGCGGCTTCGGAACTTTTAAATATCTTGATATATCTCGAGAACTACGCGTCTGATCAAAAAATATCATAGAACATAAAAAGTAGGAAACATAATTCTCTACAAAAAAGGTCTCTTAACATTTTGCCATAGCTCGCTTCGTTTCCAAGATATTTGCAGATTTATCTCAAGGCAAGGGGCCTGACGGACATATTTCGAGATATTTCTTCTTCTTGTTGTTCTTCTTCTGCACAGCTAACCTGGAAGTGGCATTTGCAGCTCGCAATAGTGCAGAGTTATCTCAAAGAAAGGGGCCACTGTGTTTCTGTATCTCTATTATGTTGGTGCGGCTTCGGAACTTTTAAATATCTTGATATATCTCGAGAACTACGCATCTGATCAAAAAATATCATAGAACATAAAAAGTAGGAAACTTAATTCTCTACAAGAAAGGTCTCTTAACATTTTGCCATAGCTCGCTTCGTTTCCGACATATTTGCAGATTTATCTCAAGGGAAGGGGCATGACGGACATATTTCGAGATATTTCTTCTTCTTGTTGTTCTTCTTCTGCACAGCTAAACTGGAAGTGGCATTTCCAGCTCGCAATAGTGCAGAGTTATCTCAAAGAAAGGAGCCGCGGTATTTCTGTATCTCTATTCTGTTGGTGCGGCTTCGGAACTTTTAAATATCTTGATATATCTCGAGAACTACGCATCTGATCAGAAAATATCATAGAGCATAAAAAGTAGGAAACTTAATTCTCTACAAAAAAGGTCTCTTAACATTTTGCCATAGCTCGCTTCGTTTCCGAGGTATTTGCAGATTTATCTCAAGGGAAGGGGCCTGACGGACATATTTCGAGATATTTCTTCTTCTTGTTGTTCTTCTTCTGCACAGCTAAGCTGGAAGTGGCATTTGCAGCTCGCAATAGTGCAGAGTTATCTCAAAGAAAGGGGCCACGGTGTTTCTGTATCTCTATTATGTTGGTGCGGCTTCGGAACTTTTAAATATCTTGATATATCTCGAGAACTACGCGTCTGATCAAAAAATATCATAGAACATAAAAAGTAGGAAACATAATTCTCTACAAAAAAGGTCTCTTAACATTTTGCCATAGCTCGCTTCGTTTCCAAGATATTTGCAGATTTATCTCAAGGCAAGGGGCCTGACGGACATATTTCGAGATATTTCTTCTTCTTGTTGCTCTTCTTCTGCACAGCTAAGCTGGAAGTGGCATTTGCGGCTCGCACTAGTGCAGAGTTATCTCAAAGAAAGGGGCCACGGTGTTTCTGTATCTCTATTATGTTGGTGCGGCTTCGGAACTTTTAAATATCCTGATATATCTCGAGAACTACGCATCTGATCAAAAAATATCATACAACATAAAAAGTAGGAAACTTATTTCCCTACAAAAAAGGTCTCTTAACATTTTGCCATAGCTCGCTTCGTTTCCGAGATATTTGCAGGTTTATCTCAAGGGAAGGGGCCTAACGGACATATTTCGAGATATTTCGTCTTCTTGTTGTTCTTCTTCTGCACAGCTAAACTGGAAGTGGCATTTCCAGCTCGCAATAGTGCAGAGTTATCTCAAAGAAAGGAGCCACGGTGTTTCTGTATCTCTATTCTGTTGGTGCGGCTTCGGAACTTTTAAATATCTTGATATATCTCGAGAACTACGCATCTGATCAAAAAATATCATAGAACATAATAAGTAGGAAACTTAATTCTCTACAAAAAAGGTCTCTTAACATTTTGCCATAGCTCGCTTCGTTTCCGAGATATTTGCAGATTTATCTCAAGGGAAGGGGCCTGACGGACATATTTCGAGATATTTCTTCTTCTTGTTGTTCTTCTTCTGCACAGCTAAGCTGGAAGTGGCATTTGCGGCTCGCACTAGTGCAGCGTTATCTCAAAGAAAGGGGCCACGGTGTTTCTGTATCTCTATTATGTTGGTGCGGCTTCGGAACTTTTAAATATCTTGATATATCTCGAGAACTACGCATCTGATCAAAAAATTATCATAGAACATAAAAAGTAGGAAACTTAATTCTCTACAGAAAAGGTCTCTTAACATTTTGCCATAGCTCGCTTCGTTTCCGAGATATTTGCAGATATATCTCAAGGGAAGGGGCCTGACGGACATATTTCGAGATATTTCTTCTTCTTGTTGTTCTTCTTCTGCACAGCTAAGCTGGAAGTGGCATTTGCAGCTCGCAATAGTGCAGAATTATCTCAAAGAAAGGGGCCACGGTGTTTCTGTATCTCTATTATGTTGGTGCGGCTTCGGAACTTTTAAATATCTTGATATATCTCGAGAACTACGCATCTGATCAAAAAATATCATAGAACATAAATAGTAGGAAACTTAATACTCTACAAAAAAGGTCTCTCAACATTTTGCCATAGCTCTCTTCGTTTCCGAGATATTTGCAGATTTATCTCAAGGGAAGGGGCCTGACGGACATATTTCGAGATATTTCTTATTCTTGTTGTTCTTCTTCTGCACAGCTAAGCTGGAAGTGGCATTTGCAGCTCGCAATAGTGCAGAATTATCTCAAAGAAAGGGGCCACGGTGATTCTGTATCTCTATTATGTTGGGGCGGCTTCGGAACTTTTAAATATCTCGATATATCTCGAAAACTACGCTTCTGATCAAAAAATATCATAGAACGTAAATTGTAGGAAACATTATTCTCTACAAAAAAGGTCTCTTAACATTTTGCCATAGCTCGCTTCGTTTCCGAGATATTTGCAGGTTTATCTCAAGGGAAGGGGCCTGACGGACATATTTCGAGATATTTCTTCTTCTTGTTGTTCTTCTTCTGCACAGCTAAGCTGGAAGTGGCATTTGCAGCTCGCAATAGTGCAGAGTTATCTCAAAGAAAGGGGCCACGGTGTTTCTGTATCTCTATTATGTTTGTGCGGCTTCGGAACTTTTAAATATCTTGATATATCTCGAGAACTACGCATCTGATCAAAAAATATCATAGAACATAAAAAGTAGGAAACTTAATTCTCTACAGAAAAGGTCTCTTAACATTTTGCCATAGCTCTCTTCGTTTCCGAGATATTTGCAGATTTATCTCAAGGGATGGGGCCTGACGGACATATTTCGAGATATTTCTTATTCTTGTTGTTCTTCTTCTGCACAGCTAAGCTGGAAGTGGCATTTGCAGCTCGCAATAGTGCAGAGTTATCTCAAAGAAAGGGGCCACGGTGTTTCTGTATCTCTATTATGTTGGTGCGGCTTCGGAACTTTTAAATATCTTGATATATCTCGAGAACTACGCGTCTGATCAAAAAATATCATAGAACATAAAAAGTAGGAAACATAATTCTCTACAAAAAAGGTCTCTTAACATTTTGCCATAGCTCGCTTCGTTTCCAAGATATTTGCAGATTTATCTCAAGGCAAGGGGCCTGACGGACATATTTCGAGATATTTCTTCTTCTTGTTGCTCTTCTTCTGCACAGCTAAGCTGGAAGTGGCATTTGCGGCTCGCACTAGTGCAGAGTTATCTCAAAGAAAGGGGCCACGGTGTTTCTGTATCTCTATTATGTTGGTGCGGCTTCGGAACTTTTAAATATCCTGATATATCTCGAGAACTACGCATCTGATCAAAAAATATCATACAACATAAAAAGTAGGAAACTTAATTCCCTACAAAAAAGGTCTCTTAACATTTTGCCATAGCTCGCTTCGTTTCCGAGATATTTGCAGGTTTATCTCAAGGGAAGGGGCCTAACGGACATATTTCGAGATATTTCGTCTTCTTGTTGTTCTTCTTCTGCACAGCTAAACTGGAAGTGGCATTTCCAGCTCGCAATAGTGCAGAGTTATCTCAAAGAAAGGAGCCACGGTGTTTCTGTATCTCTATTCTGTTGGTGCGGCTTCGGAACTTTTAAATATCTTGATATATCTCGAGAACTACGCATCTGATCAAAAAATATCATAGAACATAATAAGTAGGAAACTTAATTCTCTACAAAAAAGGTCTCTTAACATTTTGCCATAGCTCGCTTCGTTTCCGAGATATTTGCAGATTTATCTCAAGGGAAGGGGCCTGACGGACATATTTCGAGATATTTCTTCTTCTTGTTGTTCTTCTTCTGCACAGCTAAGCTGGAAGTGGCATTTGCGGCTCGCACTAGTGCAGCGTTATCTCAAAGAAAGGGGCCACGGTGTTTCTGTATCTCTATTATGTTGGTGCGGCTTCGGAACTTTTAAATATCTTGATATATCTCGAGAACTACGCATCTGATCAAAAAATTATCATAGAACATAAAAAGTAGGAAACTTAATTCTCTACAGAAAAGGTCTCTTAACATTTTGCCATAGCTCGCTTCGTTTCCGAGATATTTGCAGATATATCTCAAGGGAAGGGGCCTGACGGACATATTTCGAGATATTTCTTCTTCTTGTTGTTCTTCTTCTGCACAGCTAAGCTGGAAGTGGCATTTGCAGCTCGCAATAGTGCAGAATTATCTCAAAGAAAGGGGCCACGGTGTTTCTGTATCTCTATTATGTTGGTGCGGCTTCGGAACTTTTAAATATCTTGATATATCTCGAGAACTACGCATCTGATCAAAAAATATCATAGAACATAAATAGTAGGAAACTTAATACTCTACAAAAAAGGTCTCTCAACATTTTGCCATAGCTCTCTTCGTTTCCGAGATATTTGCAGATTTATCTCAAGGGAAGGGGCCTGACGGACATATTTCGAGATATTTCTTATTCTTGTTGTTCTTCTTCTGCACAGCTAAGCTGGAAGTGGCATTTGCAGCTCGCAATAGTGCAGAATTATCTCAAAGAAAGGGGCCACGGTGATTCTGTATCTCTATTATGTTGGGGCGGCTTCGGAACTTTTAAATATCTCGATATATCTCGAAAACTACGCTTCTGATCAAAAAATATCATAGAACGTAAATTGTAGGAAACATTATTCTCTACAAAAAAGGTCTCTTAACATTTTGCCATAGCTCTCTTCGTTTCCGAGATATTTGCAGATTTATCTCAAGGGATGGGGCCTGACGGACATATTTCGAGATATTTCTTATTCTTGTTGTTCTTCTTCTGCACAGCTAAGCTGGAAGTGGCATTTGCAGCTCGCAGTAGTGCAGAGTTATCTCAAAGAAAGGGGCCACGGTGTTTCTGTATCTCTATTATGTTGGTGCGGCTTCGGAACTTTTAAATATCTTGATATATCTCGAGAACTACGCATCTGATCAAAAAATATCATAGAACATAAAAAGTAGGAGACTTAGTTCTCTACAAAAACGGTCTCTTAACATTTTGCCATAGCTCGCTTCGTTTCCGAGATATTTGCAGATTTATCTCAAGGGAAGGGGCCTGACGGACATATTTCGAGATATTTCTTCTTCTTGTTGTTCTTCTTCTGCATAGCTAAGCTGGAAGTGGCATTTGCGGCTCGCACTAGTGCAGAGTTATCTCAAAGAAAGGGGCCACGGTGTTTCTGTATCTCTATTATGTTGGTGCGGCTTCGGAACTTTTAAATATCTTGATATATCTCGAGAACTACGCATCTGATCAAAAAATATCATAGAACATAAATAGTAGGAAACCTAATTCTCTACAAAAAAGGTCTCTCAACATTTTGCCATAGCTCTCTTCGTTTCCGAGATATTTGCAGATTTATCTCAACGGAAGGGGCCTGACGGACATATTTCGAGATATTTCTTATTCTTGTTGTTCTTCTTCTGCACAGCTAAGCTGGAAGTGGCACTTGCAGCTCGCAATACTGCAGAATTATCTCAAAGAAAGGGGCCACGGTGTTTCTGTATCTCTATTATGTTGGTGCGGCTTCGGAACTTTTAAATATCTCGATATATCTCGAGAACTACGCATCTGATCAAAAAATATCATAGAACATAAAAAGTAGGAAACATAATTCTCTACAAAAACGGTCTCTTAACATTTTGCCATAGCTCGCTTCGTTTCCGAGATATTTGCAGATTTATCTCAAGGGAAGGGGCCTGACGGACATATTTCGAGATATTTCTTCTTCTTGTTGTTCTTCTTCTGCACAGCTAAGCTGGAAGTGGCATTTGCGGCTCGCACTAGTGCAGAGTTATCTCAAAGAAAGGGGCCACGGTGTTTCTGTATCTCTATTATATTGGTGCGGCTTCGGAACTTTTAAATATCTTGATATATCTCGAGAACTACGCATCTGATCAAAAAATATCATAGAACATAAATAGTAGGAAACTTAATTCTCTACAAAAAAGGTCTCTGAACATTTTGCCATAGCTCTCTTCGTTTCCGAGATATTTGCAGATTTATCTCAAGGGAAGGGGCCTGACGGACATATTTCGAGATATTTCTTATTCTTGTTGTTCTTCTTCTGCACAGCTAAGCTGGAAGTGGCATTTGCAGCTCGCAATAGTGCAGAATTATCTCAAAGACAGGGGCCACGGTGTTTCTGTATCTCTATTATGTTGGGGCGGCTTCGGAACTTTGAAATATCTTGATATATCTCGAGAACTACGCATCTGATCAAAAAATATCATAGAACATAAAAAGTAGGAAACTTAATTCTCTACAAAAACGGTCTCTTAACATTTTGCCATAGCTCGCTTCGTTTCCGAGATATTTGCAGATTTATCTCAAGGGAAGGGGCCTGACGGACATATTTCGAGATATTTCTTCTTCTTGTTGTTCTTCTTCTGCACAGCTAAGCTGGAAGTGGCATTTGTAGGTCGCAATAGTGCAGAGTTATCTCAAAGAAAGGGGCCACGGTGTTTCTGTATCTCTATTATGTTGGTGCGCCTTCGGAACTTTTAAATATCTCGATATATCTCGAAAACTACGCTTCTGATCAAAAAATATCATAGAACGTAAATTGTAGGAAACATTATTCTCTACAAAAAAGGTCTCTTAACATTTTGCCATAGCTCGCTTCGTTTCCGAGATATTTGCAGGTTTATCTCAAGGGAAGGGGCCTAACGGACATATTTCGAGATATTTCTTCTTCTTGTTGTTCTTCTTCTGCACAGCTAAACTGGAAGTGGCATTTGCGGCTCGCACTAGTGCAGAGTTATCTCAAAGAAAGGGGCCACGGTGTTTCTGTATCTCTATTATGTTGGTGCGGCTTCGGAACTTTTAAATATCTCGATATATCTCGAAAACTACGCTTCTGATCAAAAAATATCATAGAACATAAATTGTAGGAAACATAATTCTCTACAAAAAGGTCTCTTAACATTTTGCCATAGCTCGCTTCGTTTCCGAGATATTTGCAGATATATCTCAAGGGAAGGGGCCTGACGGACATATTTCGAGATATTTCTTCTTCTTGTTGTTCTTCTTCTGCACAGCTAAGCTGGAAGTGGCATTTGCAGCTCGCAATAGTGCAGAGTTATCTCAAAGAAGGGGGCCACGGTGTTTCTGTATCTCTATTATGTTGGTGCGGCTTCGGAACTTTTAAATATCTTGATATATCTCGAGAACTACGCATCTGATCAAAAAATATCATAGAACATAAAAAGTAGGAAACCTAATTCTCTACAGAAAAGGTCTCTTAACATTTTGCCATAGCTCTCTTCGTTTCCGAGATATTTGCAGATTTATCTCAAGGGATGGGGCCTGACGGACATATTTCGAGATATTTCTTATTCTTGTTGTTCTCCTTCTGCACAGCTAAGCTGGAAGTGGCATTTGCAGCTCGCAATAGTGCAGAGTTATCTCAAAGAAAGGGGCCACGGTGTTTCTGTATCTCTATTATGTTGGTGCGGCTTCGGAACTTTTAAATATCTTGATATATCTCGAGAACTACGCATCTGATCAAAAAATATCATAGAACATAAAAAGTAGGAAACTTAGTTCTCTACAAAAACGGTCTCTTAACATTTTGCCATGGCTCGCTTCGTTTCCGAGATATTTGCAGATTTATCTCAAGGGAACGGGCCTGACGGACATATTTCGAGATATTTCTTCTTCTTGTTGTTCTTCTTCTGCACAGCTAAGCTGGAAGTGGCATTTGCGGCTCGCACTAGTGCAGAGTTATCTCAAAGAAAGGGGCCACGGTGTTTCTGTATCTCTATTATGTTGGTGCGGCTTCGGAACTTTTAAATATCTTGATATATCTCGAGAACTACGCATCTGATCAAAAAATATCATAGAACATAAATAGTAGGAAACCTAATTCTCTACAAAAAAGGTCTCTCAACATTTTGCCATAGCTCTCTTCGTTTCCGAGATATTTGCAGATTTATCTCAACGGAAGGGGCCTGACGGACATATTTCGAGATATTTCTTATTCTTGTTGTTCTTCTTCTGCACAGCTAAGCTGGAAGTGGCATTTGCAGCCCGCAATAGTGCAGAATTATCTCAAAGAAAGGGGCCACGGTGTTTCTGTATCTCTATTATGTTGGTGCGGCTTCGGAACTTTTAAATATCTTGATATATCTCGAGAACTACTCATCTGATCAAAGAATATCATACAACATAAATAGTAGGAAACTTAATTCTCTACAAAAAAGGTCTCTCAACATTTTGCCATAGCTCTCTTCGTTTCCGAGATATTTGCAGATTTATCTCAAGGGAAGGGGCCTGACGGACATATTTCGAGATATTTCTTCTTCTTGTTGTTCTTCTTCTGCACAGCTAAGCTGGAAGTGGCATTTGCAGCTCGCAATAGTGCAGAATTATCTCAAAGAAAGGGGCCACGGTGTTTCTGTATCTCTATTATGTTGGTGCGGCTTCGGAACTTTTAAATATCTTGATATATCTCGAGAACTACGCATCTGATCAAAAAATATCATAGAACATAAATAGTAGGAAACTTAATTCTCTACAAAAAAGGTCTCTCAACATTTTGCCATAGCTCTCTTCGTTTCCGAGATATTTGCAGATTTATCTCAAGGGAAGGGGCCTGACGGACATATTTCGAGATATTTCTTCTTCTTGTTGTTCTTCTTCTGCACAGCTAAGCTGGAAGTGGCATTTGCAGCTCGCAATAGTGCAGAGTTATCTCAAAGAAAGGGGCCACGGTGTTTCTGTATCTCTATTATGTTTGTGCGGCTTCGGAACTTTTAAATATCTTGATATATCTCGAGAACTACGCATCTGATCAAAAAATATCATAGAACATAAAAAGTAGGAAACTTAATTCTCTACAGAAAAGGTGTCTTAATATTTTGCCATAGCTCTCTTCGTTTCCGAGATATTTGCAGATTTATCTCAAGGGATGGGGCCTGACGGACATATTTCGAGATATTTCTTATTCTTGTTGTTCTTCTTCTGCACAGCTAAGCTGGAAGTGGCATTTGCAGCTCGCAATAGTGCAGAGTTATCTCAAAGAAAGGGGCCACGGTGTTTCTGTATCTCTATTATGTTGGTGCGGCTTCGGAACTTTTAAATATCTTGATATATCTCGAGAACTACGCATCTGATCAAAAAATATCAGAGAACATAAAAAGTAGGAAACTTAGTTCTCTACAAAAACGGTCTCTTAACATTTTGCCATAGCTCGCTTCGTTTCCGAGATATTTGCAGATTTATCTCAAGGGAAGGGGCCTGACGGACATATTTCGAGATATTTCTTCTTCTTGTTGTTCTTCTTCTGCACAGCTAAGCTGGAAGTGGCATTTGCGGCTCGCACTAGTGCAGAGTTATCTCAAAGAAAGGGGCCACGGTGTTTCTGTATCTCTATTATATTGGTGCGGCTTCGGAACTTTTAAATATCTTGATATATCTCGAGAACTACGCATCTGATCAAAAAATATCATAGAACATAAAAAGTAGGAAACTTAATTCTCTACAAAAACGGTCTCTTAACATTTTGCCATAGCTCGCTTCGTTTCCGAGATATTTGCAGATTTATCTCAAGGGAAGGGGCCTGACGGACATATTTCGAGATATTTCTTCTTCTTGTTGTTCTTCTTCTGCACAGCTAAGCTGGAAGTGGCATTAGCAGCTCGCAATAGTGCAGAGTTATCTCAAAGAAAGGGGCCACGGTGTTTCTGTATCTCTATTATGTTGGTGCGGCTTCGGAACTTTTAAATATCTTGATATATCTCGAGAACTACGCATCTGATCAAAAAATATCATAGAACATAAAAAGTAGGAAACTTAATTCTCTACAAAAAAGGTCTCTTAACATTTTGCCATAGCTTGCTTCGTTTCCGAGATATTTGCAGATTTATCTCAAGGGAAGGGGCCTGACGGACATATTTCGAGATATTTCTTCTTCTTGTTGTTCTTCTTCTGCACAGCTAAACTGGAAGTGGCATTTCCAGCTCGCAATAGTGCAGAGTTATCTCAAAGAGAGGGGCCACGGTGTTTCTGTATCTCTATTATGTTGGTGCGGCTTCGGAACTTTTAAATATCTTGATATATCTCGAGAACTCCGCATCTGATCAAAAAATATCATAGAAGATAAAAAGTAGGAAACTTAATTCTCTACAAAAAAGGTCTCAACATTTTGCCATAGCTCGCTTCGTTTCCGAGATATTTGCAGATTTATCTCAAGGGAAGGGGCCTGACGGACATATTTCGAGATATTTCTTCTTCTTGTTGTTCTTCTTCTGCACAGCTAAGCTGGAAGTGGCATTTGCGGCTCGCACTAGTGCAGAGTTATCTCAAAGAAAGGGGCCACGGTGTTTCTGTATCCCTATTATGTTGGTGCGGCTTCGGAACTTTTAAATATCTCGATATATCTCGAAAACTACGCTTCTGATCAAAAAATATCATAGAACCTAAATTGTAGCAAACGTAATTCTCTACAAAAAAGGTCTCTTAACATTTTGCCATAGGTCACTTCGTTTCCGAGATATTTGCAGATATATCTCAAGGGACGGGGCCTGACGGACATATTTCGAGATATTTCTTCTTCTTGTTGTTCTTCTTCTGCACAGCTAAGCTGGAAGTGGCATTTACAGCTCGCAATAGTGCAGAGTTATATCAAAGAAAGGGGCCACGGTGTTTCTGTATCTCTATTATGTTGGTGCGGCTTCGGAACTTTTAAATATCTTGATATATCTCGAGAACTACGCATCTGATCAAAAAATATCATAGAACACGAAAAGTAGGAAACTTAATTCTCTACAAAAAAGGTCTCTTAACATTTTGCCATAGCTTGCTTCGTTTCCGAGATATTTGCACATTTATCTCAAGGGAAGGGGCCTAACGGACATATTTCGAGATACTTCTTCTTCTTGTTGTTCTTCTTCTGCACAGCTAAACTGGAAGTGGCATTTCCAGCTCGCAATAGTGCAGAGTTATCTCAAAGAGAGGGGCCACGGTGTTTCTGTATCTCTATTATGTTGGTGCGGCTTCGGAACTTTTAAATATCTTGATATATCTCGAGAACTACGCATCTGATCAAAAAATATCATAGAAGATAAAAAGTAGGAAACCTAATTCTCTACAAAAAAGGTCTCTTAACATTTTGCCATAGCTCGCTTCGTTTCCGAGATATTTGCAGATTTATCTCAAGGGAAGGGGCCTAACGGACATATTTCGAGATATTTCTTCTTCTTGTTGTTCTTCTTCTGCACAGCTAAGCTGGAAGTGGCATTTCAGCTCGCAATAGTGCAGAGTTATCTCAAAGAGAGGGGCCACGGTGTTTCTGTATCTCTATTATGTTGGTGCGGCTTCGGAACTTTTAAATATCTCGATATATCTCGAAAACTACGCTTCTGATCAAAAAATATCATAGAACATAAATTGTAGGAAACATGATTCTCTACAAAAAACGTCTCTTAACATTTTGCCATAGCTCGCTTCGTTTCCGAGATATTTGCAGATTCAGCTCAAAGGAACTGGCCTGACGGACATATTTCGAGATATTTCTTCTTCTTGTTGTTCTTCTTCTGCACAGCTAAGCTGGAAGTGGCATTTACAGCTCGCAATAGTGCAGAGTTATCTCAAAGAGAGGGGCCACGGTGTTTCTGTATCTCTATTATGTTGGTGCGGCTTCGGAACTTTTAAATATCTTGATATATCTCGAGAACTACGCATCTGATCAAAAAATATCATAGAAGATAAAAAGTAGGAAACTTAATTCTCTACAAAAAAGGTCTCTTAACATTTTGCCATAGCTCTCTTCGTTTCCGAGATATTTGCAGATTTATCTCAACGGAAGGGGCCTGACGGACATATTTCGAGATATTTCTTATTCTTGTTGTTCTTCTTCTGCACAGCTAAGCTGGAAGTGGCATTTGCAGCCCGCAATAGTGCAGAATTATCTCAAAGAAAGGGGCCACGGTGTTTCTGTATCTCTATTATGTTGGTGCGGCTTCGGAACTTTTAAATATCTTGATATATCTCGAGAACTACTCATCTGATCAAAGAATATCATAGAACATAAATAGTAGGAAACTTAATTCTCTACAAAAAAGGTCTCTCAACATTTTGCCATAGCTCTCTTCGTTTCCGAGATATTTGCAGATTTATCTCAAGGGAAGGGGCCTGACGGACATATTTCGAGATATTTCTTCTTCTTGTTGTTCTTCTTCTGCACAGCTAAGCTGGAAGTGGCATTTGCAGCTCGCAATAGTGCAGAATTATCTCAAAGAAAGGGGCCACGGTGTTTCTGTATCTCTATTATGTTGGTGCGGCTTCGGAACTTTTAAATATCTTGATATATCTCGAGAACTACGCATCTGATCAAAAAATATCATAGAACATAAATAGTAGGAAACTTAATTCTCTACAAAAAAGGTCTCTCAACATTTTGCCATAGCTCTCTTCGTTTCCGAGATATTTGCAGATTTATCTCAAGGGAAGGGGCCTGACGGACATATTTCGAGATATTTCTTCTTCTTGTTGTTCTTCTTCTGCACAGCTAAGCTGGAAGTGGCATTTCAGCTCGCAATAGTGCAGAGTTATCTCAAAGAGAGGGGCCACGGTGTTTCTGTATCTCTATTATGTTGGTGCGGCTTCGGAACTTTTAAATATCTCGATATATCTCGAAAACTACGCTTCTGATCAAAAAATATCATAGAACATAAATTGTAGGAAACATAATTCTCTACAAAAAACGTCTCTTAACATTTTGCCATAGCTCGCTTCGTTTCCGAGATATTTGCAGATTCAGCTCAAAGGAACTGGCCTGACGGACATATTTCGAGATATTTCTTCTTCTTGTTGTTCTTCTTCTGCACAGCTAAGCTGGAAGTGGCATTTACAGCTCGCAATAGTGCAGAGTTATCTCAAAGAGAGGGGCCACGGTGTTTCTGTATCTCTATTATGTTGGTGCGGCTTCGGAACTTTTAAATATCTTGATATATCTCGAGAACTACGCATCTGATCAAAAAATATCATAGAAGATAAAAAGTAGGAAACTTAATTCTCTACAAAAAAGGTCTCTTAACATTTTGCCATAGCTCTCTTCGTTTCCGAGATATTTGCAGATTTATCTCAAGGGAAGGGGCCTAACGGACATATTTCGAGATATTTCTTCTTCTTGTTATTCTTCTTCTGCACAGCTAAGCTGGAAGTGGCATTTGCAGCTCGCAATAGTGCAGAGTTATCTCAAAGAAA
The DNA here is from genome assembly GCF_051020975.1 of Osmia lignaria lignaria. Taxonomy (NCBI): domain Eukaryota; kingdom Metazoa; phylum Arthropoda; class Insecta; order Hymenoptera; family Megachilidae; genus Osmia; species Osmia lignaria. The sequence continues at coordinate 1,050,846 of NW_027478161.1, forward strand.
GGGGCCACGGTGTTTCTGTATCTCTATTATGTTGGTGCGGCTTCGGAACTTTTAAATATCTTGATATATCTCGAGAACTACGCATCTGATCAAAAAATATCATAGAACATCAAAAGTAGGAAACTTAATTCTCTACAAAAAAGGTCTCTTAACATTTTGCCATAGCTCGCTTCGTTTCCGAGGTATTTGCAGATTTATCTCAAGGGAAGGGGCCTGACGGACATATTTCGAGATATTTCTTCTTCTTGTTGTTCTTCTTCTGCACAGCTAAGCTGGAAGTGGCATTTGCGGCTCGCACTAGTGCAGAGTTATCTCAAAGAAAGGGGCCACGGTGTTTCTGTATCTCTATTATGTTGGTGCGGCTTCGGAACTTTTAAATATCTCGATATATCTCGAAAACTACGCTTCTGATCAAAAAATATCATAGAACATAAATTGTAGGAAACATAATTCTCTACCAAAAACGTCTCTTAACATTTTGCCATAGCTCGCTTCGTTTCCGAGATATTTGCAGATTCAGCTCAAAGGAACTGGCCTGACGGACATATTTCGAGATATTTCTTCTTCTTGTTGTTCTTCCTCTACACAGCTAAGCTGGAAGTGGCATTTGCAGCTCGCAATAGTGCAGAGTTATCTCAAAGAAAGGGGCCACGGTGTTTCTGTATCTCTATTATGTTGGTGCGGCTTCGGAACTTTTAAATATCTCGATATATCTCGAAAACTACGCTTCTGATCAAAAAATATCATAGAACATAAATTGTAGGAAACATAATTCTCTACAAAAAAGTTCTCTTAACATTTTGCCATAGCTCGCTTCGTTTCCGAGATATTTGCAGATATATCTCAAGGGAAGGGGCCTGACGGACATATTTCGAGATATTTCTTCTTCTTGTTGTTCTTCTTCTGCACAGCTAAGCTGGAAGTGGCATTTGCAGCTCGCAATAGTGCAGAGTTATCTCAAAGAAGGGGGCCACGGTGTTTCTGTATCTCTATTATGTTGGTGCGGCTTCGGAACTTTTAAATATCTTGATATATCTCGAGAACTACGCATCTGATCAAAAAATATCATAGAACATAAAAAGTAGGAGACTTAGTTCTCTACAAAAACGGTCTCTTAACATTTTGCCATAGCTCGCTTCGTTTCCGAGATATTTGCAGATTTATCTCAAGGGAAGGGGCCTGACGGACATATTTCGAGATATTTCTTCTTCTTGTTGTTCTTCTTCTGCATAGCTAAGCTGGAAGTGGCATTTGCGGCTCGCACTAGTGCAGAGTTATCTCAAAGAAAGGGGCCACGGTGTTTCTGTATCTCTATTATGTTGGTGCGGCTTCGGAACTTTTAAATATCTTGATATATCTCGAGAACTACGCATCTGATCAAAAAATATCATAGAACATAAATAGTAGGAAACCTAATTCTCTACAAAAAAGGTCTCTCAACATTTTGCCATAGCTCTCTTCGTTTCCGAGATATTTGCAGATTTATCTCAACGGAAGGGGCCTGACGGACATATTTCGAGATATTTCTTATTCTTGTTGTTCTTCTTCTGCACAGCTAAGCTGGAAGTGGCACTTGCAGCTCGCAATACTGCAGAATTATCTCAAAGAAAGGGGCCACGGTGTTTCTGTATCTCTATTATGTTGGTGCGGCTTCGGAACTTTTAAATATCTCGATATATCTCGAGAACTACGCATCTGATCAAAAAATATCATAGAACATAAAAAGTAGGAAACTTAATTCTCTACAAAAACGGTCTCTTAACATTTTGCCATAGCTCGCTTCGTTTCCGAGATATTTGCAGATTTATCTCAAGGGAAGGGGCCTGACGGACATATTTCGAGATATTTCTTCTTCTTGTTGTTCTTCTTCTGCACAGCTAAGCTGGAAGTGGCATTTGCGGCTCGCACTAGTGCAGAGTTATCTCAAAGAAAGGGGCCACGGTGTTTCTGTGTCTCTATTATATTGGTGCGGCTTCGGAACTTTTAAATATCTTGATATATCTCGAGAACTACGCATCTGATCAAAAAATATCATAGAACATAAATAGTAGGAAACTTAATTCTCTACAAAAAAGGTCTCTGAACATTTTGCCATAGCTCTCTTCGTTTCCGAGATATTTGCAGATTTATCTCAAGGGAAGGGGCCTGACGGACATATTTCGAGATATTTCTTATTCTTGTTGTTCTTCTTCTGCACAGCTAAGCTGGAAGTGGCATTTGCAGCTCGCAATAGTGCAGAATTATCTCAAAGACAGGGGCCACGGTGTTTCTGTATCTCTATTATGTTGGGGCGGCTTCGGAACTTTGAAATATCTTGATATATCTCGAGAACTACGCATCTGATCAAAAAATATCATAGAACATAAAAAGTAGGAAACTTAATTCTCTACAAAAACGGTCTCTTAACATTTTGCCATAGCTCGCTTCGTTTCCGAGATATTTGCAGATTTATCTCAAGGGAAGGGGCCTGACGGACATATTTCGAGATATTTCTTCTTCTTGTTGTTCTTCTTCTGCACAGCTAAGCTGGAAGTGGCATTTGTAGGTCGCAATAGTGCAGAGTTATCTCAAAGAAAGGGGCCACGGTGTTTCTGTATCTCTATTATGTTGGTGCGCCTTCGGAACTTTTAAATATCTCGATATATCTCGAAAACTACGCTTCTGATCAAAAAATATCATAGAACGTAAATTGTAGGAAACATTATTCTCTACAAAAAAGGTCTCTTAACATTTTGCCATAGCTCGCTTCGTTTCCGAGATATTTGCAGGTTTATCTCAAGGGAAGGGGCCTAACGGACATATTTCGAGATATTTCTTCTTCTTGTTGTTCTTCTTCTGCACAGCTAAACTGGAAGTGGCATTTGCGGCTCGCACTAGTGCAGAGTTATCTCAAAGAAAGGGGCCACGGTGTTTCTGTATCTCTATTATGTTGGTGCGGCTTCGGAACTTTTAAATATCTTGATATATCTCGAGAACTACGCATCTGATCAAAAAATATCATAGAACATAAAAAGTAGGAAACTTAGTTCTCTACAAAAACGGTCTCTTAACATTTTGCCATGGCTCGCTTCGTTTCCGAGATATTTGCAGATTTATCTCAAGGGAACGGGCCTGACGGACATATTTCGAGATATTTCTTCTTCTTGTTGTTCTTCTTCTGCACAGCTAAGCTGGAAGTGGCATTTGCGGCTCGCACTAGTGCAGAGTTATCTCAAAGAAAGGGGCCACGGTGTTTCTGTATCTCTATTATGTTGGTGCGGCTTCGGAACTTTTAAATATCTTGATATATCTCGAGAACTACGCATCTGATCAAAAAATATCATAGAACATAAATAGTAGGAAACCTAATTCTCTACAAAAAAGGTCTCTCAACATTTTGCCATAGCTCTCTTCGTTTCCGAGATATTTGCAGATTTATCTCAACGGAAGGGGCCTGACGGACATATTTCGAGATATTTCTTATTCTTGTTGTTCTTCTTCTGCACAGCTAAGCTGGAAGTGGCATTTGCAGCCCGCAATAGTGCAGAATTATCTCAAAGAAAGGGGCCACGGTGTTTCTGTATCTCTATTATGTTGGTGCGGCTTCGGAACTTTTAAATATCTTGATATATCTCGAGAACTACTCATCTGATCAAAGAATATCATAGAACATAAATAGTAGGAAACTTAATTCTCTACAAAAAAGGTCTCTCAACATTTTGCCATAGCTCTCTTCGTTTCCGAGATATTTGCAGATTTATCTCAAGGGAAGGGGCCTGACGGACATATTTCGAGATATTTCTTCTTCTTGTTGTTCTTCTTCTGCACAGCTAAGCTGGAAGTGGCATTTGCAGCTCGCAATAGTGCAGAATTATCTCAAAGAAAGGGGCCACGGTGTTTCTGTATCTCTATTATGTTGGTGCGGCTTCGGAACTTTTAAATATCTTGATATATCTCGAGAACTACGCATCTGATCAAAAAATATCATAGAACATAAATAGTAGGAAACTTAATTCTCTACAAAAAAGGTCTCTCAACATTTTGCGATAGCTCTCTTCGTTTCCGAGATATTTGCAGATTTATCTCAAGGGAAGGGGCCTGACGGACATATTTCGAGATATTTCTTCTTCTTGTTGTTCTTCTTCTGCACAGCTAAGCTGGAAGTGGCATTTGCAGCTCGCAATAGTGCAGAGTTATCTCAAAGAAAGGGGCCACGGTGTTTCTGTATCTCTATTATGTTTGTGCGGCTTCGGAACTTTTAAATATCTTGATATATCTCGAGAACTACGCATCTGATCAAAAAATATCATAGAACATAAAAAGTAGGAAACTTAATTCTCTACAGAAAAGGTCTCTTAATATTTTGCCATAGCTCTCTTCGTTTCCGAGATATTTGCAGATTTATCTCAAGGGATGGGGCCTGACGGACATATTTCGAGATATTTCTTATTCTTGTTGTTCTTCTTCTGCACAGCTAAGCTGGAAGTGGCATTTGCAGCTCGCAATAGTGCAGAGTTATCTCAAAGAAAGGGGCCACGGTGTTTCTGTATCTCTATTATGTTGGTGCGGCTTCGGAACTTTTAAATATCTTGATATATCTCGAGAACTACGCATCTGATCAAAAAATATCAGAGAACATAAAAAGTAGGAAACTTAGTTCTCTACAAAAACGGTCTCTTAACATTTTGCCATAGCTCGCTTCGTTTCCGAGATATTTGCAGATTTATCTCAAGGGAAGGGGCCTGACGGACATATTTCGAGATATTTCTTCTTCTTGTTGTTCTTCTTCTGCACAGCTAAGCTGGAAGTGGCATTTGCGGCTCGCACTAGTGCAGAGTTATCTCAAAGAAAGGGGCCACGGTGTTTCTGTATCTCTATTATGTTGGTGCGGCTTCGGAACTTTTAAATATCTCGATATATCTCGAAAACTACGCTTCTGATCAAAAAATATCATAGAACATAAATTGTAGAAAACATAATTCTCTACAAAAAAGTTCTCTTAACATTTTGCCATAGCTCGCTTCGTTTCCGAGATATTTGCAGATTTATCTCAAGGGAAGGGGCCTGACGGACATATTTCGAGATATTTCTTATTCTTGTTGTTCTTCTTCTGCACAGCTAAGCTGGAAGTGGCATTTGCAGCTCGCAATAGTGCAGAATTATCTCAAAGAAAGGGGCCACGGTGTTTCTGTATCTCTATTATGTTGGTGCGGCTTCGGAACTTTTAAATATCTTGATATATCTCGAGAACTACGCATCTGATCAAAAAATATCATAGAACATAAAAAGTAGGAAACTTAATTCTCTACAAAAACGGTCTCTTAACATTTTGCCATAGCTCGCTTCGTTTCCGAGATATTTGCAGATTTATCTCAAGGGAAGGGGCCTGACGGACATATTTCGAGATATTTCTTATTCTTGTTGTTCTTCTTCTGCACAGCTAAGCTGGAAGTGGCATTTGCAGCTCGCAATAGTGCAGAGTTATCTCAAAGAAAGGGGCCACGGTGTTTCTGTATCTCTATTATGTTGGTGCGGCTTCGGAACTTTTAAATATCTTGATATATCTCGAGAACTACGCATCTGATCAAAAAATATCATAGAACATAAAAAGTAGGAAACTTAATTCTCTACAAAAACGGTCTCTTAACATTTTGCCATAGCTCGCTTCGTTTCCGAGATATTTGCAGATTTATCTCAAGGGAAGGGGCCTGACGGACATATTTCGAGATATTTCTTCTTCTTGTTGTTCTTCTTCTGCACAGCTAAGCTGGAAGTGGCATTTGCGGCTCGCACTAGTGCAGAGTTATCTCAAAGAAAGGGGCCACGGTGTTTCTGTATCTCTATTATATTGGTGCGGCTTCGGAACTTTTAAATATCTTGATATATCTCGAGAACTACGCATCTGATCAAAAAATATCATAGAACATAAATAGTAGGAAACTTAATTCTCTACAAAAAAGGTCTCTGAACATTTTGCCATAGCTCTCTTCGTTTCCGAGATATTTGCAGATTTATCTCAAGGGAAGGGGCCTGACGGACATATTTCGAGATATTTCTTCTTCTTGTTGTTCTTCTTCTGCACAGCTAAGCTGGAAGTGGCATTTGCGGCTCGCACTAGTGCAGAGTTATCTCAAAGAAAGGGGCCACGGTGTTTCTGTATCTCTATTATGTTGGTGCGGCTTCGGAACTTTTAAATATCTCGATATATCTCGAAAACTACGCTTCTGATCAAAAAATATCATAGAACATAAATTGTAGAAAACATAATTCTCTACAAAAAAGTTCTCTTAACATTTTGCCATAGCTCGCTTCGTTTCCGAGATATTTGCAGATTTATCTCAAGGGAAGGGGCCTGACGGACATATTTCGAGATATTTCTTATTCTTGTTGTTCTTCTTCTGCACAGCTAAGCTGGAAGTGGCATTTGCAGCTCGCAATAGTGCAGAATTATCTCAAAGAAAGGGGCCACGGTGTTTCTGTATCTCTATTATGTTGGTGCGGCTTCGGAACTTTTAAATATCTTGATATATCTCGAGAACTACGCATCTGATCAAAAAATATCATAGAACATAAAAAGTAGGAAACTTAATTCTCTACAAAAACGGTCTCTTAACATTTTGCCATAGCTCGCTTCGTTTCCGAGATATTTGCAGATTTATCTCAAGGGAAGGGGCCTGACGGACATATTTCGAGATATTTCTTATTCTTGTTGTTCTTCTTCTGCACAGCTAAGCTGGAAGTGGCATTTGCAGCTCGCAATAGTGCAGAGTTATCTCAAAGAAAGGGGCCACGGTGTTTCTGTATCTCTATTATGTTGGTGCGGATTCGGAACTTTTAAATATCTTGATATATCTCGAGAACTACGCATCTGATCAAAAAATATCATAGAACATAAAAAGTAGGAAACTTAATTCTCTACAAAAACGGTCTCTTAACATTTTGCCATAGCTCGCTTCGTTTCCGAGATATTTGCAGATTTATCTCAAGGGAAGGGGCCTGACGGACATATTTCGAGATATTTCTTCTTCTTGTTGTTCTTCTTCTGCACAGCTAAGCTGGAAGTGGCATTTGCGGCTCGCACTAGTGCAGAGTTATCTCAAAGAAAGGGGCCACGGTGTTTCTGTATCTCTATTATATTGGTGCGGCTTCGGAACTTTTAAATATCTTGATATATCTCGAGAACTACGCATCTGATCAAAAAATATCATAGAACATAAATAGTAGGAAACTTAATTCTCTACAAAAAAGGTCTCTGAACATTTTGCCATAGCTCTCTTCGTTTCCGAGATATTTGCAGATTTATCTCAAGGGAAGGGGCCTGACGGACATATTTCGAGATATTTCTTATTCTTGTTGTTCTTCTTCTGCACAGCTAAGCTGGAAGTGGCATTTGCAGCTCGCAATAGTGCAGAATTATCTCAAAGACAGGGTCCACGGTGTTTCTGTATCTCTATTATGTTGGGGCGGCTTCGGAACTTTGAAATATCTTGATATATCTCGAGAACTACGCATCTGATCAAAAAATATCATAGAACATAAAAAGTAGGAAACTTAATTCTCTACAAAAACGGTCTCTTAACATTTTGCCATAGCTCGCTTCGTTTCCGAGATATTTGCAGATTTATCTCAAGGGAAGGGGCCTGACGGACATATTTCGAGATATTTCTTCTTCTTGTTGTTCTTCTTCTGCACAGCTAAGCTGGAAGTGGCATTAGCAGCTCGCAATAGTGCAGAGTTATCTCAAAGAAAGGGGCCACGGTGTTTCTGTATCTCTATTATGTTGGTGCGGCTTCGGAACTTTTAAATATCTTGATATATCTCGAGAACTACGCATCTGATCAAAAAATATCATAGAACATAAAAAGTAGGAAACTTAATTCTCTACAAAAAAGGTCTCTTAACATTTTGCCATAGCTTGCTTCGTTTCCGAGATATTTGCAGATTTATCTCAAGGGAAGGGGCCTAACGGACATATTTCGAGATATTTCTTCTTCTTGTTGTTCTTCTTCTGCACAGCTAAACTGGAAGTGGCATTTCCAGCTCGCAATAGTGCAGAGTTATCTCAAAGAGAGGGGCCACGGTGTTTCTGTATCTCTATTATGTTGGTGCGGCTTCGGAACTTTTAAATATCTTGATATATCTCGAGAACTCCGCATCTGATCAAAAAATATCATAGAAGATAAAAAGTAGGAAACTTAATTCTCTACAAAAAAGGTCTCAACATTTTGCCATAGCTCGCTTCGTTTCCGAGATATTTGCAGATTTATCTCAAGGGAAGGGGCCTGACGGACATATTTCGAGATATTTCTTCTTCTTGTTGTTCTTCTTCTGCACAGCTAAGCTGGAAGTGGCATTTGCGGCTCGCACTAGTGCAGAGTTATCTCAAAGAAAGGGGCCACGGTGTTTCTGTATCCCTATTATGTTGGTGCGGCTTCGGAACTTTTAAATATCTCGATATATCTCGAAAACTACGCTTCTGATCAAAAAATATCATAGAACCTAAATTGTAGCAAACGTAATTCTCTACAAAAAAGGTCTCTTAACATTTTGCCATAGGTCACTTCGTTTCCGAGATATTTGCAGATATATCTCAAGGGACGGGGCCTGACGGACATATTTCGAGATATTTCTTCTTCTTGTTGTTCTTCTTCTGCACAGCTAAGCTGGAAGTGGCATTTACAGCTCGCAATAGTGCAGAGTTATATCAAAGAAAGGGGCCACGGTGTTTCTGTATCTCTATTATGTTGGTGCGGCTTCGGAACTTTTAAATATCTTGATATATCTCGAGAACTACGCATCTGATCAAAAAATATCATAGAACACGAAAAGTAGGAAACTTAATTCTCTACAAAAAAGGTCTCTTAACATTTTGCCATAGCTTGCTTCGTTTCCGAGATATTTGCACATTTATCTCAAGGGAAGGGGCCTAACGGACATATTTCGAGATACTTCTTCTTCTTGTTGTTCTTCTTCTGCACAGCTAAGCTGGAAGTGGCATTTGCGGCTCGCACTAGTGCAGAGTTATCTCAAAGAAAGGGGCCACGGTGTTTCTGTATCCCTATTATGTTGGTGCGGCTTCGGAACTTTTAAATATCTCGATATATCTCGAAAACTACGCTTCTGATCAAAAAATATCATAGAACCTAAATTGTAGCAAACGTAATTCTCTACAAAAAAGGTCTCTTAACATTTTGCCATAGGTCACTTCGTTTCCGAGATATTTGCAGATATATCTCAAGGGACGGGGCCTGACGGACATATTTCGAGATATTTCTTCTTCTTGTTGTTCTTCTTCTGCACAGCTAAGCTGGAAGTGGCATTTACAGCTCGCAATAGTGCAGAGTTATATCAAAGAAAGGGGCCACGGTGTTTCTGTATCTCTATTATGTTGGTGCGGCTTCGGAACTTTTAAATATCTTGATATATCTCGAGAACTACGCATCTGATCAAAAAATATCATAGAACACGAAAAGTAGGAAACTTAATTCTCTACAAAAAAGGTCTCTTAACATTTTGCCATAGCTTGCTTCGTTTCCGAGATATTTGCACATTTATCTCAAGGGAAGGGGCCTAACGGACATATTTCGAGATACTTCTTCTTCTTGTTGTTCTTCTTCTGCACAGCTAAACTGGAAGTGGCATTTCCAGCTCGCAATAGTGCAGAGTTATCTCAAAGAGAGGGGCCACGGTGTTTCTGTATCTCTATTATGTTGGTGCGGCTTCGGAACTTTTAAATATCTTGATATATCTCGAGAACTACGCATCTGATCAAAAAATATCATAGAAGATAAAAAGTAGGAAACCTAATTCTCTACAAAAAAGGTCTCTTAACATTTTGCCATAGCTCGCTTCGTTTCCGAGATATTTGCAGATTTATCTCAAGGGAAGGGGCCTAACGGACATATTTCGAGATATTTCTTCTTCTTGTTGTTCTTCTTCTGCACAGCTAAGCTGGAAGTGGCATTTCAGCTCGCAATAGTGCAGAGTTATCTCAAAGAGAGGGGCCACGGTGTTTCTGTATCTCTATTATGTTGGTGCGGCTTCGGAACTTTTAAATATCTCGATATATCTCGAAAACTACGCTTCTGATCAAAAAATATCATAGAACATAAATTGTAGGAAACATAATTCTCTACAAAAAACGTCTCTTAACATTTTGCCATAGCTCGCTTCGTTTCCGAGATATTTGCAGATTCAGCTCAAAGGAACTGGCCTGACGGACATATTTCGAGATATTTCTTCTTCTTGTTGTTCTTCTTCTGCACAGCTAAGCTGGAAGTGGCATTTACAGCTCGCAATAGTGCAGAGTTATCTCAAAGAGAGGGGCCACGGTGTTTCTGTATCTCTATTATGTTGGTGCGGCTTCGGAACTTTTAAATATCTTGATATATCTCGAGAACTACGCATCTGATCAAAAAATATCATAGAAGATAAAAAGTAGGAAACTTAATTCTCTACAAAAAAGGTCTCTTAACATTTTGCCATAGCTCTCTTCGTTTCCGAGATATTTGCAGATTTATCTCAAGGGAAGGGGCCTAACGGACATATTTCGAGATATTTCTTCTTCTTGTTATTCTTCTTCTGCACAGCTAAGCTGGAAGTGGCATTTGCAGCTCGCAATAGTGCAGAGTTATCTCAAAGAAAGGGGCCACGGTGTTTCTGTATCTCTATTATGTTGGTGCGGCTTCGGAACTTTTAAATATCTTGATATATCTCGAGAACTACGCATCTGATCAAAAAATATCATAGAACATCAAAAGTAGGAAACTTAATTCTCTACAAAAAAGGTCTCTTGACATTTTGCCATAGCTCGCTTCGTTTCCGAGGTATTTGCAGATTTATCTCAAGGGAAGGGGCCTGACGGACATATTTCGAGATATTTCTTCTTCTTGTTGTTCTTCTTCTGCACAGCTAAGCTGGAAGTGGCATTTGCGGCTCGCACTAGTGCAGAGTTATCTCAAAGAAAGGGGCCACGGTGTTTCTGTATCTCTATTATGTTGGTGCGGCTTCGGAACTTTTAAATATCTCGATATATCTCGAAAACTACGCTTCTGATCAAAAAATATCATAGAACATAAATTGTAGGAAACATAATTCTCTACCAAAAACGTCTCTTAACATTTTGCCATAGCTCGCTTCGTTTCCGAGATATTTGCAGATTCAGCTCAAAGGAACTGGCCTGACGGACATATTTCGAGATATTTCTTCTTCTTGTTGTTCTTCCTCTACACAGCTAAGCTGGAAGTGGCATTTGCAGCTCGCAATAGTGCAGAGTTATCTCAAAGAAAGGGGCCACGGTGTTTCTGTATCTCTATTATGTTGGTGCGGCTTCGGAACTTTTAAATATCTCGATATATCTCGAAAACTACGCTTCTGATCAAAAAATATCATAGAACATGAAAAGTAGGAAACTTAATTCTCTACAAAAAAGGTCTCTTAACATTTTGCCATAGCTCTCTTCGTTTCCGAGATATTTGCAGATTTATCTCAAGGGAAGGGGCCTGACGGACATATTTCGCGATATTTCTTCTTCTTGTTGTTCTTCTTTTGCACAGCTAAGCTGGAAGTGGCATTTGCAGCTCGCAATAGTGCAGAGTTATCTCAAAGACAGGGGCCACGGTGTTTCTGTATCTCTATTATGTTGGTGCGGCTTCGGAACTTTTAAATATCTTGATATATCTCGAGAACTACGCATCTGATCAAAAAATATCATAGAACATAAAAAGTAGGAAACTTAATTCTCTACAAAAAAGGTCTCTTAACATTTTGCCATAGCTTGCTTCGTTTCCGAGATATTTGCACATTTATCTCAAGGGAAGGGGCCAAACGGACATATTTCGAGATATTTCTTCTTCTTGTTGTTCTTCTTCTGCACAGCTAAACTGGAAGTGGCATTTGCGGCTCGCACTAGTGCAGAGTTATCTCAAAGAAAGGGGCCACGGTGTTTCTGTATCTCTATTATGTTTGTGCGGCTTCGGAACTTTTAAATATCTCGATATATCTCGAAAACTACGCTTCTGATCAAAAAATATCATAGAACATAAAAAGTAGGAAACTTGATTCTCTACAAAAAAGGTCTCTCAACATTTTGCCATTGCTAGCTTCGTTTCCGAGATATTTGCAGATTTATCTCAAGGGAAGGGGCCTAACGGACATATTTCGAGATATTTCTTCTTCTTGTTGTCCTTCTTCTGCACAGCTAAGCTGGAAGTGGCATTTCAGCTCGCAATAGTGCAGAGTTATCTCAAAGAGAGGGGCCACGGTGTTTCTGTATCTCTATTATGTTGGTGCGGCTTCGGAACTTTTAAATATCTCGATATATCTCGAAAACTACGCTTCTGATCAAAAAATATCATAGAACATAAATTGTAGGAAACATAATTCTCTACAAAAAACGTCTCTTAACATTTTGCCATAGCTCGCTTCGTTTCCGAGATATTTGCAGATTCAGCTCAAAGGAACTGGCCTGACGGACATATTTCGAGATATTTCTTCTTCTTGTTGTTCTTCTTCTGCACAGCTAAGCTGGAAGTGGCATTTACAGCTCGCAATAGTGCAGAGTTATCTCAAAGAGAGGGGCCACGGTGTTTCTGTATCTCTATTATGTTGGTGCGGCTTCGGAACTTTTAAATATCTTGATATATCTCGAGAACTACGCATCTGATCAAAAAATATCATAGAACATAAAAAGTAGGAAACTTAATTCTCTACAAAAAAGGTCTCTTAACATTTTGCCATAGCTCGCTTCGTTTCCGAGATATTTGCAGATTTATCTCAAGGGAAGTGGCCTGACGGACATATTTCGAGATATTTCTTCTTCTTGTTGTTCTTCTTCTGCACAGCTAAGCTGGAAGTGGCATTTGCGGCTCGCACTAGTGCAGAGTTATCTCAAAGAAAGGGGCCACGGTGTTTCTGTATCTCTATTATGTTGGTGCGGCTTCGGAACTTTTAAATATCTCGATATATCTCGAAAACTACGCTTCTGATCAAAAAATATCATAGAACATAAATTGTAGGAAACATAATTCTCTACAAAAAACGTCTCTTAACATTTTGCCATAGCTCGCTTCGTTTCCGAGATATTTGCAGATTTATCTCAAGGGAAGGGGCCTAACGGACATATTTCGAGATATTTCTTCTTCTTGTTGGTCTTCTTCTGCACAGCTAAGCTGGAAGTGGCATTTACAGCTCGCAATAGTGCAGAGTTATCTCAAAGAAAGGGGCCACGGTGTTTCTGTATCTCTATTATGTTGGTGCGGCTTCGGAACTTTTAAATATCTTGATATATCTCGAGAACTACGCATCTGATCAAAAAATATCATAGAAGATAAAAAGTAGCAAACTTAATTCTCTACAAAAAAGGTCTCTTAACATTTTGCCATAGCTCGCTTCGTTTCCGAGATATTTGCACATTTATCTCAAGGGAAGGGGCCTAACGGACATATTTCGAGATATTTCTTCTTCTTGTTGTTCTTCTTCTGCACAGCTAAACTGGAAGTGGCATTTCCAGCTCGCAATAGTGCAGAGTCATCTCAAAGAGAGGGGCCACGGTGTTTCTGTATCTCTATTATGTTGGTGCGGCTTCGGAACTTTTAAATATCTTGATATATCTCGAGAACTACGCATCTGATCAAAAAATATCATAGAAGATAGAAAGTAGGAAACTTAATTCTCTACAAAAAAGGTCTCTTAACATTTTGCCATAGCTCGCTTCGTTTCCGAGATATTTGCAGATTTATCTCAAGGGAAGGGGCCTGACGGACATATTTCGAGATATTTCTTCTTCTTGTTGTTCTTCTTCTGCACAGCTAAGCTGGAAGTGGCATTTACAGCTCGCAATAGTGCAGAGTTATCTCAAAGAAAGGGGCCACGGTGTTTCTGTATCTCTATTATGTTGGTGCGGCTTCGTAACTTTTAAATATCTCGATATATCTCGAAAACGACGCTTCTGATCAAAAAATATCATACAACATAAATTGTAGGAAACATAATTCTCTACAAAAAAGGTCTCTTAACATTTTGCCATAGCTCGCTTCGTTTCCGAGATATTTGCAGATATATCTCAAGGGCAGGGGCCTGACGGACATATTTCGAGATATTTCTTCTTCTTGTTGTTCTTCTTCTGCACAGCTAAGCTGGAAGTGGCATTTGCAGCTCGCAATAGTGCAGAGTTATCTCAAAGAAAGAGGCCACGGTGTTTCTGTATCTCTATTATGTTGGTGCGGCTTCGGAGCTTTTAAATATCTTGATATATCTCGAAAACTATGCTTCTGATCAAAAAATATCATAGAACATAAAAGGTAGGAAACTTAATTCTCTACAAAAAAGGTCTCTCAACATTTTGCCATTGCTCGCTTCGTTTCCGAGATATTTGCAGATTCAGCTCAAAGGAACTGGCCTGACGGACATATTTCGAGATATTTCTTCTTCTTGTTGTTCTTCTTCTGCACAGCTAAGCTGGAAGTGGCATTTACAGCTCGCAATAGTGCAGAGTTATCTCAAAGAGAGGGGCCACGGTGTTTCTGTATCTCTATTATGTTGGTGCGGCTTCGGAACTTTTAAATATCTTGATATATCTCGAGAACTACGCATCTGATCAGAAAATATCATAGAAGATAAAAAGTAGGAAACTTAATTCTCTACAAAAAAGGTCTCTTAACATTTTGCCATAGCTCGCTTCGTTTCCGAGATATTTGCAGATTTATCTCAAGGGAAGTGGCCTGACGGACATATTTCGAGATATTTCTTCTTCTTGTTGTTCTTCTTCTGCACAGCTAAGCTGGAAGTGGCATTTGCGGCTCGCACTAGTGCAGAGTTATCTCAAAGAAAGGGGCCACGGTGTTTCTGTATCTCTATTATGTTGGTGCGGCTTCGGAACTTTTAAATATCTCGATATATCTCGAAAACTACGCTTCTGATCAAAAAATATCATAGAACATAAATTGTAGGAAACATAATTCTCTACAAAAAACGTCTCTTAACATTTTGCCATAGCTCGCTTCGTTTCCGAGATATTTGCAGATTTATCTCAAGGGAAGGGGCCTAACGGACATATTTCGAGATATTTCTTCTTCTTGTTGGTCTTCTCCTGCACAGCTAAGCTGGAAGTGGCATTTACAGCTCGCAATAGTGCAGAGTTATATCAAAGAAAGGGGCCACGGTGTTTCTGTATCTCTATTATGTTGGTGCGGCTTCGGAACTTTTAAATATCTTGATATATCTCGAGAACTACGCATCTGATCAAAAAATATCATAGAACATAAAAAGTAGGAAACTTAATTCTCTACAAAAAAGGTCTCTTAACATTTTGCCATAGCTCTCTTCGTTTCCGAGATATTTGCAGATTTATCTCAAGGGAAGGGGCCTGACGGACATATTTCGAGATATTTCTTCTTCTTGTTATTCTTCTTCTGCACAGCTAAGCTGGAAGTGGCATTTGCAGCTAGCAATAGTGCAGAGTTATCTCAAAGAAAGGGGCCACGGTGTTTCTGTATCTCTATTATGTTGGTGCGGCTTCGTAACTTTTAAATATCTCGATATATCTCGAAAACGACGCTTCTGATCAAAAAATATCATACAACATAAATTGTAGGAAACATAATTCTCTACAAAAAAGGTCTCTTAACATTTTGCCATAGCTCGCTTCGTTTCCGAGATATTTGCAGATATATCTCAAAGGCAGGGGCCTGACGGACATATTTCGAGATATTTCTTCTTCTTGTTGTTCTTCTTCTGCACAGCTAAGCTGGAAGTGGCATTTGCAGCTCGCAATAGTGCAGAGTTATCTCAAAGAAAGAGGCCACGGTGTTTCTGTATCTCTATTATGTTGGTGCGGCTTCGGAGCTTTTAAATATCTTGATATATCTCGAGAACTACGCGTCTGATCAAAAAATATCATAGAACATAAAAAGTAGGAAACATAATTCTCTACAAAAACGGTCTCTTAACATTTTGCCATAGCTCGCTTCGTTTCCGAGATATTTGCAGATATATCTCAAGGGAAGGGGCCTGAGGGACATATTTCGAGATATTTCTTCTTCTTGTTGTTCTTCTTCTGCACAGCTAAGCTGGAAGTGGCATTTGCAGCTCGCAATAGTGCAGAGTTATCTCAAAGAAAGAGGCCACGGTGTTTCTGTATCTCTATTATGTTGGTGCGGCTTCGGAGCTTTTAAATATCTTGATATATCTCGAAAACTATGCTTCTGATCAAAAAATATCATAGAACATAAAAAGTAGGAAACTTAATTCTCTACAAAAAAGGTCTCTCAACATTTTGCCATTGCTCGCTTCGTTTCCGAGATATTTGCAGATTCAGCTCAAAGGAACTGGCCTGACGGACATATTTCGAGATATTTCTTCTTCTTGTTGTTCTTCTTCTGCACAGCTAAGCTGGAAGTGGCATTTACAGCTCGCAATAGTGCAGAGTTATCTCAAAGAGAGGGGCCACGGTGTTTCTGTATCTCTATTATGTTGGTGCGGCTTCGGAACTTTTAAATATCTTGATATATCTCGAGAACTACGCATCTGATCAGAAAATATCATAGAAGATAAAAAGTAGGAAACTTAATTCTCTACAAAAAAGGTCTCTTAACATTTTGCCATAGCTCGCTTCGTTTCCGAGATATTTGCAGATTTATCTCAAGGGAAGTGGCCTGACGGACATATTTCGAGATATTTCTTCTTCTTGTTGTTCTTCTTCTGCACAGCTAAGCTGGAAGTGGCATTTGCGGCTCGCACTAGTGCAGAGTTATCTCAAAGAAAGGGGCCACGGTGTTTCTGTATCTCTATTATGTTGGTGCGGCTTCGGAACTTTTAAATATCTCGATATATCTCGAAAACTACGCTTCTGATCAAAAAATATCATAGAACATAAATTGTAGGAAACATAATTCTCTACAAAAAACGTCTCTTAACATTTTGCCATAGCTCGCTTCGTTTCCGAGATATTTGCAGATTTATCTCAAGGGAAGGGGCCTAACGGACATATTTCGAGATATTTCTTCTTCTTGTTGGTCTTCTCCTGCACAGCTAAGCTGGAAGTGGCATTTACAGCTCGCAATAGTGCAGAGTTATATCAAAGAAAGGGGCCACGGTGTTTCTGTATCTCTATTATGTTGGTGCGGCTTCGGAACTTTTAAATATCTTGATATATCTCGAGAACTACGCATCTGATCAAAAAATATCATAGAACATAAAAAGTAGGAAACTTAATTCTCTACAAAAAAGGTCTCTTAACATTTTGCCATAGCTCTCTTCGTTTCCGAGATATTTGCAGATTTATCTCAAGGGAAGGGGCCTGACGGACATATTTCGAGATATTTCTTCTTCTTGTTATTCTTCTTCTGCACAGCTAAGCTGGAAGTGGCATTTGCAGCTAGCAATAGTGCAGAGTTATCTCAAAGAAAGGGGCCACGGTGTTTCTGTATCTCTATTATGTTGGTGCGGCTTCGCAACTTTTAAATATCTTGATATATCTCGAGAACTACGCATCTGATCAAAAAATATCATAGAAGATAAAAAGTAGGAAACTTAATTCTCTACAAAAAAGGTCTCTTAACATTTTGCCATAGCTCGCTTCGTTTCCGAGATATTTGCAGATTTATCTCAAGGGAAGGGGCCTGACGGACATATTTCGAGATATTTCTTCTTCTTGTTGTTCTTCTTCTGCACAGCTAAGCTGGAAGTGGCATTTGCAGCTCGCAATAGTGCAGAGCTTTCTCAAAGAAAGGGGCCACGGTGTTTCGGTATCTCTATTATGTTGGTGCGGCTTCGGAACTTTTAAGTATCTTGATATATCTCGAGAACTGCGCATCTGATCAAAAAATATCATAGAACATAAAAAGTAGGAAACTTAATTCTCTACAAAAAAGGTCTCTTAACATTTTGCCATAGCTCGCTTCGTTTCCGAGATATTTGCAGATTTATCTCAAGGGAAGGGGCCTAACGGACATATTTCGAGATATTTCTGCTTCTTGTTGTTCTTCTTCTGCACAGCTAAACTGGAAGTGGCATTTCCAGCTCGCAATAGTGCAGAGTTATCTCAAAGAGAGGGGCCACGGTGTTTCTGTATCTCTATTATGTTGGTGCGGCTTCGGAACTTTTAAATATCTTGATATATCTCGAGAACTACGCATCTGATCAAAAAATATCATAGAAGATAAAAAGTAGGAAACTTAATTCTCTACAAAAAAGGTCTCTTAACATTTTGCCATAGCTCGCTTCGTTTCCGAGATATTTGCACATTTATCTCACGGGAAGGGGCCTAACGGACATATTTCGAGATATTTCTTCTTCTTGTTGTTCTTCTTCTGCACAGCTAAACTGGAAGTGGCATTTGCGGCTCGCACTATTGCAGAGTTATCTCAAAGAAAGGGGCCACGGTGTTTCTGTATCTCTATTATGTTGGTGCGGCTTCGGAACTTTTAAATATCTTGATATATCTCGAGAACTACGCATCTGATCAAAAAATATCATAGAAGATAAAAAGTAGGAAACTTAATTCTCTACAAAAAAGGTCTCTTAACATTTTGCCATGGCTCGCTTCGTTTCCGAGATATTTGCAGATTTATCTCAAGGGAAGGGGCCTGACGGACATATTTCGAGATATTTCTTCTTCTTGTTGGTCTTCTCCTGCACAGCTAAGCTGGAAGTGGCATTTGCACCTCGCAATAGTGCAGAGTTATCTCAAAGAAAGGGGCCACGGTGTTTCTGTATCTCTATTATGTTGGTGCGGCTTCGGAACTTTTAAATATCTCGATATATCTCGAAAACTACGCTTCTGATCAAAAAATATCATAGAACATAAATTGTAGGAAACATAATTCTCTACAAAAAAGGTCTCTTAACATTTTGCCATAGCTCGTTTCGTTTCCGAGATATTTGCAGATTTATCTCAAGGGAAGGGGCCTAACGGACATATTTCGAGATATTTCTTCTTCTTGTTGTTCTTCTTCTGCACAGCTAAGCTGGAAGTGGCATTTGCGGCTCGCACTAGTGCAGAGTTATCTCAAAGAAAGGGGCCACGGTGTTTCTGTATCTCTATTATGTTGCTGCGGCTTCGGAACTTTTAAATATGTCGATATATCTCGAAAACTACGCTTCTGATCAAAAAATATCATAGAACATAAATTGTAGGAAACATAATTCTCTACAAAAAAGGTCTCTCAACATTTTGCCATAGCTCACTTCGTTTCCGAGATATTTGCAGATATATCTCAAGGGAAGGGGCCTGACGGACATATTTCGAGATATTTCTTCTTCTTGTTGTTCTTCTTCTGCACAGCTAAGCTGGAAGTGGCATTTGCAGCTCGCAATAGTGCAGAGCTTTCTCAAAGAAAGGGGCCACGGTGTTTCGGTATCTCTATTATGTTGGTGCGGCTTCGGAACTTTTAAATATCTTGATATATCTCGAGAACTACGCATCTGATCAAAAAATATCATAGAAGATAAAAAGTAGGAAACTTAATTCTCTACAAAAAAGGTCTCTTAACATTTTGCCATAGCTCGCTTCGTTTCCGAGATATTTGCAGATTTATCTCAAGGGAAGGGGCCTGACGGACATATTTCGAGATATTTCTTCTTCTTGTTGTTCTTCTTCTGCACAGCTAAGCTGGAAGTGGCATTTACAGCTCGCAATAGTGCAGAGTTATCTCAAAGAAAGGGGCCACGGTGTTTCTGTATCTCTATTATGTTGGTGCGGCTTCGGAACATTTCAATATCTCGATATATCCCGAAAACTACGCTTCTGATCAAAAAATATCATAGAACATAAATTGTAGGAAACATAATTCTCTACAAAAAAGGTCTCTTAACATTTTGCCATAGCTCGCTTCGTTTCCGAGATATTTGCAGATATATCTCAAGGGCAGGGGCCTGACGGACATATTTCGAGATATTTCTTCTTCTTGTTGTTCTTCTTCTGCACAGCTAAGCTGGAAGTGGCATTTACAGCTCGCAATAGTGCAGAGTTATCTCAAAGAAAGGGGCCACGGTGTTTCTGTATCTCTATTATGTTGGTGCGGCTTCGGAACTTTTAAATATCTTGATATATCTCGAGAACTACGCATCTGATCAAAAAATATCGTAGAACATAAAAAGTAGGAAACTTAATTCTCTACAAAAAAGGTCTCTTAACATTTTGCCATAGCTCGCTTCGTTTCCGAGATATTTGCAGATTTATCTCAAGGGAAGGGGCCTGACGGACATATTTCGAGATATTTCTTCTTCTTGTTGTTCTTCTTCTGCACAGCTAAGCTGGAAGTGGCATTTGCAGCTCGCAATAGTGCAGAGTTATCTCAAAGAAAGTGGCCACGGTGTTTCTGTATCTCTATTATGTTGGTGCGGCTTCGGAACTTTTAAATATCTTGATATATCTCGAGAACTACGCATCTGATCAAAAAATATCATAGAGCATAAAAAGTAGGAAACTTAATTCTCTACAAAAAAGGTCTCTTAACATTTTGCCATAGCTCGCTTCGTTTCCGAGATATTTGCACATTTATCTCACGGGAAGGGGCCTAACGGACATATTTCGAGATATTTCTTCTTCTTGTTGTTCTTCTTCTGCACAGCTAAACTGGAAGTGGCATTTGCGGCTCGCACTATTGCAGAGTTATCTCAAAGAAAGGGGCCACGGTGTTTCTGTATCTCTATTATGTTGGTGCGGCTTCGGAACTTTTAAATATCTTGATATATCTCGAGAACTACGCATCTGATCAAAAAATATCATAGAAGATAAAAAGTAGGAAACTTAATTCTCTACAAAAAAGGTCTCTTAACATTTTGCCATAGCTCGCTTCGTTTCCGAGATATTTGCAGATATATCTCAAGGGCAGGGGCCTGACGGACATATTTCGAGATATTTCTTCTTCTTGTTGTTCTTCTTCTGCACAGCTAAGCTGGAAGTGGCATTTGCGGCTCGCACTAGTGCACAGTTATCTCAAAGAAAGGGGCCACGGTGTTTCTGTATCTCTAGTATGTTGGTGCGTCTTCGGAACTTTTGCATATCTCGATATATCTCGAAAACTACGCTTCTGATCAAAAAATATCATAGAACATAAATTGTAGGAAACATAATTCTCTACAAAAAACGTCTCTTAACATTTTGCCATAGCTCGCTTCGTTTCCGAGATATTTGCAGAGATATCTCAAGGGCAGGGGCCTGACGGACATATTTCGAGATATTTCTTCTTCTTGTTGTTCTTCTTCTGCACAGCTAAGCTGGAAGTGGCATTTACAGCTCGCAATAGTGCAGAGTTATCTCAAAGAAAGGGGCCACGGTGTTTCGGTATCTCTATTATGTTGGTGCGGATTCGGAACTTTTAAATATCTTGATATATCTCGAGAACTACGCATCTGATCAAAAAATATCGTAGAACATAAAAAGTAGGAAACTTAATTCTCTACAAAAAAGGTCTCTCAACATTTTGCCATAGCTCACTTCGTTTCCGAGATATTTGCAGATATATCTCAAGGGAAGGGGCCTGACGGACATATTTCGAGATATTTCTTCTTCTTGTTGTTCTTCTTCTGCACAGCTAAGCTGGAAGTGGCATTTGCAGCTCGCAATAGTGCAGAGCTTTCTCAAAGAAAGGGGCCACGGTGTTTCTGTATCTCTATTATGTTGGTGCGGCTTCGGAACTTTTAAATATCTTGATATATCTCGAGAACTACGCATCTGATCAAAAAATATCGTAGAACATAAAAAGTAGGAAACTTAATTCTCTACAAAAAAGGTCTCTTAACATTTTGCCATAGCTCGCTTCGTTTCCGAGATATTTGCAGATTTATCTCAAGGGAAGGGGCCTGACGGACATATTTCGAGATATTTCTTCTTCTTGTTGTTCTTCTTCCGCACAGCTAAGCTGGAAGTGGCATTTGCGGCTCGCACTAGTGCAGAGTTATCTCAAAGAAAGGGGCCACGGTGTTGCTGTATCTCTATTATGTTGCTGCGGCTTCGGAACTTTTAAATATCTCGATATATCTCGAAAACTACGCTTCTGATCAAAAAATATCATAGAACATAAATTGTA
Source organism: Osmia lignaria lignaria (assembly GCF_051020975.1). Classification (NCBI taxonomy): domain Eukaryota; kingdom Metazoa; phylum Arthropoda; class Insecta; order Hymenoptera; family Megachilidae; genus Osmia; species Osmia lignaria. Next base: position 1,072,856 of record NW_027478161.1, read on the forward strand.
GGAAACATAATTCTCTACAAAAACCGTCTCTTAACATTTTGCCATAGCTCGCTTCGTTTCCGAGATATTTGCAGATTCAGCTCAAAGGAACTGTCCTGACGGACATATTTCGAGATATTTCTTCTTCTTGTTGTTCTTCCTCTGCACAGCTAAGCTGGAAGTGGCATTTGCACCTCGCAATAGTGCAGAGTTATCTCAAAGAAAGGGGCCACGGTGTTTCTGTATCTCTATTATGTTGGTGCGGCTTCGGAACTTTTAAATATCTCGATATATCTCGAAAACTACGCTTCTGATCAAAAAATATCATAGAACATAAATTGTAGGAAACATAATTCTCTACAAAAAAGGTCTCTCAACATTTTGCCATAGCTCACTTCGTTTCCGAGATATTTGCAGATATATCTCAAGGGAAGGGGCCTGACGGACATATTTCGAGATATTTCTTCTTCTTGTTGTTCTTCTTCTGCACAGCTAAGCTGGAAGTGGCATTTGCGGCTCGTACTAGTGCAGAGTTATCTCAAAGAAAGGGGCCACGGTGTTTCTGTATCTCTATTATGTTGCTGCGGCTTCGGAACTTTTAAATATCTCGATATATCTCGAAAACTACGCTTCTGATCAAAAAATATCATAGAACATAAATTGTAGGAAACATAATTCTCTACAAAAAAGGTCTCTGAACATTTTGCCATAGCTCACTTCGTTTCCGAGATATTTGCAGATATATCTCAAGGGAAGGGGCCTGACGGACATATTTCGAGATATTTCTTCTTCTTGTTGTTCTTCTTCTGCACAGCTAAGCTGGAAGTGGCATTTGCAGCTCGCAATAGTGCAGAGCTTTCTCAAAGAAAGGGGCCACGGTGTTTCGGTATCTCTATTATGTTGGTGCGGCTTCGGAACTTTTAAATATCTTGATATATCTCGAGAACTACGCATCTGATCAAAAAATATCATAGAAGATAAAAAGTAGGAAACTTAATTCTCTACAAAAAAGGTCTCTTAACATTTTGCCATAGCTCGCTTCGTTTCCGAGATATTTGCAGATTTATCTCAAGGGAAGGGGCCTGACGGACATATTTCGAGATATTTCTTCTTCTTGTTGTTCTTCTTCTGCACAGCTAAGCTGGAAGTGGCATTTACAGCTCGCAATAGTGCAGAGTTATCTCAAAGAAAGGGGCCACGGTGTTTCTGTATCTCTATTATGTTGGTGCGGCTTCGGAACATTTCAATATCTCGATATATCCCGAAAACTACGCTTCTGATCAAAAAATATCATAGAACATAAATTGTAGGAAACATAATTCTCTACAAAAAAGGTCTCTTAACATTTTGCCATAGCTCGCTTCGTTTCCGAGATATTTGCAGATATATCTCAAGGGCAGGGGCCTGACGGACATATTTCGAGATATTTCTTCTTCTTGTTGTTCTTCTTCTGCACAGCTAAGCTGGAAGTGGCATTTACAGCTCGCAATAGTGCAGAGTTATCTCAAAGAAAGGGGCCACGGTGTTTCTGTATCTCTATTATGTTGGTGCGGCTTCGGAACTTTTAAATATCTTGATATATCTCGAGAACTACGCATCTGATCAAAAAATATCGTAGAACATAAAAAGTAGGAAACTTAATTCTCTACAAAAAAGGTCTCTCAACATTTTGCCATAGCTCACTTCGTTTCCGAGATATTTGCAGATATATCTCAAGGGAAGGGGCCTGACGGACATATTTCGAGATATTTCTTCTTCTTGTTGTTCTTCTTCTGCACAGCTAAGCTGGAAGTGGCATTTGCAGCTCGCAATAGTGCAGAGCTTTCTCAAAGAAAGGGGCCACGGTGTTTCTGTATCTCTATTATGTTGGTGCGGCTTCGGAACTTTTAAATATCTTGATATATCTCGAGAACTACGCATCTGATCAAAAAATATCGTAGAACATAAAAAGTAGGAAACTTAATTCTCTACAAAAAAGGTCTCTTAACATTTTGCCATAGCTCGCTTCGTTTCCGAGATATTTGCAGATTTATCTCAAGGGAAGGGGCCTGACGGACATATTTCGAGATATTTCTTCTTCTTGTTGTTCTTCTTCCGCACAGCTAAGCTGGAAGTGGCATTTGCGGCTCGCACTAGTGCAGAGTTATCTCAAAGAAAGGGGCCACGGTGTTGCTGTATCTCTATTATGTTGCTGCGGCTTCGGAACTTTTAAATATCTCGATATATCTCGAAAACTACGCTTCTGATCAAAAAATATCATAGAACATAAATTGTAGGAAACATAATTCTCTACAAAAACCGTCTCTTAACATTTTGCCATAGCTCGCTTCGTTTCCGAGATATTTGCAGATTCAGCTCAAAGGAACTGTCCTGACGGACATATTTCGAGATATTTCTTCTTCTTGTTGTTCTTCCTCTGCACAGCTAAGCTGGAAGTGGCATTTGCACCTCGCAATAGTGCAGAGTTATCTCAAAGAAAGGGGCCACGGTGTTTCTGTATCTCTATTATGTTGGTGCGGCTTCGGAACTTTTAAATATCTCGATATATCTCGAAAACTACGCTTCTGATCAAAAAATATCATAGAACATAAATTGTAGGAAACATAATTCTCTACAAAAAAGGTCTCTCAACATTTTGCCATAGCTCACTTCGTTTCCGAGATATTTGCAGATATATCTCAAGGGAAGGGGCCTGACGGACATATTTCGAGATATTTCTTCTTCTTGTTGTTCTTCTTCTGCACAGCTAAGCTGGAAGTGGCATTTGCGGCTCGTACTAGTGCAGAGTTATCTCAAAGAAAGGGGCCACGGTGTTTCTGTATCTCTATTATGTTGCTGCGGCTTCGGAACTTTTAAATATCTCGATATATCTCGAAAACTACGCTTCTGATCAAAAAATATCATAGAACATAAATTGTAGGAAACATAATTCTCTACAAAAAAGGTCTCTGAACATTTTGCCATAGCTCACTTCGTTTCCGAGATATTTGCAGATATATCTCAAGGGAAGGGGCCTGACGGACATATTTCGAGATATTTCTTCTTCTTGTTGTTCTTCTTCTGCACAGCTAAGCTGGAAGTGGCATTTGCAGCTCGCAATAGTGCAGAGCTTTCTCAAAGAAAGGGGCCACGGTGTTTCGGTATCTCTATTATGTTGGTGCGGCTTCGGAACTTTTAAATATCTTGATATATCTCGAGAACTACGCATCTGATCAAAAAATATCATAGAAGATAAAAAGTAGGAAACTTAATTCTCTACAAAAAAGGTCTCTTAACATTTTGCCATAGCTCGCTTCGTTTCCGAGATATTTGCAGATTTATCTCAAGGGAAGGGGCCTGACGGACATATTTCGAGATATTTCTTCTTCTTGTTGTTCTTCTTCTGCACAGCTAAGCTGGAAGTGGCATTTACAGCTCGCAATAGTGCAGAGTTATCTCAAAGAAAGGGGCCACGGTGTTTCTGTATCTCTATTATGTTGGTGCGGCTTCGGAACATTTCAATATCTCGATATATCCCGAAAACTACGCTTCTGATCAAAAAATATCATAGAACATAAATTGTAGGAAACATAATTCTCTACAAAAAAGGTCTCTTAACATTTTGCCATAGCTCGCTTCGTTTCCGAGATATTTGCAGATATATCTCAAGGGCAGGGGCCTGACGGACATATTTCGAGATATTTCTTCTTCTTGTTGTTCTTCTTCTGCACAGCTAAGCTGGAAGTGGCATTTACAGCTCGCAATAGTGCAGAGTTATCTCAAAGAAAGGGGCCACGGTGTTTCTGTATCTCTATTATGTTGGTGCGGCTTCGGAACTTTTAAATATCTTGATATATCTCGAGAACTACGCATCTGATCAAAAAATATCGTAGAACATAAAAAGTAGGAAACTTAATTCTCTACAAAAAAGGTCTCTTAACATTTTGCCATAGCTCGCTTCGTTTCCGAGATATTTGCAGATTTATCTCAAGGGAAGGGGCCTGACGGACATATTTCGAGATATTTCTTCTTCTTGTTGTTCTTCTTCTGCACAGCTAAGCTGGAAGTGGCATTTGCAGCTCGCAATAGTGCAGAGTTATCTCAAAGAAAGTGGCCACGGTGTTTCTGTATCTCTATTATGTTGGTGCGGCTTCGGAACTTTTAAATATCTTGATATATCTCGAGAACTACGCATCTGATCAAAAAATATCATAGAGCATAAAAAGTAGGAAACTTAATTCTCTACAAAAAAGGTCTCTTAACATTTTGCCATAGCTCGCTTCGTTTCCGAGATATTTGCACATTTATCTCACGGGAAGGGGCCTAACGGACATATTTCGAGATATTTCTTCTTCTTGTTGTTCTTCTTCTGCACAGCTAAACTGGAAGTGGCATTTGCGGCTCGCACTATTGCAGAGTTATCTCAAAGAAAGGGGCCACGGTGTTTCTGTATCTCTATTATGTTGGTGCGGCTTCGGAACTTTTAAATATCTTGATATATCTCGAGAACTACGCATCTGATCAAAAAATATCATAGAAGATAAAAAGTAGGAAACATAATTCTCTACAAAAACGGTCTCTTAACATTTTGCCATAGCTCGCTTCGTTTCCGAGATATTTGCAGATATATCTCAAGGGAAGGGGCCTGACGGACATATTTCGAGATATTTCTTCTTCTTGTTGTTCTTCTTCTGCACAGCTAAGCTGGAAGTGGCATTTGCGGCTCGCACTAGTGCACAGTTATCTCAAAGAAAGGGGCCACGGTGTTTCTGTATCTCTAGTATGTTGGTGCGTCTTCGGAACTTTTGCATATCTCGATATATCTCGAAAACTACGCTTCTGATCAAAAAATATCATAGAACATAAATTGTAGGAAACATAATTCTCTACAAAAAACGTCTCTTAACATTTTGCCATAGCTCGCTTCGTTTCCGAGATATATGCAGATTCAGCTCAAAGGAACTGGCCTGACGGACATATTTCGAGATATTTCTTCTTCTTGTTGTTCTTCCTCTGCACAGCTAAGCTGGAAGTGGCATTTGCAGCTCGCAATAGTGCAGAGTTATCTCAAAGAAAGGGGCCACGGTGTTTCTGTATCTCTATTATGTTGGTGCGGCTTCGGAACTTTTCAATATCTCGATATATCCCGAAAACTACGCTTCTGATCAAAAAATATCATAGAACATAAATTGTAGGAAACATAATTCTCTACAAAAAAGGTCTCTTAACATTTTGCCATAGCTCGCTTCGTTTCCGAGATATTTGCAGAGATATCTCAAGGGCAGGGGCCTGACGGACATATTTCGAGATATTTCTTCTTCTTGTTGTTCTTCTTCTGCACAGCTAAGCTGGAAGTGGCATTTACAGCTCGCAATAGTGCAGAGTTATCTCAAAGAAAGGGGCCACGGTGTTTCGGTATCTCTATTATGTTGGTGCGGATTCGGAACTTTTAAATATCTTGATATATCTCGAGAACTACGCATCTGATCAAAAAATATCGTAGAACATAAAAAGTAGGAAACTTAATTCTCTACAAAAAAGGTCTCTCAACATTTTGCCATAGCTCACTTCGTTTCCGAGATATTTGCAGATATATCTCAAGGGAAGGGGCCTGACGGACATATTTCGAGATATTTCTTCTTCTTGTTGTTCTTCTTCTGCACAGCTAAGCTGGAAGTGGCATTTGCAGCTCGCAATAGTGCAGAGCTTTCTCAAAGAAAGGGGCCACGGTGTTTCTGTATCTCTATTATGTTGGTGCGGCTTCGGAACTTTTAAATATCTTGATATATCTCGAGAACTACGCATCTGATCAAAAAATATCGTAGAACATAAAAAGTAGGAAACTTAATTCTCTACAAAAAAGGTCTCTTAACATTTTGCCATAGCTCGCTTCGTTTCCGAGATATTTGCAGATTTATCTCAAGGGAAGGGGCCTGACGGACATATTTCGAGATATTTCTTCTTCTTGTTGTTCTTCTTCTGCACAGCTAAGCTGGAAGTGGCATTTGCAGCTCGCAATAGTGCAGAGTTATCTCAAAGAAAGTGGCCACGGTGTTTCTGTATCTCTATTATGTTGGTGCGGCTTCGGAACTTTTAAATATCTTGATATATCTCGAGAACTACGCATCTGATCAAAAAATATCATAGAGCATAAAAAGTAGGAAACTTAATTCTCTACAAAAAAGGTCTCTTAACATTTTGCCATAGCTCGCTTCGTTTCCGAGATATTTGCACATTTATCTCACGGGAAGGGGCCTAACGGACATATTTCGAGATATTTCTTCTTCTTGCTGTTCTTCTTCTGCACAGCTAAACTGGAAGTGGCATTTGCGGCTCGCACTATTGCAGAGTTATCTCAAAGAAAGGGGCCACGGTGTTTCTGTATCTCTATTATGTTGGTGCGGCTTCGGAACTTTTAAATATCTTGATATATCTCGAGAACTACGCATCTGATCAAAAAATATCATAGAAGATAAAAAGTAGGAAACTTAATTCTCTACAAAAAAGGTCTCTTAACATTTTGCCATAGCTCGCTTCGTTTCCGAGATATTTGCAGATATATCTCAAGGGCAGGGGCCTGACGGACATATTTCGAGATATTTCTTCTTCTTGTTGTTCTTCTTCTGCACAGCTAAGCTGGAAGTGGCATTTACAGCTCGCAATAGTGCAGAGTTATCTCAAAGAAAGGGGCCACGGTGTTTCTGTATCTCTATTATGTTGGTGCGGCTTCGTAACTTTTAAATATCTCGATATATCTCGAAAACTACGCGTCTGATCAAAAAATATCATAGAACATAAAAAGTAGGAAACATAATTCTCTACAAAAACGGTCTCTTAACATTTTGCCATAGCTCGCTTCGTTTCCGAGATATTTGCAGATATATCTCAAGGGAAGGGGCCTGACGGACATATTTCGAGATATTTCTTCTTCTTGTTGTTCTTCTTCAGCACAGCTAAGCTGGAAGTGGCATTTGCGGCTCGCACTAGTGCACAGTTATCTCAAAGAAAGGGGCCACGGTGTTTCTGTATCTCTAGTATGTTGGTGCGTCTTCGGAACTTTTGCATATCTCGATATATCTCGAAAACTACGCTTCTGATCAAAAAATATCATAGAACATAAATTGTAGGAAACATAATTCTCTACAAAAAACGTCTCTTAACATTTTGCCATAGCTCGCTTCGTTTCCGAGATATATGCAGATTCAGCTCAAAGGAACTGGCCTGACGGACATATTTCGAGATATTTCTTCTTCTTGTTGTTCTTCTTCTGCACAGCTAAGCTGGAAGTGGCATTTACAGCTCGCAATAGTGCAGAGTTATCTCAAAGAAAGGGGCCACGGTGTTTCTGTATCTCTATTATGTTGGTGCGGATTCGGAACTTTTAAATATCTTGATATATCTCGAGAACTACGCATCTGATCAAAAAATATCGTAGAACATAAAAAGTAGGAAACTTAATTCTCTACAAAAAAGGTCTCTTAACATTTTGCCATAGCTCGCTTCGTTTCCGAGATATTTGCAGATTTATCTCAAGGGAAGGGGCCTGACGGACATATTTCGAGATATTTCTTCTTCTTGTTGTTCTTCTTCTGCACAGCTAAGCTGGAAGTGGCATTTGCAGCTCGCAATAGTGCAGAGTTATCTCAAAGAAAGTGGCCACGGTGTTTCTGTATCTCTATTATGTTGGTGCGGCTTCGGAACTTTTAAATATCTTGATATATCTCGAGAACTACGCATCTGATCAAAAAATATCATAGAGCATAAAAAGTAGGAAACTTAATTCTCTACAAAAAAGGTCTCTTAACATTTTGCCATAGCTCGCTTCGTTTCCGAGATATTTGCACATTTATCTCAAGGGAAGGGGCCTAACGGACATATTTCGAGATATTTCTTCTTCTTGTTGTTCTTCTTCTGCACAGCTAAACTGGAAGTGGCATTTGCGGCTCGCACTATTGCAGAGTTATCTCAAAGAAAGGGGCCACGGTGTTTCTGTATCTCTATTATGTCGGTGCGGCTTCGGAACTTTTAAATATCTTGATATATCTCGAGAACTACGCATCTGATCAAAAAATATCATAGAAGATAAAAAGTAGGAAACTTAATTCTCTACAAAAAAGGTCTCTTAACATTTTGCCATAGCTCGCTTCGTTTCCGAGATATTTGCAGATATATCTCAAGGGCAGGGGCCTGACGGACATATTTCGAGATATTTCTTCTTCTTGTTGTTCTTCTTCTGCACAGCTAAGCTGGAAGTGGCATTTGCGGCTCGCACTGGTGCACAGTTATCTCAAAGAAAGGGGCCACGGTGTTTCTGTATCTCTATTATGTTGGTGCGGCTTCGGAACTTTTAAGTATCTCGATATATCTCGAAAACTACGCTTCTGATCAAAAAATATCATAGAACGTAAATTGTAGGAAACATAATTCTCTACAAAAAACGTCTCTTAACATTTTGCCATAGCTCGCTTCGTTTCCGAGATATTTGCAGATTCAGCTCAAAGGAACTGGCCTGACGGACATATTTCGAGATATTTCTTCTTCTTGTTGTTCTTCCTCTGCACAGCTAAGCTGGAAGTGGCATTTGCAGCTCGCAATAGTGCAGAGTTATCTCAAAGAAAGGGGCCACGGTGTTTCTGTATCTCTATTATGATGGTGCGGCTTCGGAACTTTTAAATATCTTGATATATCTCGAGAACTACGCATCTGATCAAAAAATATCATAGAACATAAAAAGTGGGAAACTTAATTCTCTACAAAAAAGGTTTCTTAACATTTTGCCATAGCTCGCTTCGTTTCCGAGATATTTGCATATTTATCTCAAGGGAAGGGGCCTGACGGACATATTTCGAGATATTTCTTCTTCTTGTTGTTCTTCTTCTGCACAGCTAAGCTGGAAGTGGCATTTACAGCTCGCAATAGTGCAGAGTTATCTCAAAGAAAGGGGCCACGGTGTTTCTGTATCTCTATTATGTTGGTGCGGCTTCGGAACTTTTAAATATCTTGATATATCTCGAGAACTACGCATCTGATCAAAAAATATCATAGAACATGAAAAGTAGGAAACTTAATTCTCTACAAAAAAGGTCTCTTAACATTTTGCCATAGCTCTCTTCGTTTCCGAGATATTTGCAGATTTATCTCAAGGGAAGGGGCCTGACGGACATATTTCGAGATATTTCTTCTTCTTGTTGTTCTTCTTCTGCACAGCTAAGCTGGAAGTGGCATTTGCAGCTCGCAATAGTGCAGAGTTATCTCAAAGAAAGGGGCCACGGTGTTTCTGTATCTCTATTATGTTGGTGCGGCTTCGGAACTTTTAAATATCTTGATATATCTCGAGAACTACGCGTCTGATCAAAAAATATCATAGAACATAAAAAGTAGGAAACATAATTCTCTACAAAAACGGTCTCTTAACATTTTGCCATAGCTCGCTTCGTTTCCGAGATATTTGCAGATATATCTCAAGGGAAGGGGCCTGACGGACATATTTCGAGATATTTCTTTTTCTTGTTGTTCTTCTTCTGCACAGCTAAGCTGGAAGTGGCATTTGCGGCTCGCACTGGTGCACAGTTATCTCAAAGAAAGGGGCCACGGTGTTTCTGTATCTCTATTATGTTGGTGCGGCTTCGGAACTTTTAAATATCTCGATATATCTCGAAAACTACGCTTCTGATCAAAAAATATCATAGAACCTAAATTGTAGGAAACATAATTCTCTACAAAAAAGGTCTCTAAACATTTTGCCATAGCTCGCTTCGTTTCCGAGATATTTGCAGATATATCTCAAGGGAAGGGGCCTGACGGACATATTTCGAGATATTTCTTCTTCTTGTTGTTCTTCTTCTGCACAGCTAAGCTGGAAGTGGCATTTGCAGCTCGCAATAGTGCAGAGTTATCTCAAAGAAAGGGGCCACGGTGTTTCTGTATCTCTATTATGTTGGTGCGGCTTCGGAACTTTTAAATATCTTGATATATCTCGAGAACTACGCATCTGATCAAAAAATATCATAGAACATAAAAAGTAGGAAACTTAATTCTCTACAAAAAAGGTCTCTTAACATTTTGCCATAGCTCGCTTCGTTTCCGAGATATTTGCAGATTTATCTCAAGGGAAGGGGCCTAACGGACATATTTCGAGATATTTCTTCTTCTTGTTGTTCTTCTTCTGCACAGCTAAGCTGGAAGTGGCATTTGCGGCTCGCAATAGTGCAGAGATATCTCAAAGAAAGGGGCCACGGTGTTTCTGTATCTCTATTATGTTGGTGCGGCTTCGGAACTTTTAAATATCTTGATATATCTCGAGAACTACGCGTCTGATCAAAAAATATCATAGAACGTAAAAATTAGGAAACATAATTCTCTACAAAAAAGGTCTCTCAACATTTTGCCATAGCTCGCTTCGTTTCCGAGATATTTGCAGATTTATCTCAAGGGAAGGGGCCTGACGGACATATTTCGAGATATTTCTTCTTCTTGTTGTTCTTCTTCTGCACAGCTAAGCTGGAAGTGGCATTTGCGGCTCGCACTAGTGCACAGTTATCTCAAAGAAAGGGGCCACGGTGTTTCTGTATCTCTATTATGTTGGTGCGGCTTCGGAACGTTTAAGTATCCCGATATATCTCGAAAACTACGCTTCTGATCAAAAAATATCATAGGACATAAATTGTAGGAAACATAATTCTCTACAAAAAACGTCTCTTAACATTTTGCCATAGCTCGCTTCGTTTCCGAGATATTTGCAGATTCAGCTCAAAGGAACTGGCCTGACGGACATATTTCGAGATATTTCTTCTTCTTGTTGTTCTTCCTCTGCACAGCTAAGCTGGAAGTGGCATTTGCAGCTCGCAATAGTGCAGAGTTATCTCAAAGAAAGGGGCCACGGTGTTTCTGTATCTCTATTATGATGGTGCGGCTTCGGAACTTTTAAATATCTTGATATATCTCGAGAACTACGCATCTGATCAAAAAATATCATAGAACATAAAAAGTAGGAAACTTAATTCTCTACAAAAAAGGTTTCTAAACTTTTTGCCATAGCTCGCTTCGTTTCCGAGATATTTGCATATTTATCTCATGGGAAGGGGCCTGACGGACATATTTCGAGATATTTCTTCTTCTTGTTGTTCTTCTTCTGCACAGCTAAGCTGGAAGTGGCATTTACAGCTCGCAATAGTGCAGAGTTATCTCAAAGAAAGGGGCCACGGTGTTTCTGTATCTCTATTATGTTGGTGCGGCTTCGGAACTTTTAAATATCTTGATATATCTCGAGAACTACGCGTCTGATCAAAAAATATCATAGATCATAAAAAGTAGGAAACATAATTCTCTACAAAAACGGTCTCTTAACATTTTGCCATAGCTCGCTTCGTTACCGAGATATTTGCAGATATATCTCAAGGGAAGGGGCCTGACGGACATATTTCGAGATATTTCTTCTTCATGTTGTTCTTCTTCTGCACAGCTAAGCTGGAAGTGGCATTTGCGGCTCGCACTGGTGCACAGTTATCTCAAAGAAAGGGGCCACGGTGTTTCTGTATCTCTATTATGTTGGTGCGTCTTCGGAACTTTTAAATATCTCGATATATCCCGAAAACTACGCTTCTGATCAAAAAATATCATAGAACATAAATTGTAGGAAACATAATTCTCTACAAAAAACGTCTCTTAACATTTTGCCATAGCTCGCTTCGTTTCCGAGATATTTGCAGATTCAGCTCAAAGGAACTGGCCTGACGGACATATTTCGAGATATTTCTTCCTCTTGTTGTTCTTCCTCTGCACAGCTAAGCTGGAAGTGGCATTTGCAGCTCGCAATATTGCAGAGTTATCTCAAAGAAAGGGGCCACGGTGTTTCTGTATCTCTATTATGTTGGTGCAGCTTCGGAACTTTTAAATATCTTGATATATCTCGAGAACTACGCATCTGATCAAAAAATATCATCCAACATAAAAAGTAGGAAACATAATTCTCTACAAAAAAGGTCTCTTAACATTTTGCCATAGCTCGCTTCGTTTCCGAGATATTTGCAGATTTATCTCAAGGGAAGGGTCCTGATGGACATATTTCGAGATATTTCTTCTTCTTGTTGTTCTTCTTCTGCACAGCTAAGCTGGAAGTGGCATTTGCAGCGCGCAATAGTGCAGAGTTATCTCAAAGAGAGGGGCCACGGTGTTTCTGTATCTCTATTATGTTTGGTGCGGCTTCGGAACTTTTAAGTATCTTGATCTATCTCGAGAACTACGCTTCTGATCAAAAAATATCATAGAACATAAATTGTAGGAAACGTAATTCTCTACAAAAAAGGTCTCTTAACATTTTGCCATAGCTCGCTTCGTTTCCGAGATATTTGCAGATTTATCACAAGGCAAGGGGCCTGACGGACATATTTCGAGATATTTCTTCTTCTTGTTGTTCTTCTTCTGCACAGCTAAGCTGGAAGTGGCATTTACAGCTCGCAATAGTGCAGAGTTATCTCAAAGAAAGGGGCCACGGTGTTTCTGTACCTCTATTATGTTGGTGCAGCTTCGGAACTTTTAAATATCTTGATATATCTCGAGAACTACGCATCTGCTCAAAAAATATCATCGAACATAAAAAGTAGGAAACGTAATTCTCTACAAAAAAGGTCTCTTAATATTTTGCCATAGCTCGCTTCGTTTCCGAGATATTTGCAGATTTATCTCAAGGGGAGGGGCCTGACGGACATATTTCGAGATATTTCTTCTTCTTGTTGTTCTTCTTCTGCACAGCTAAGCTGGAAGTGGCATTTGCGGCTCGCACTAGTGCAGAGTTATCTCAACGAAAGGGGCCACGGTGTTTCTGTATCTCTATTATGTTGGTGCGGCTTCGGAACTTTTAAATATCTCGATATATCTCGAAAACTACGCTTCTGATCAAAAAATATCATAGAACATAAAAAGTAGGAAACTTAATTCTCTACAAAAAAGGTCTCTTAACATTTTGCCATAGCTCGCTTCGTTTCCGAGATATTTGCAGATTTATCTCAAGGGAAGGGGCCTAACGGACATATTTCGAGATATTTCTTCTTCTTGTTGTTCTTCTTCTGCACAGCTAAACTGGAAGTGGCATTTCCAGCTCGCACTAGTGCAGAGTTATCTCAAAGAAAGGGGCCACGGTGTTTCTGTATCCCTATTATGTTGGTGCGGCTTCGGAACTTTTAAATATCTTGATATATCTCGAGAACTACGCATCTGATCAAAAAATATCATAGAACATAAAAAGTAGGAAACTTAATTCTCTACAAAAAAGGTCTCTTAACATTTTGCCATAGCTCGCTTCGTTTCCGAGATATTTGCAGATATATCTCAAGGGAAGGGGCCTGACGGACATATTTCGAGATATTTCTTCTTCTTGTTGTTCTTCTTCTGCACAGCTGAGCTGGAAGTGGCATTTGCAGGTCGCAATAGTGCAGAGTTATCTCAAAGAAAGGGGCCACGGTGTTTCTGTATCTCTATTATGTTGGTGCGGCTACGGAACTTTTAAATATCTCGATATATCTCGAAAACTACGCTTCTGATCAAAAAATATCATAGAACGTAAATTGTAGGAAATATTATTCTCTACAAAAAAGGTCTCTCAACCTTTTGCCATAGCTCGCTTCGTTTCCGAGATATTTGCAGATTCATCTCAAGGGAAGGGGTCTGACGGACATATTTCGAGATATTTCTTCTTCTTGTTGTTCTTCTTCTGCACAGCTAAGCTCGAAGTGGCATTTGCAGCTCGCAATAGTGCAGAGTTATCTCAAAGAAAGAGGCCACGGTGTTTCTGTACCTCTATTATGTTGGTGCGGCTTCGGAACTTTTAAATATCTCGATATATCTCGAAAACTACGCTTCTGATCAAAAAATATCATAGAACATAAAAAGTAGGAAACTTAATTCTCTACAAAAAAGGTCTCTTAACATTTTGCCATAGCTCGCTTCGTTTCCGAGATATTTGCAGATTTATCTCAAGGGAAGGGGCCTGACGGACATATTTCGAGATATTTCTTCTTCTTGTTGTTCTTCTTCTGCACAGCTAAGCTGGAAGTGGCATTTGCAGCTCGCAACAGTGCAGAGTTATCTCAAAGAAAGGGGCCACCGTGTTTCTGTATCTCTATTATGTTGGTGCGGCTTCGGAACTTTTAAATATCTTGATATATCTCGACAAACTACGCATCTGATCAAAAAATATCATAGAACATAAAAAGTAGGAAACTTAATTCTCTACAAAAAAGGTCTCTTAACATTTTGCCATAGCTCGCTTCGTTTCCGAGATATTTGCAGATATATCTCAAGGGAAGGGGCCTGACGGACATATTTCGAGATATTTCTTCTTCTTGTTGTTCTTCTTCTGCACAGCTGAGCTGGAAGTGGCATTTGCAGGTCGCAATAGTGCAGAGTTATCTCAAAGAAAGGGGCCACGGTGTTTCTGTATCTCTATTATGTTGGTGCGGCTACGGAACTTTTAAATATCTCGATATATCTCGAAAACTACGCTTCTGATCAAAAAATATCATAGAACGTAAATTGTAGGAAATATTATTCTCTACAAAAAAGGTCTCTCAACCTTTTGCCATAGCTCGCTTCGTTTCCGAGATATTTGCAGATTCATCTCAAGGGAAGGGGTCTGACGGACATATTTCGAGATATTTCTTCTTCTTGTTGTTCTTCTTCTGCACAGCTAAGCTCGAAGTGGCATTTGCAGCTCGCAATAGTGCAGAGTTATCTCAAAGAAAGAGGCCACGGTGTTTCTGTACCTCTATTATGTTGGTGCAGCTTCGGAACTTTTAAATATCTTGATATATCTCGAGAACTACGCATCTGATCAAAAAATATCATCGAACATGAAAAGTAGGAAACTTAATTCTCTACAAAAAAGGTCTCTTAACATTTTGCCATAGCTCGCTTCGTTTCCGAGATATTTGCAGATTTATCTCAAGGGAAGTGGCCTGACGGACATATTTCGAGATATTTCTTCTTCTTGTTGTTCTTCTTCTGCACAGCTAAGCTGGAAGTGGCATTTGCAGCTCGCAATAGTGCAGAGTTATCCCAAAGAAAGGGGCCACGGTGTTTCTGTATCTCTATTATGTTGGTGCGGCTTCGGAACTTTTAAATATCTCGATATATCTCGAAAACTACGCTTCTGATCAAAAAATATCATAGAACATAAATTGTAGGAAACTTAATTATCTACAAAAAAGGTCTCTTAACATTTTGCCATAGCTCGCTTCGTTTCCGAGATATTTGCAGATTTATCTCAAGGGAAGGGGCCTGACGGACATATTTCGAGATATTTCTTCTTCTTGTTGTTCTTCTTCTGCACAGCTAAGCTGGAAGTGGCATTTGCAGCTCGCAATAGTGCAGAGTTATCTCAAAGAGAGGGGCCACGGTGTTTCTGTATCTCTATTATGTTGGTGCGGCTTCGGAACTTTTAAATATCTCGATATATCTCGAAAACTACGCTTCTGATCAAAAAATATCATAGAACGTAAATTGTAGGAAATATTATTCTCTACAAAAAAGGTCTCTCAACATTTTGCCATAGCTCGCTTCGTTTCCGAGATATTTGCAGATTCATCTCAAGGGAAGGGGTCTGACGGACATATTTCGAGATATTTCTTCTTCTTGTTGTTCTTCTTCTGCACAGCTAAGCTCGAAGTGGCATTTGCAGCTCGCAATAGTGCAGAGTTATCTCAAAGAAAGAGGCCACGGTGTTTCTGTACCTCTATTATGTTGGTGCAGCTTCGGAACTTTTAAATATCTTGATATATCTCGAGAACTACGCATCTGATCAAAAAATATCATCCAACATAAAAAGTAGGAAACATAATTCTCTACAAAAAAGGTCTCTTAACATTTTGCCATAGCTCGCTTCGTTTCCGAGATATTTGCAGATTTATCTCAAGGGAAGGGTCCTGATGGACATATTTCGAGATATTTCTTCTTCTTGTTGTTCTTCTTCTGCACAGCTAAGCTGGAAGTGGCATTTGCGGCTCGCACTAGTGCAGAGTTATCTCAACGAAAGGGGCCACGGTGTTTCTGTATCTCTATTATGTTGGTGCGGCTTCGGAACTTTTAAATATCTCGATATATCTCGAAAACTACGCTTCTGATCAAAAAATATCATAGAACATAAAAAGTAGGAAACTTAATTCTCTACAAAAAAGGTCTCTTAACATTTTGCCATAGCTCGCTTCGTTTCCGAGATATTTGCAGATTTATCTCAAGGGAAGGGTCCTGATGGACATATTTCGAGATATTTCTTCTTCTTGTTGTTCTTCTTCTGCACAGCTAAGCTGGAAGTGGCATTTGCGGCTCGCACTAGTGCAGAGTTATCTCAACGAAAGGGGCCACGGTGTTTCTGTATCTCTATTATGTTGGTGCGGCTTCGGAACTTTTAAATATCTCGATATATCTCGAAAACTACGCTTCTGATCAAAAAATATCATAGAACATAAAAAGTAGGAAACTTAATTCTCTACAAAAAAGGTCTCTTAACATTTTGCCATAGCTCGCTTCGTTTCCGAGATATTTGCAGATTTATCTCAAGGGAAGGGGCCTAACGGACATATTTCGAGATATTTCTTCTTCTTGTTGTTCTTCTTCTGCACAGCTAAACTGGAAGTGGCATTTCCAGCTCGCACTAGTGCAGAGTTATCTCAAAGAAAGGGGCCACGGTGTTTCTGTATCCCTATTATGTTGGTGCGGCTTCGGAACTTTTAAATATCTTGATATATCTCGAGAACTACGCATCTGATCAAAAAATATCATAGAACATAAAAAGTAGGAAACTTAATTCTCTACAAAAAAGGTCTCTTAACATTTTGCCATAGCTCGCTTCGTTTCCGAGATATTTGCAGATATATCTCAAGGGAAGGGGCCTGACGGACATATTTCGAGATATTTCTTCTTCTTGTTGTTCTTCTTCTGCACAGCTGAGCTGGAAGTGGCATTTGCAGGTCGCAATAGTGCAGAGTTATCTCAAAGAAAGGGGCCACGGTGTTTCTGTATCTCTATTATGTTGGTGCGGCTACGGAACTTTTAAATATCTCGATATATCTCGAAAACTACGCTTCTGATCAAAAAATATCATAGAACGTAAATTGTAGGAAATATTATTCTCTACAAAAAAGGTCTCTCAACCTTTTGCCATAGCTCGCTTCGTTTCCGAGATATTTGCAGATTCATCTCAAGGGAAGGGGTCTGACGGACATATTTCGAGATATTTCTTCTTCTTGTTGTTCTTCTTCTGCACAGCTAAGCTCGAAGTGGCATTTGCAGCTCGCAATAGTGCAGAGTTATCTCAAAGAAAGAGGCCACGGTGTTTCTGTACCTCTATTATGTTGGTGCAGCTTCGGAACTTTTAAATATCTTGATATATCTCGAGAACTACGCACCTGATCAAAAAATATCATCGAACATAAAAAGTAGGAAACTTAATTCTCTACAAAAAAGGTCTCTTAACATTTTGCCATAGCTCGCTTCGTTTCCGAGATATTTGCAGATTCAGCTCAAAGGAACTGGCCTGACGGACATATTTCGAGATATTTCTTCTTCTTGTTGTTCTTCCTCTGCACAGCTAAGCTGGAAGTGGCATTTGCAGCTCGCAATAGTGCAGAGTTATCTCAAAGAAAGGGGCCACGGTGTTTCTGTATCTCTATTATGATGGTGCGGCTTCGGAACTTTTAAATATCTTGATATATCTCGAGAACTACGCATCTGATCAAAAAATATCATAGAACATAAAAAGTAGGAAACTTAATTCTCTACAAAAAAGGTTTCTTAACATTTTGCCATAGCTCGCTTCGTTTCCGAGATATTTGCATATTTATCTCATGGGAAGGGGCCTGACGGACATATTTCGAGATATTTCTTCTTCTTGTTGTTCTTCTTCTGCACAGCTAAGCTGGAAGTGGCATTTACAGCTCGCAATAGTGCAGAGTTATCTCAAAGAAAGGGGCCACGGTGTTTCTGTATCTCTATTATGTTGGTGCGGCTTCGGAACTTTTAAATATCTTGATATATCTCGAGAACTACGCGTCTGATCAAAAAATATCATAGATCATAAAAAGTAGGAAACATAATTCTCTACAAAAACGGTCTCTTAACATTTTGCCATAGCTCGCTTCGTTTCCGAGATATTTGCAGATATATCTCAAGGGAAGGGGCCTGACGGACATATTTCGAGATATTTCTTCTTCATGTTGTTCTTCTTCTGCACAGCTAAGCTGGAAGTGGCATTTGCGGCTCGCACTGGTGCACAGTTATCTCAAAGAAAGGGGCCACGGTGTTTCTGTATCTCTATTATGTTGGTGCGTCTTCGGAACTTTTAAATATCTCGATATATCCCGAAAACTACGCTTCTGATCAAAAAATATCATAGAACATAAATTGTAGGAAACATAATTCTCTACAAAAAACGTCTCTTAACATTTTGCCATAGCTCGCTTCGTTTCCGAGATATTTGCAGATTCAGCTCAAAGGAACTGGCCTGACGGACATATTTCGAGATATTTCTTCCTCTTGTTGTTCTTCCTCTGCACAGCTAAGCTGGAAGTGGCATTTGCAGCTCGCAATATTGCAGAGTTATCTCAAAGAAAGGGGCCACGGTGTTTCTGTATCTCTATTATGTTGGTGCGGCTTCGGAACTTTTAAATATCTTGATATATCTCGAGAACGACGCATCTGATCAAAAAATATCATAGAACATAAAAAGTAGGAAACTTAATTCTCTACAAAAAAGGTCTCTTAACATTTTGCCATAGCTCGCTTCGTTTCCGAGATATTTGCAGATTTATCTCAAGGGAAGGGGCCTGACGGACATATTTCGAGATATTTCTTCTTCTTGTTGTTCTTCTTCTGCACAGCTGAGCTGGAAGTGGCATTTGCAGGTCGCAATAGTGCAGAGTTATCTCAAAGAAAGGGGCCACGGTGTTTCTGTATCTCCATTATGTTGGTGCGGCTTCGGAACTTTTAAATATCTCGATATATCTCGAAAACTACGCTTCTGATCAAAAAATATCATAGAACGTAAATTGTAGGAAATATTATTCTCTACAAAAAAGGTCTCTCAACATTTTGCCATAGCTCGCTTCGTTTCCGAGATATTTGCAGATTCATCTCAAGGGAAGGGGTCTGACGGACATATTTCGAGATATTTCTTCTTCTTGTTGTTCTTCTTCTGCACAGCTAAGCTGGAAGTGGCATTTGCGGCTCGCACTGGTGCACAGTTATCTCAAAGAAAGGGGCCACGGTGTTTCTGTATCTCTATTATGTTGGTGCGTCTTCGGAACTTTTGAATATCTCGATATATCTCGAAAACTACGCTTCTGATCAAAAAATATCATAGAACATAAATTGTAGGAAACATAATTCTCTACAAAAAACGTCTCTTAACATTTTGCCATAGCTCGCTTCGTTTCCGAGATATTTGCAGATTCAGCTCAAAGGAACTGGCCTGACGGACATATTTCGAGATATTTCTTCTTCTTGTTGTTCTTCCTCTGCACAGCTAAGCTGGAAGTGGCATTTGCAGCTCGCAACAGTGCAGAGTTATCTCAAAGAAAGGGGCCACGGTGTTTCTGTATCTCTATTATGTTGGTGCGGCTTCGGAACTTTTAAATATCTTGATATATCTCGTGAACTACGCATCTGATCAAAAAATATCATAGAACATAAAAAGTAGGAAACTTAATTCTCTACAAAAAAGGTCTCTTAACATTTTGCCATAGCTCGCTTCGTTTCCGAGATATTTGCAGATTTATCTCAAGGGAAGGGGCCTGACGGACATGTTTCGAGATATTTCTTCTTCTTGTTGTTCTTCTTCTGCACAGCTGAGCTGGAAGTGGCATTTGCAGGTCGCAATAGTGCAGAGTTATCTCAAAGAAAGGGGCCACGGTGTTTCTGTATCTCTATTATGTTGGTGCGGCTTCGGAACTTTTAAATATCTCGATATATCTCGAAAACTACGCTTCTGATCAAAAAATATCATAGAACGTAAATTGTAGGAAATATTATTCTCTACAAAAAAGGTCTCTCAACATTTTGCCATAGCTCGCTTCGTTTCTGAGATATTTGCAGATAGATCTCAAGGGAAGGGGCCTGACGGACATATTTCGAGATATTTCTTCTTCTTGTTGTTCTTCTTCTGCACAGCTAAGCTGGAAGTGGCATTTGCGGCTCGCACTAGTGCACAGTTATCTCAAAGAAAGGGGCCACGGTGTTTCTGTATCTCTATTATGTTGGTGCGGCTTCGGAACTTTTAAATATCTCGATATATCTCGAAAACTACGCTTCTGATCAAAAAATATCATAGAACGTAAAAAGTAGGAAACTTAATTCTCTACAAAAAAGGTCTCTTAACATTTTGCCATAGCTCGCTTCGTTTCCGAGATATTTGCAGATTTATCTCAAGGGAAGGGGCCTGACGGACATATTTCGAGATATTTCTTCTTCTTGTTGTTCTTCTTCTGCACAGCTGAGCTGGAAGTGGCATTTGCAGGTCGCAATAGTGCAGAGTTATCTCAAAGAAAGGGGCCACGGTGTTTCTGTATCTCCATTATGTTGGTGCGGCTTCGGAACTTTTAAATATCTCGATATATCTCGAAAACTACGCTTCTGATCAAAAAATATCATAGAACGTAAATTGTAGGAAATATTATTCTCTACAAAAAAGGTCTCTCAACATTTTGCCATAGCTCGCTTCGTTTCCGAGATATTTGCAGATTCATCTCAAGGGAAGGGGTCTGACGGACATATTTCGAGATATTTCTTCTTCTTGTTGTTCTTGTTCTGCACAGCTAAGCTGGAAGTGGCATTTGCGGCTCGCACTGGTGCACAGTTATCTCAAAGAAAGGGGCCACGGTGTTTCTGTATCTCTATTATGTTGGTGCGTCTTCGGAACTTTTGAATATCTCGATATATCTCGAGAACTACGCTTCTGATCAAAAAATATCATAGAACATAAATTGTAGGAAACATAATTCTCTACAAAAAACGTCTCTTAACATTTTGCCATAGCTCGCTTCGTTTCCGAGATATTTGCAGATTCAGCTCAAAGGAACTGGCCTGACGGACATATTTCGAGATATTTCTTCTTCTTGTTGTTCTTCCTCTGCACAGCTAAGCTGGAAGTGGCATTTGCAGCTCGCAACAGTGCAGAGTTATCTCAAAGAAAGGGGCCACGGTGTTTCTGTATCTCTATTATGTTGGTGCGGCTTCGGAACTTTTAAATATCTTGATATATCTCGTGAACTACGCATCTGATCAAAAAATATCATAGAACATAAAAAGTAGGAAACTTAATTCTCTACAAAAAAGGTCTCTTAACATTTTGCCATAGCTCGCTTCGTTTCCGAGATATTTGCAGATTTATCTCAAGGGAAGGGGCCTGACGGACATGTTTCGAGATATTTCTTCTTCTTGTTGTTCTTCCTCTGCACAGCTGAGCTGGAAGTGGCATTTGCAGGTCGCAATAGTGCAGAGTTATCTCAAAGAAAGGGGCCACGGTGTTTCTGTATCTCTATTATGTTGGTGCGGCTTCGGAACTTTTAAATATCTCGATATATCTCGAAAACTACGCTTCTGATCAAAAAATATCATAGAACGTAAATTGTAGGAAATATTATTCTCTACAAAAAAGGTCTCTCAACATTTTGCCATAGCTCGCTTCGTTTCTGAGATATTTGCAGATAGATCTCAAGGGAAGGGGCCTGACGGACATATTTCGAGATATTTCTTCTTCTTGTTGTTCTTCTCCTGCACAGCTAAGCTGGAAGTGGCATTTGCGGCTCGCACTAGTGCACAGTTATCTCAAAGAAAGGGGCCACGGTGTTTCTGTATCTCTATTATGTTGGTGCGGCTTCGGAACTTTTAAATATCTCGATATATCTCGAAAACCACGCTTCTGATCAAAAAATATCATAGAACGTAAATTGTTGGAAATATTATTCTCTACAAAAAACGTCTCTCAACATTTTGCCATAGCTCGCTTCGTTTCCGAGATATTTGCAGATTCATCTCAAGGGAAGGGGCCTGACGGACATATTTCGAGATATTTCTTCTTCTTGTTGTTCTTCTTCTGCACAGCTAAGCTGGAAGTGGCATTTGCAGCTAGCAATAGTGCAGAGTTATCTCAAAGAAAGGGGCCACGGTGTTTCTGTATCTCTATTATGTTGGTGCGGCTTCGCAACTTTTAAATATCTTGATATATCTCGAGAACTACGCATCTGATCAAAAAATATCATAGAAGATAAAAAGTAGGAAACTTAATTCTCTACAAAAAAGGTCTCTTAACATTTTGCCATAGCTCGCTTCGTTTCCGAGATATTTGCAGATTTATCTCAAGGGAAGGGGCCTGACGGACATATTTCGAGATATTTCTTCTTCTTGTTGTTCTTCTTCTGCACAGCTAAGCTGGAAGTGGCATTTGCGGCTCGCACTAGTGCAGAGTTATCTCAAAGAAAGGGGCCACGGTGTTGCTGTATCTCTATTATGTTGCTGCGGCTTCGGAACTTTTAAATATCTCGATATATCTCGAAAACTACGCTTCTGATCAAAAAATATCATAGAACATAAATTGTAGGAAACATAATTCTCTACAAAAACCGTCTCTTAACATTTTGCCATAGCTCGCTTCGTTTCCGAGATATTTGCAGATTCAGCTCAAAGGAACTGGCCTGACGGACATATTTCGAGATATTTCTTCTTCTTGTTGTTCTTCCTCTGCACAGCTAAGCTGGAAGTGGCATTTGCACCTCGCAATAGTGCAGAGTTATCTCAAAGAAAGGGGCCACGGTGTTTCTGTATCTCTATTATGTTGGTGCGGCTTCGGAACTTTTAAATATCTCGATATATCTCGAAAACTACGCTTCTGATCAAAAAATATCATAGAACATAAATTGTAGGAAACATAATTCTCTACAAAAAAGGTCTCTTAACATTTTGCCATAGCTCGCTTCGTTTCCGAGATATTTGCAGATTTATCTCAAGGGAAGGGGCCTAACGGACATATTTCGAGATATTTCTTCTTCTTGTTGTTCTTCTTCTGCACAGCTAAGCTGGAAGTGGCATTTGCAGCTCGCAATAGTGCAGAGTTATCTCAAAGAAAGGGGCCACGGTGTTTCTGTATCTCTATTATGTTGGTGCGGCTTCGGAACTTTTACATATCTTGATATATCTCGAGAACTGCGCATCTGATCAAAAAATATCATAGAACATAAAAAGTAGGAAACTTAATTCTCTACAAAAAAGGTCTCTTAACATTTTGCCATAGCTCGCTTCGTTTCCGAGATATTTGCAGATTTATCTCAAGGGAAGGGGCCTGACGGACATATTTCGAGATATTTCTTCTTCTTGTTGTTCTTCTTCTGCACAGCTAAGCTGGAAGTGGCATTTGCGGCTCGCACTAGTGCAGAGTTATCTCAAAGAAAGGGGCCACGGTGTTTCTGTATCTCTATTATGTTGCTGCGGCTTCGGAACTTTTAAATATCTCGATATATCTCGAAAACTACGCTTCTGATCAAAAAATATCATAGAACATAAATTGTAGGAAACATAATTCTCTACAAAAAAGGTCTCTTAACATTTTGCCATAGCTCGCTTCGTTTCCGAGATATTTGCAGATTTATCTCAAGGGAAGGGGCCTGACGGACATATTTCGAGATATTTCTTCTTCTTGTTGTTCTTCTTCTGCACAGCTAAGCTGGAAGTGGCATTTGCGGCTCGCACTAGTGCACAGTTATCTCAAAGAAAGGGGCCACGGTGTTTCTGTATCTCTATTATGTTGGTGCGTCTTCGGAACTTTTAAATATCTCGATATATCTCGAAAACTACGCTTCTGATCAAAAAATATCATAGAACATAAATTGTAGGAAACATAATTCTCTACAAAAAACGTCTCTTAACATTTTGCCATAGCTCGCTTCGTTTCCGAGATATTTGCAGATACAGCTCAAAGGAACTGGCCTGACGGACATATTTCGAGATATTTCTTCTTCTTGTTGTTCTTTCTCTGCGCAGCTAAGCTGGAAGTGGCATTTCCAGCTCGCAATAGTGCAGAGTTATCTCAAAGAAAGGGGCCACGGTGTTTCTGTATCTCTATTATGTTGGTGCGGCTTCGGAACTTTTAAATATCTTAATATATCTCGAGAACTACGCATCTGATCAAAAAATATCATACAACATAAAAAGTAGGAAACTTAATTCTCTACAAAAAAGGTCTCTTAACATTTTGCCATAGCTTGCTTCGTTTCCGAGATATTTGCAGATTTATCTCAAGGGAAGTGGCCTGACGGACATATTTCGAGATATTTCTTCTTCTTGTTGTTCTTCTTCTGCACAGCTAAGCTGGAAGTGGCATTTGCGGCTCGCACTAGTGCAGAGTTATCTCAAAGAAAGGGGCCACGGTGTTTCTGTATCTCTATTATGTTGGTGCGGCTTCGGAACTTTTAAATATCTCGATATATCTCGAAAACTACGCTTCTGATCAAAAAACATCATAGAACATAAATTGTAGGAAACATAATTCTCTACAAAAAACGTCTCTCAACATTTTGCCATAGCTCGCTTCGTTTCCGAGATATTTGCAGATTTATCTCAAGGGAAGGGGCCTAACGGACATATTTCGAGATATTTCTTCTTCTTGTTGGTCTTCTCCTGCACAGCTAAGCTGGAAGTGGCATTTACAGCTCGCAATAGTGCAGAGTTATATCAAAGAAAGGGGCCACGGTGTTTCTGTATCTCTATTATGTTGGTGCGGCTTCGGAACTTTTAAATATCTTGATATATCTCGAGAACTACGCATCTGATCAAAAAATATCATAGAACATAAAAAGTAGGAAACTTAATTCTCTACAAAAAAGGTCTCTTAACATTTTGCCATAGCTCTCTTCGTTTCCGAGATATTTGCAGATTTATCTCAAGGGAAGGGGCCTGACGGACATATTTCGAGATATTTCTTCTTCTTGTTATTCTTCTTCTGCACAGCTAAGCTGGAAGTGGCATTTGCAGCTAGCAATAGTGCAGAGTTATCTCAAAGAAAGGGGCCACGGTGTTTCTGTATCTCTATTATGTTGGTGCGGCTTCGCAACTTTTAAATATCTTGATATATCTCGAGAACTACGCATCTGATCAAAAAATATCATAGAAGATAAAAAGTAGGAAACTTAATTCTCTACAAAAAAGGTCTCTTAACATTTTGCCATAGCTCGCTTCGTTTCCGAGATATTTGCAGATTTATCTCAAGGGAAGGGGCCTGACGGACATATTTCGAGATATTTCTTCTTCTTGTTGTTCTTCTTCTGCACAGCTAAGCTGGAAGTGGCATTTGCGGCTCGCACTAGTGCAGAGTTATCTCAAAGAAAGGGGCCACGGTGTTGCTGTATCTCTATTATGTTGCTGCGGCTTCGGAACTTTTAAATATCTCGATATATCTCGAAAACTACGCTTCTGATCAAAAAATATCATAGAACATAAATTGTAGGAAACATAATTCTCTACAAAAACCGTCTCTTAACATTTTGCCATAGCTCGCTTCGTTTCCGAGATATTTGCAGATTCAGCTCAAAGGAACTGGCCTGACGGACATATTTCGAGATATTTCTTCTTCTTGTTGTTCTTCCTCTGCACAGCTAAGCTGGAAGTGGCATTTGCACCTCGCAATAGTGCAGAGTTATCTCAAAGAAAGGGGCCACGGTGTTTCTGTATCTCTATTATGTTGGTGCGGCTTCGGAACTTTTAAATATCTCGATATATCTCGAAAACTACGCTTCTGATCAAAAAATATCATAGAACATAAATTGTAGGAAACATAATTCTCTACAAAAAAGGTCTCTTAACATTTTGCCATAGCTCGCTTCGTTTCCGAGATATTTGCAGATTTATCTCAAGGGAAGGGGCCTAACGGACATATTTCGAGATATTTCTTCTTCTTGTTGTTCTTCTTCTGCACAGCTAAGCTGGAAGTGGCATTTGCAGCTCGCAATAGTGCAGAGTTATCTCAAAGAAAGGGGCCACGGTGTTTCTGTATCTCTATTATGTTGGTGCGGCTTCGGAACTTTTACATATCTTGATATATCTCGAGAACTGCGCATCTGATCAAAAAATATCATAGAACATAAAAAGTAGGAAACTTAATTCTCTACAAAAAAGGTCTCTTAACATTTTGCCATAGCTCGCTTCGTTTCCGAGATATTTGCAGATTTATCTCAAGGGAAGGGGCCTGACGGACATATTTCGAGATATTTCTTCTTCTTGTTGTTCTTCTTCTGCACAGCTAAGCTGGAAGTGGCATTTGCGGCTCGCACTAGTGCAGAGTTATCTCAAAGAAAGGGGCCACGGTGTTTCTGTATCTCTATTATGTTGCTGCGGCTTCGGAACTTTTAAATATCTCGATATATCTCGAAAACTACGCTTCTGATCAAAAAATATCATAGAACATAAATTGTAGGAAACATAATTCTCTACAAAAAAGGTCTCTTAACATTTTGCCATAGCTCGCTTCGTTTCCGAGATATTTGCAGATTTATCTCAAGGGAAGGGGCCTGACGGACATATTTCGAGATATTTCTTCTTCTTGTTGTTCTTCTTCTGCACAGCTAAGCTGGAAGTGGCATTTGCGGCTCGCACTAGTGCACAGTTATCTCAAAGAAAGGGGCCACGGTGTTTCTGTATCTCTATTATGTTGGTGCGTCTTCGGAACTTTTAAATATCTCGATATATCTCGAAAACTACGCTTCTGATCAAAAAATATCATAGAACATAAATTGTAGGAAACATAATTCTCTACAAAAAACGTCTCTTAACATTTTGCCATAGCTCGCTTCGTTTCCGAGATATTTGCAGATACAGCTCAAAGGAACTGGCCTGACGGACATATTTCGAGATATTTCTTCTTCTTGTTGTTCTTTCTCTGCGCAGCTAAGCTGGAAGTGGCATTTCCAGCTCGCAATAGTGCAGAGTTATCTCAAAGAAAGGGGCCACGGTGTTTCTGTATCTCTATTATGTTGGTGCGGCTTCGGAACTTTTAAATATCTTAATATATCTCGAGAACTACGCATCTGATCAAAAAATATCATACAACATAAAAAGTAGGAAACTTAATTCTCTACAAAAAAGGTCTCTTAACATTTTGCCATAGCTCGCTTCGTTTCCGAGATATTTGCAGATTTATCTCAAGGGAAGTGGCCTGACG
This sequence comes from Osmia lignaria lignaria, assembly GCF_051020975.1. NCBI lineage: Eukaryota > Metazoa > Arthropoda > Insecta > Hymenoptera > Megachilidae > Osmia > Osmia lignaria. The sequence continues at coordinate 1,100,007 of NW_027478161.1, forward strand.
GACATATTTCGAGATATTTCTTCTTCTTGTTGTTCTTCTTCTGCACAGCTAAGCTGGAAGTGGCATTTGCGGCTCGCACTAGTGCAGAGTTATCTCAAAGAAAGGGGCCACGGTGTTTCTGTATCTCTATTATGTTGGTGCGGCTTCGGATCTTTTAAATATCTCGATATATCTCGAAAACTACGCGTCTGATCAAAAAATATCATAGAACATAAATTGTAGGAAACATAATTCTCTACAAAAAAGGTCTCTTAACATTTTGCCATAGCTCTCTTCGTTTCCGAGATATTTGCAGATTTATCTCAAGGGAAGGGGCCTGACGGACATATTTCGAGATATTTCTTCTTCTTGTTGTTCTTCTTCTGCACAGCTAAGCTGGAAGTGGCATTTGCAGCTCGCAATAGTGCAGAGTTATCTCAAAGAAAGTGGCCACGGTGTTTCTGTATCTCTATTATGTTGGTGCGGCTTCGGAACTTTTAAATAACTTGATATATCTCGAGAACTACGCATCTGATCAAAAAATATCACAGAGCATAAAAAGTAGGAAACTTAATTCTCTACAAAAAAGGTCTCTTAACATTTTGCCATAGCTCGCTTCGTTTCCGAGATATTTGCACATTTATCTCAAGGGAAGGGGCCTAACGGACATATTTCGAGATATTTCTTCTTCTTGTTGTTCTTCTTCTGCACAGCTAAACTGGAAGTGGCATTTCCAGCTCGCAATAGTGCAGAGTTATCTCAAAGAGAGGGGCCACGGTGTTTCTGTATCTCTATTATGTTGGTGCGGCTTCGGAACTTTTAAATATCTTGATATATCTCGAGAACTACGCATCTGATCAAAAAATATCATAGAAGATAAAAAGTAGGAAACTTAATTCTCTACAAAAAAGGTCTCTTAACATTTTGCCATAGCTCGCTTCGTTTCCGAGATATTTGCAGATTTATCTCAAGGGAAGGGGCCTGACGGACATATTTCGAGATATTTCTTCTTCTTGTTGTTCTTCTTCTGCACAGCTAAGCTGGAAGTGGCATTTACAGCTCGCAATAGTGCAGAGTTATCTCAAAGAAAGGGGCCACGGTGTTTCTGTATCTCTATTATGTTGGTGCGGCTTCGGAACTTTTCAATATCTCGATATATCCCGAAAACTACGCTTCTGATCAAAAAATATCATAGAACATAAATTGTAGGAAACTTAATTCTCTACAAAAAAGGTCTCTTAACATTTTGCCATAGCTCGCTTCGTTTCCGAGATATTTGCAGATATATCTCAAGGGCAGGGGCCTGACGGACATATTTCGAGATATTTCTTCTTCTTGTTGTTCTTCTTCTGCACAGCTAAGCTGGAAGTGGCATTTACAGCTCGCAATAGTGCAGAGTTATCTCAAAGAAAGGGGCCACGGTGTTTCTGTATCTATTATGTTGGTGCGGCTTCGGAACTTTTAAATATCTTGATATATCTCGAGAACTACGCATCTGATCAAAAAATATCGTAGAACATAAAAAGTAGGAAACTTAATTCTCTACAAAAAAGGTCTCTTAACATTTTGCCATAGCTCGCTTCGTTTCCGAGATATTTGCAGATTTATCTCAAGGGAAGTGGCCTGACGGACATATTTCGAGATATTTCTTCTTCTTGTTGTTCTTCTTCTGCACAGCTAAGCTGGAAGTGGCATTTGCGGCTCGCACTAGTGCAGAGTTATCTCAAAGAAAGGGGCCACGGTGTTTCTGTATCTCTATTATGTTGGTGCGGCTTCGGAACTTTTAAATATCTCGATATATCTCGAAAACTACGCTTCTGATCAAAAAACATCATAGAACGTAAATTGTAGGAAACATAATTCTCTACAAAAAACGTCTCTTAACATTTTGCCATAGCTCGCTTCGTTTCCGAGATATTTGCAGATTTATCTCAAGGGAAGGGGCCTAACGGACATATTTCGAGATATTTCTTCTTCTTGTTGGTCTTCTCCTGCACAGCTAAGCTGGAAGTGGCATTTACAGCTCGCAATAGTGCAGAGTTATATCAAAGAAAGGGGCCACGGTGTTTCTGTATCTCTATTATGTTGGTGCGGCTTCGGAACTTTTAAATATCTTGATATATCTCGAGAACTACGCATCTGATCAAAAAATATCATAGAACATAAAAAGTAGGAAACTTAATTCTCTACAAAAAAGGTCTCTTAACATTTTGCCATAGCTCTCTTCGTTTCCGAGATATTTGCAGATTTATCTCAAGGGAAGGGGCCTGACGGACATATTTCGAGATATTTCCTCTTCTTGTTATTCTTCTTCTGCACAGCTAAGCTGGAAGTGGCATTTGCAGCTAGCAATAGTGCAGAGTTATCTCAAAGAAAGGGGCCACGGTGTTTCTGTATCTCTATTATGTTGGTGCGGCTTCGCAACTTTTAAATATCTTGATATATCTCGAGAACTACGCATCTGATCAAAAAATATCATAGAAGATAAAAAGTAGGAAACTTAATTCTCTACAAAAAAGGTCTCTTAACATTTTGCCATAGCTCGCTTCGTTTCCGAGATATTTGCAGATTTATCTCAAGGGAAGGGGCCTGACGGACATATTTCGAGATATTTCTTCTTCTTGTTGTTCTTCTTCTGCACAGCTAAGCTGGAAGTGGCATTTGCGGCTCGCACTAGTGCAGAGTTATCTCAAAGAAAGGGGCCACGGTGTTGCTGTATCTCTATTATGTTGCTGCGGCTTCGGAACTTTTAAATATCTCGATATATCTCGAAAACTACGCTTCTGATCAAAAAATATCATAGAACATAAATTGTAGGAAACATAATTCTCTACAAAAACCGTCTCTTAACATTTTGCCATAGCTCGCTTCGTTTCCGAGATATTTGCAGATTCAGCTCAAAGGAACTGGCCTGACGGACATATTTCGAGATATTTCTTCTTCTTGTTGTTCTTCCTCTGCACAGCTAAGCTGGAAGTGGCATTTGCACCTCGCAATAGTGCAGAGTTATCTCAAAGAAAGGGGCCACGGTGTTTCTGTATCTCTATTATGTTGGTGCGGCTTCGGAACTTTTAAATATCTCGATATATCTCGAAAACTACGCTTCTGATCAAAAAATATCATAGAACATAAATTGTAGGAAACATAATTCTCTACAAAAAAGGTCTCTTAACATTTTGCCATAGCTCGCTTCGTTTCCGAGATATTTGCAGATTTATCTCAAGGGAAGGGGCCTAACGGACATATTTCGAGATATTTCTTCTTCTTGTTGTTCTTCTTCTGCACAGCTAAGCTGGAAGTGGCATTTGCAGCTCGCAATAGTGCAGAGTTATCTCAAAGAAAGGGGCCACGGTGTTTCTGTATCTCTATTATGTTGGTGCGGCTTCGGAACTTTTACATATCTTGATATATCTCGAGAACTGCGCATCTGATCAAAAAATATCATAGAACATAAATTGTAGGAAACATAATTCTCTACAAAAAAAGTCTCTCAACATTTTGCCATAGCTCACTTCGTTTCCGACATATTTGCAGATATATCTCAAGGGAAGGGGCCTGACGGACATATTTCGAGATATTTCTTCTTCTTGTTGTTCTTCTTCTGCACAGCTAAGCTGGAAGTGGCATTTGCAGCTCGCAATAGTGCAGAGCTTTCTCAAAGAAAGGGGCCACGGTGTTTCGGTATCTCTATTATGTTGGTGCGGCTTCGGAACTTTTAAGTATCTTGATATATCTCGAGAACTGCGCATCTGATCAAAAAATATCATAGAACATAAAAAGTAGGAAACTTAATTCTCTACAAAAAAGGTCTCTTAACATTTTGCCATAGCTCGCTTCGTTTCCGAGATATTTGCAGATTTATCTCAAGGGAAGGGGCCTAACGGACATATTTCGAGATATTTCTGCTTCTTGTTGTTCTTCTTCTGCACAGCTAAGCTGGAAGTGGCATTTGCAGCTCGCAATAGTGCAGAGTTATCTCAAAGAAAGGGGCCACGGTGTTTCTGTATCTCTATTATGTTGGTGCGGCTTCGGATCTTTTAAATATCTCGATATATCTCGAAAACTACGCGTCTGATCAAAAAATATCATTGAACATAAATTGTAGGAAACATAATTCTCTACAAAAAAGGTCTCTTAACATTTTGCCATAGCTCTCTTCGTTTCCGAGATATTTGCAGATTTATCTCAAGGGAAGGGGCCTGACGGACATATTTCGAGATATTTCTTCTTCTTGTTGTTCTTCTTCTGCACAGCTAAGCTGGAAGTGGCATTTGCAGCTCGCAACAGTGCAGAGTTATCTCAAAGAAAGTGGCCACGGTGTTTCTGTATCTCTATTATGTTGGTGCGGCTTCGGAACTTTTAAATAACTTGATATATCTCGAGAACTACGCATCTGATCAAAAAATATCACAGAGCATAAAAAGTAGGAAACTTAATTCTCTACAAAAAAGGTCTCTTAACATTTTGCCATAGCTCGCTTCGTTTCCGAGATATTTGCACATTTATCTCAAGGGAAGGGGCCTAACGGACATATTTCGAGATATTTCTTCTTCTTGTTGTTCTTCTTCTGCACAGCTAAACTGGAAGTGGCATTTCCAGCTCGCAATAGTGCAGAGTTATCTCAAAGAGAGGGGCCACGGTGTTTCTGTATCTCTATTATGTTGGTGCGGCTTCGGAACTTTTAAATATCTTGATATATCTCGAGAACTACGCATCTGATCAAAAAATATCACAGAAGATAAAAAGTAGGAAACTTAATTCTCTACAAAAAAGGTCTCTTAACATTTTGCCATAGCTCGCTTCGTTTCCGAGATATTTGCAGATTTATCTCAAGGGAAGGGGCCTGACGGACATATTTCGAGATATTTCTTCTTCTTGTTGTTCTTCTTCTGCACAGCTAAGCTGGAAGTGGCATTTACAGCTCGCAATAGTGCAGAGTTATCTCAAAGAAAGGGGCCACGGTGTTTCTGTATCTCTATTATGTTGGTGCGGCTTCGGAACTTTTCAATATCTCGATATATCCCGAAAACTACGCTTCTGATCAAAAAATATCATAGAACATAAATTGTAGGAAACATAATTCTCTACAAAAAAGGTCTCTTAACATTTTGCCATAGCTCGCTTCGTTTCCGAGATATTTGCAGATATATCTCAAGGGCAGGGGCCTGACGGACATATTTCGAGATATTTCTTCTTCTTGTTGTTCTTCTTCTGCACAGCTAAGCTGGAAGTGGCATTTACAGCTCGCAATAGTGCAGAGTTATCTCAAAGAAAGGGGCCACGGTGTTTCTGTATCTATTATGTTGGTGCGGCTTCGGAACTTTTAAATATCTTGATATATCTCGAGAACTACGCATCTGATCAAAAAATATCGTAGAACATAAAAAGTAGGAAACTTAATTCTCTACAAAAAAGGTCTCTTAACATTTTGCCATAGCTCGCTTCGTTTCCGAGATATTTGCAGATTTATCTCAAGGGAAGGGGCCTGACGGACATATTTCGAGATATTTCTTCTTCTTGTTGTTCTTCTTCTGCACAGCTAAGCTGGAAGTGGCATTTGCAGCTCGCAATAGTGCAGAGTTATCTCAAAGAAAGTGGCCACGGTGTTTCTGTATCTCTATTATGTTGGTGCGGCTTCGGAACTTTTAAATATCTTGATATATCTCGAGAACTACGCATCTGATCAAAAAATATCATAGAGCATAAAAAGTAGGAAACTTAATTCTCTACAAAAAAGGTCTCTTAACATTTTGCCATAGCTCGCTTCGTTTCCGAGATATTTGCACATTTATCTCACGGGAAGGGGCCTAACGGACATATTTCGAGATATTTCTTCTTCTTGTTGTTCTTCTTCTGCACAGCTAAACTGGAAGTGGCATTTGCGGCTCGCACTATTGCAGAGTTATCTCAAAGAAAGGGGCCACGGTGTTTCTGTATCTCTATTATGTTGGTGCGGCTTCGGAACTTTTAAATATCTTGATATATCTCGAGAACTACGCATCTGATCAAAAAATATCATAGAAGATAAAAAGTAGGAAACTTAATTCTCTACAAAAAAGGTCTCTTAACATTTTGCCATGGCTCGCTTCGTTTCCGAGATATTTGCAGATTTATCTCAAGGGAAGGGGCCTGACGGACATATTTCGAGATATTTCTTCTTCTTGTTGGTCTTCTCCTGCACAGCTAAGCTGGAAGTGGCATTTACAGCTCGCAATAGTGCAGAGTTATATCAAAGAAAGGGGCCACGGTGTTTCTGTATCTCTATTATGTTGGTGCGGCTTCGGAACTTTTAAATATCTTGATATATCTCGAGAACTACGCATCTGATCAAAAAATATCATAGAACATAAATTGTAGGAAACATAATTCTCTACAAAAACCGTCTCTTAACATTTTGCCATAGCTCGCTTCGTTTCCGAGATATTTGCAGATTCAGCTCAAAGGAACTGGCCTGACGGACATATTTCGAGATATTTCTTCTTCTTGTTGTTCTTCTTCTGCACAGCTAAGCTGGAAGTGGCATTTGCGGCTCGCACTAGTGCAGAGTTATCTCAAAGAAAGGGGCCACGGTGTTGCTGTATCTCTATTATGTTGCTGCGGCTTCGGAACTTTTAAATATCTCGATATATCTCGAAAACTACGCTTCTGATCAAAAAATATCATAGAACATAAATTGTAGGAAACATAATTCTCTACAAAAACCGTCTCTTAACATTTTGCCATAGCTCGCTTCGTTTCCGAGATATTTGCAGATTCAGCTCAAAGGAACTGTCCTGACGGACATATTTCGAGATATTTCTTCTTCTTGTTGTTCTTCCTCTGCACAGCTAAGCTGGAAGTGGCATTTGCACCTCGCAATAGTGCAGAGTTATCTCAAAGAAAGGGGCCACGGTGTTTCTGTATCTCTATTATGTTGGTGCGGCTTCGGAACTTTTAAATATCTCGATATATCTCGAAAACTACGCTTCTGATCAAAAAATATCATAGAACATAAATTGTAGGAAACATAATTCTCTACAAAAAAGGTCTCTTAACATTTTGCCATAGCTCGCTTCGTTTCCGCGATATTTGCAGATTTATCTCAAGGGAAGGGGCCTAACGGACATATTTCGAGATATTTCTTCTTCTTGTTGTTCTTCTTCTGCACAGCTAAGCTGGAAGTGGCATTTGCGGCTCGCACTAGTGCAGAGTTATCTCAATGAAAGGGGCCACGGTGTTTCTGTATCTCTATTATGTTGCTGCGGCTTCGGAACTTTTAAATATCTCGATATATCTCGAAAACTACGCTTCTGATCAAAAAATATCATAGAACATAAATTGTAGGAAACATAATTCTCTACAAAAAAGGTCTCTCAACATTTTGCCATAGCTCACTTCGTTTCCGAGATATTTGCAGATATATCTCAAGGGAAGGGGCCTGACGGACATATTTCGAGATATTTCTTCTTCTTGTTGTTCTTCTTCTGCACAGCTAAGCTGGAAGTGGCATTTGCAGCTCGCAATAGTGCAGAGCTTTCTCAAAGAAAGGGGCCACGGTGTTTCGGTATCTCTATTATGTTGGTGCGGCTTCGGAACTTTTAAATATCTTGATATATCTCGAGAACTACGCATCTGATCAAAAAATATCATAGAAGATAAAAAGTAGGAAACTTAATTCTCTACAAAAAAGGTCTCTTAACATTTTGCCATAGCTCGCTTCGTTTCCGAGATATTTGCAGATTTATCTCAAGGGAAGGGGCCTGACGGACATATTTCGAGATATTTCTTCTTCTTGTTGTTCTTCTTCTGCACAGCTAAGCTGGAAGTGGCATTTACAGCTCGCAATAGTGCAGAGTTATCTCAAAGAAAGGGGCCACGGTGTTTCTGTATCTCTATTATGTTGGTGCGGCTTCGGAACATTTCAATATCTCGATATATCCCGAAAACTACGCTTCTGATCAAAAAATATCATAGAACATAAATTGTAGGAAACATAATTCTCTACAAAAAAGGTCTCTTAACATTTTGCCATAGCTCGCTTCGTTTCCGAGATATTTGCAGATATATCTCAAGGGCAGGGGCCTGACGGACATATTTCGAGATATTTCTTCTTCTTGTTGTTCTTCTTCTGCACAGCTAAGCTGGAAGTGGCATTTACAGCTCGCAATAGTGCAGAGTTATCTCAAAGAAAGGGGCCACGGTGTTTCTGTATCTCTATTATGTTGGTGCGGCTTCGGAACTTTTAAATATCTTGATATATCTCGAGAACTACGCATCTGATCAAAAAATATCGTAGAACATAAAAAGTAGGAAACTTAATTCTCTACAAAAAAGGTCTCTTAACATTTTGCCATAGCTCGCTTCGTTTCCGAGATATTTGCAGATTTATCTCAAGGGAAGGGGCCTGACGGACATATTTCGAGATATTTCTTCTTCTTGTTGTTCTTCTTCTGCACAGCTAAGCTGGAAGTGGCATTTGCAGCTCGCAATAGTGCAGAGTTATCTCAAAGAAAGTGGCCACGGTGTTTCTGTATCTCTATTATGTTGGTGCGGCTTCGGAACTTTTAAATATCTTGATATATCTCGAGAACTACGCATCTGATCAAAAAATATCATAGAGCATAAAAAGTAGGAAACTTAATTCTCTACAAAAAAGGTCTCTTAACATTTTGCCATAGCTCGCTTCGTTTCCGAGATATTTGCACATTTATCTCACGGGAAGGGGCCTAACGGACATATTTCGAGATATTTCTTCTTCTTGTTGTTCTTCTTCTGCACAGCTAAACTGGAAGTGGCATTTGCGGCTCGCACTATTGCAGAGTTATCTCAAAGAAAGGGGCCACGGTGTTTCTGTATCTCTATTATGTTGGTGCGGCTTCGGAACTTTTAAATATCTTGATATATCTCGAGAACTACGCATCTGATCAAAAAATATCATAGAAGATAAAAAGTAGGAAACTTAATTCTCTACAAAAAAGGTCTCTTAACATTTTGCCATAGCTCGCTTCGTTTCCGAGATATTTGCAGATATATCTCAAGGGCAGGGGCCTGACGGACATATTTCGAGATATTTCTTCTTCTTGTTGTTCTTCTTCTGCACAGCTAAGCTGGAAGTGGCATTTACAGCTCGCAATAGTGCAGAGTTATCTCAAAGAAAGTGGCCACGGTGTTTCTGTATCTCTATTATGTTGGTGCGGCTTCGTAACTTTTAAATATCTCGATATATCTCGAAAACTACGCGTCTGATCAAAAAATATCATAGAACATAAAAAGTAGGAAACATAATTCTCTACAAAAACGGTCTCTTAACATTTTGCCATAGCTCGCTTCGTTTCCGAGATATTTGCAGATATATCTCAAGGGAAGGGGCCTGACGGACATATTTCGAGATATTTCTTCTTCTTGTTGTTCTTCTTCTGCACAGCTAAGCTGGAAGTGGCATTTGCGGCTCGCACTAGTGCACAGTTATCTCAAAGAAAGGGGCCACGGTGTTTCTGTATCTCTAGTATGTTGGTGCGTCTTCGGAACTTTTGCATATCTCGATATATCTCGAAAACTACGCTTCTGATCAAAAAATATCATAGAACATAAATTGTAGGAAACATAATTCTCTACAAAAAACGTCTCTTAACATTTTGCCATAGCTCGCTTCGTTTCCGAGATATATGCAGATTCAGCTCAAAGGAACTGGCCTGACGGACATATTTCGAGATATTTCTTCTTCTTGTTGTTCTTCCTCTGCACAGCTAAGCTGGAAGTGGCATTTGCAGCTCGCAATAGTGCAGAGTTATCTCAAAGAAAGGGGCCACGGTGTTTCTGTATCTCTATTATGTTGGTGCGGCTTCGGAACTTTTCAATATCTCGATATATCCCGAAAACTACGCTTCTGATCAAAAAATATCATAGAACATAAATTGTAGGAAACATAATTCTCTACAAAAAAGGTCTCTTAACATTTTGCCATAGCTCGCTTCGTTTCCGAGATATTTGCAGAGATATCTCAAGGGCAGGGGCCTGACGGACATATTTCGAGATATTTCTTCTTCTTGTTGTTCTTCTTCTGCACAGCTAAGCTGGAAGTGGCATTTACAGCTCGCAATAGTGCAGAGTTATCTCAAAGAAAGGGGCCACGGTGTTTCGGTATCTCTATTATGTTGGTGCGGATTCGGAACTTTTAAATATCTTGATATATCTCGAGAACTACGCATCTGATCAAAAAATATCGTAGAACATAAAAAGTAGGAAACTTAATTCTCTACAAAAAAGGTCTATCAACATTTTGCCATAGCTCACTTCGTTTCCGAGATATTTGCAGATATATCTCAAGGGAAGGGGCCTGACGGACATATTTCGAGATATTTCTTCTTCTTGTTGTTCTTCTTCTGCACAGCTAAGCTGGAAGTGGCATTTGCAGCTCGCAATAGTGCAGAGCTTTCTCAAAGAAAGGGGCCACGGTGTTTCTGTATCTCTATTATGTTGGTGCGGCTTCGGAACTTTTAAATATCTTGATATATCTCGAGAACTACGCATCTGATCAAAAAATATCGTAGAACATAAAAAGTAGGAAACTTAATTCTCTACAAAAAAGGTCTCTTAACATTTTGCCATAGCTCGCTTCGTTTCCGAGATATTTGCAGATTTATCTCAAGGGAAGGGGCCTGACGGACATATTTCGAGATATTTCTTCTTCTTGTTGTTCTTCTTCTGCACAGCTAAGCTGGAAGTGGCATTTACAGCTCGCAATAGTGCAGAGTTATCTCAAAGAAAGGGGCCACGGTGTTTCTGTATCTCTATTATGTTGGTGCGGCTTCGGAACATTTCAATATCTCGATATATCCCGAAAACTACGCTTCTGATCAAAAAATATCATAGAACATAAATTGTAGGAAACATAATTCTCTACAAAAAAGGTCTCTTAACATTTTGCCATAGCTCGCTTCGTTTCCGAGATATTTGCAGATATATCTCAAGGGCAGGGGCCTGACGGACATATTTCGAGATATTTCTTCTTCTTGTTGTTCTTCTTCTGCACAGCTAAGCTGGAAGTGGCATTTACAGCTCGCAATAGTGCAGAGTTATCTCAAAGAAAGGGGCCACGGTGTTTCTGTATCTCTATTATGTTGGTGCGGCTTCGGAACTTTTAAATATCTTGATATATCTCGAGAACTACGCATCTGATCAAAAAATATCGTAGAACATAAAAAGTAGGAAACTTAATTCTCTACAAAAAAGGTCTCTTAACATTTTGCCATAGCTCGCTTCGTTTCCGAGATATTTGCAGATTTATCTCAAGGGAAGGGGCCTGACGGACATATTTCGAGATATTTCTTCTTCTTGTTGTTCTTCTTCTGCACAGCTAAGCTGGAAGTGGCATTTGCAGCTCGCAATAGTGCAGAGTTATCTCAAAGAAAGTGGCCACGGTGTTTCTGTATCTCTATTATGTTGGTGCGGCTTCGGAACTTTTAAATATCTTGATATATCTCGAGAACTACGCATCTGATCAAAAAATATCATAGAGCATAAAAAGTAGGAAACTTAATTCTCTACAAAAAAGGTCTCTTAACATTTTGCCATAGCTCGCTTCGTTTCCGAGATATTTGCACATTTATCTCACGGGAAGGGGCCTAACGGACATATTTCGAGATATTTCTTCTTCTTGTTGTTCTTCTTCTGCACAGCTAAACTGGAAGTGGCATTTGCGGCTCGCACTATTGCAGAGTTATCTCAAAGAAAGGGGCCACGGTGTTTCTGTATCTCTATTATGTTGGTGCGGCTTCGGAACTTTTAAATATCTTGATATATCTCGAGAACTACGCATCTGATCAAAAAATATCATAGAAGATAAAAAGTAGGAAACTTAATTCTCTACAAAAAAGGTCTCTTAACATTTTGCCATAGCTCGCTTCGTTTCCGAGATATTTGCAGATATATCTCAAGGGCAGGGGCCTGACGGACATATTTCGAGATATTTCTTCTTCTTGTTGTTCTTCTTCTGCACAGCTAAGCTGGAAGTGGCATTTACAGCTCGCAATAGTGCAGAGTTATCTCAAAGAAAGTGGCCACGGTGTTTCTGTATCTCTATTATGTTGGTGCGGCTTCGTAACTTTTAAATATCTCGATATATCTCGAAAACTACGCGTCTGATCAAAAAATATCATAGAACATAAAAAGTAGGAAACATAATTCTCTACAAAAACGGTCTCTTAACATTTTGCCATAGCTCGCTTCGTTTCCGAGATATTTGCAGATATATCTCAAGGGAAGGGGCCTGACGGACATATTTCGAGATATTTCTTCTTCTTGTTGTTCTTCTTCTGCACAGCTAAGCTGGAAGTGGCATTTGCGGCTCGCACTAGTGCACAGTTATCTCAAAGAAAGGGGCCACGGTGTTTCTGTATCTCTAGTATGTTGGTGCGTCTTCGGAACTTTTGCATATCTCGATATATCTCGAAAACTACGCTTCTGATCAAAAAATATCATAGAACATAAATTGTAGGAAACATAATTCTCTACAAAAAACGTCTCTTAACATTTTGCCATAGCTCGCTTCGTTTCCGAGATATATGCAGATTCAGCTCAAAGGAACTGGCCTGACGGACATATTTCGAGATATTTCTTCTTCTTGTTGTTCTTCTTCTGCACAGCTAAGCTGGAAGTGGCATTTACAGCTCGCAATAGTGCAGAGTTATCTCAAAGAAAGGGGCCACGGTGTTTCTGTATCTCTATTATGTTGGTGCGGCTTCGGAACATTTCAATATCTCGATATATCCCGAAAACTACGCTTCTGATCAAAAAATATCATAGAACATAAATTGTAGGAAACATAATTCTCTACAAAAAAGGTCTCTTAACATTTTGCCATAGCTCGCTTCGTTTCCGAGATATTTGCAGATATATCTCAAGGGCAGGGGCCTGACGGACATATTTCGAGATATTTCTTCTTCTTGTTGTTCTTCTTCTGCACAGCTAAGCTGGAAGTGGCATTTACAGCTCGCAATAGTGCAGAGTTATCTCAAAGAAAGGGGCCACGGTGTTTCTGTATCTCTATTATGTTGGTGCGGCTTCGGAACTTTTAAATATCTTGATATATCTCGAGAACTACGCATCTGATCAAAAAATATCGTAGAACATAAAAAGTAGGAAACTTAATTCTCTACAAAAAAGGTCTCTTAACATTTTGCCATAGCTCGCTTCGTTTCCGAGATATTTGCAGATTTATCTCAAGGGAAGGGGCCTGACGGACATATTTCGAGATATTTCTTCTTCTTGTTGTTCTTCTTCTGCACAGCTAAGCTGGAAGTGGCATTTGCAGCTCGCAATAGTGCAGAGTTATCTCAAAGAAAGTGGCCACGGTGTTTCTGTATCTCTATTATGTTGGTGCGGCTTCGGAACTTTTAAATATCTTGATATATCTCGAGAACTACGCATCTGATCAAAAAATATCATAGAGCATAAAAAGTAGGAAACTTAATTCTCTACAAAAAAGGTCTCTTAACATTTTGCCATAGCTCGCTTCGTTTCCGAGATATTTGCACATTTATCTCACGGGAAGGGGCCTAACGGACATATTTCGAGATATTTCTTCTTCTTGTTGTTCTTCTTCTGCACAGCTAAACTGGAAGTGGCATTTGCGGCTCGCACTATTGCAGAGTTATCTCAAAGAAAGGGGCCACGGTGTTTCTGTATCTCTATTATGTTGGTGCGGCTTCGGAACTTTTAAATATCTTGATATATCTCGAGAACTACGCATCTGATCAAAAAATATCATAGAAGATAAAAAGTAGGAAACTTAATTCTCTACAAAAAAGGTCTCTTAACATTTTGCCATAGCTCGCTTCGTTTCCGAGATATTTGCAGATATATCTCAAGGGCAGGGGCCTGACGGACATATTTCGAGATATTTCTTCTTCTTGTTGTTCTTCTTCTGCACAGCTAAGCTGGAAGTGGCATTTACAGCTCGCAATAGTGCAGAGTTATCTCAAAGAAAGTGGCCACGGTGTTTCTGTATCTCTATTATGTTGGTGCGGCTTCGTAACTTTTAAATATCTCGATATATCTCGAAAACTACGCGTCTGATCAAAAAATATCATAGAACATAAAAAGTAGGAAACATAATTCTCTACAAAAACGGTCTCTTAACATTTTGCCATAGCTCGCTTCGTTTCCGAGATATTTGCAGATATATCTCAAGGGAAGGGGCCTGACGGACATATTTCGAGATATTTCTTCTTCTTGTTGTTCTTCTTCTGCACAGCTAAGCTGGAAGTGGCATTTGCGGCTCGCACTAGTGCACAGTTATCTCAAAGAAAGGGGCCACGGTGTTTCTGTATCTCTAGTATGTTGGTGCGTCTTCGGAACTTTTGCATATCTCGATATATCTCGAAAACTACGCTTCTGATCAAAAAATATCATAGAACATAAATTGTAGGAAACATAATTCTCTACAAAAAACGTCTCTTAACATTTTGCCATAGCTCGCTTCGTTTCCGAGATATATGCAGATTCAGCTCAAAGGAACTGGCCTGACGGACATATTTCGAGATATTTCTTCTTCTTGTTGTTCTTCCTCTGCACAGCTAAGCTGGAAGTGGCATTTGCAGCTCGCAATAGTGCAGAGTTATCTCAAAGAAAGGGGCCACGGTGTTTCTGTATCTCTATTATGTTGGTGCGGCTTCGGAACTTTTCAATATCTCGATATATCCCGAAAACTACGCTTCTGATCAAAAAATATCATAGAACATAAATTGTAGGAAACATAATTCTCTACAAAAAAGGTCTCTTAACATTTTGCCATAGCTCGCTTCGTTTCCGAGATATTTGCAGAGATATCTCAAGGGCAGGGGCCTGACGGACATATTTCGAGATATTTCTTCTTCTTGTTGTTCTTCTTCTGCACAGCTAAGCTGGAAGTGGCATTTACAGCTCGCAATAGTGCAGAGTTATCTCAAAGAAAGGGGCCACGGTGTTTCGGTATCTCTATTATGTTGGTGCGGATTCGGAACTTTTAAATATCTTGATATATCTCGAGAACTACGCATCTGATCAAAAAATATCGTAGAACATAAAAAGTAGGAAACTTAATTCTCTACAAAAAAGGTCTATCAACATTTTGCCATAGCTCACTTCGTTTCCGAGATATTTGCAGATATATCTCAAGGGAAGGGGCCTGACGGACATATTTCGAGATATTTCTTCTTCTTGTTGTTCTTCTTCTGCACAGCTAAGCTGGAAGTGGCATTTGCAGCTCGCAATAGTGCAGAGCTTTCTCAAAGAAAGGGGCCACGGTGTTTCTGTATCTCTATTATGTTGGTGCGGCTTCGGAACTTTTAAATATCTTGATATATCTCGAGAACTACGCATCTGATCAAAAAATATCGTAGAACATAAAAAGTAGGAAACTTAATTCTCTACAAAAAAGGTCTCTTAACATTTTGCCATAGCTCGCTTCGTTTCCGAGATATTTGCAGATTTATCTCAAGGGAAGGGGCCTGACGGACATATTTCGAGATATTTCTTCTTCTTGTTGTTCTTCTTCTGCACAGCTAAGCTGGAAGTGGCATTTGCAGCTCGCAATAGTGCAGAGCTTTCTCAAAGAAAGGGGCCACGGTGTTTCTGTATCTCTATTATGTTGGTGCGGCTTCGGAACTTTTAAATATCTTGATATATCTCGAGAACTACGCATCTGATCAAAAAATATCGTAGAACATAAAAAGTAGGAAACTTAATTCTCTACAAAAAAGGTCTCTTAACATTTTGCCATAGCTCGCTTCGTTTCCGAGATATTTGCAGATTTATCTCAAGGGAAGGGGCCTGACGGACATATTTCGAGATATTTCTTCTTCTTGTTGTTCTTCTTCTGCACAGCTAAGCTGGAAGTGGCATTTGCAGCTCGCAATAGTGCAGAGTTATCTCAAAGAAAGTGGCCACGGTGTTTCTGTATCTCTATTATGTTGGTGCGGCTTCGGAACTTTTAAATATCTTGATATATCTCGAGAACTACGCATCTGATCAAAAAATATCATAGAACATAAAAAGTAGGAAACTTAATTCTCTACAAAAAAGGTCTCTTAACATTTTGCCATAGCTCGCTTCGTTTCCGAGATATTTGCACATTTATCTCACGGGAAGGGGCCTAACGGACATATTTCGAGATATTTCTTCTTCTTGCTGTTCTTCTTCTGCACAGCTAAACTGGAAGTGGCATTTGCGGCTCGCACTATTGCAGAGTTATCTCAAAGAAAGGGGCCACGGTGTTTCTGTATCTCTATTATGTTGGTGCGGCTTCGGAACTTTTAAATATCTTGATATATCTCGAGAACTACGCATCTGATCAAAAAATATCATAGAAGATAAAAAGTAGGAAACTTAATTCTCTACAAAAAAGGTCTCTTAACATTTTGCCATAGCTCGCTTCGTTTCCGAGATATTTGCAGATATATCTCAAGGGCAGGGGCCTGACGGACATATTTCGAGATATTTCTTCTTCTTGTTGTTCTTCTTCTGCACAGCTAAGCTGGAAGTGGCATTTACAGCTCGCAATAGTGCAGAGTTATCTCAAAGAAAGGGGCCACGGTGTTTCTGTATCTCTATTATGTTGGTGCGGCTTCGTAACTTTTAAATATCTCGATATATCTCGAAAACTACGCGTCTGATCAAAAAATATCATAGAACATAAAAAGTAGGAAACATAATTCTCTACAAAAACGGTCTCTTAACATTTTGCCATAGCTCGCTTCGTTTCCGAGATATTTGCAGATATATCTCAAGGGAAGGGGCCTGACGGACATATTTCGAGATATTTCTTCTTCTTGTTGTTCTTCTTCAGCACAGCTAAGCTGGAAGTGGCATTTGCGGCTCGCACTAGTGCACAGTTATCTCAAAGAAAGGGGCCACGGTGTTTCTGTATCTCTAGTATGTTGGTGCGTCTTCGGAACTTTTGCATATCTCGATATATCTCGAAAACTACGCTTCTGATCAAAAAATATCATAGAACATAAATTGTAGGAAACATAATTCTCTACAAAAAACGTCTCTTAACATTTTGCCATAGCTCGCTTCGTTTCCGAGATATATGCAGATTCAGCTCAAAGGAACTGGCCTGACGGACATATTTCGAGATATTTCTTCTTCTTGTTGTTCTTCTTCTGCACAGCTAAGCTGGAAGTGGCATTTACAGCTCGCAATAGTGCAGAGTTATCTCAAAGAAAGGGGCCACGGTGTTTCTGTATCTCTATTATGTTGGTGCGGATTCGGAACTTTTAAATATCTTGATATATCTCGAGAACTACGCATCTGATCAAAAAATATCGTAGAACATAAAAAGTAGGAAACTTAATTCTCTACAAAAAAGGTCTCTTAACATTTTGCCATAGCTCGCTTCGTTTCCGAGATATTTGCAGATTTATCTCAAGGGAAGGGGCCTGACGGACATATTTCGAGATATTTCTTCTTCTTGTTGTTCTTCTTCTGCACAGCTAAGCTGGAAGTGGCATTTGCAGCTCGCAATAGTGCAGAGTTATCTCAAAGAAAGTGGCCACGGTGTTTCTGTATCTCTATTATGTTGGTGCGGCTTCGGAACTTTTAAATATCTTGATATATCTCGAGAACTACGCATCTGATCAAAAAATATCATAGAACATAAAAAGTAGGAAACTTAATTCTCTACAAAAAAGGTTTCTTAACATTTTGCCATAGCTCGCTTCGTTTCCGAGATATTTGCATATTTATCTCAAGGGAAGGGGCCTGACGGACATATTTCGAGATATTTCTTCTTCTTGTTGTTCTTCTTCTGCACAGCTAAGCTGGAAGTGGCATTTACAGCTCGCAATAGTGCAGAGTTATCTCAAAGAAAGGGGCCACGGTGTTTCTGTATCTCTATTATGTTGGTGCGGCTTCGGAACTTTTAAATATCTTGATATATCTCGAGAACTACGCATCTGATCAAAAAATATCATAGAACATGAAAAGTAGGAAACTTAATTCTCTACAAAAAAGGTCTCTTAACATTTTGCCATAGCTCTCTTCGTTTCCGAGATATTTGCAGATATATCTCAAGGCAAGGGGCCTGACGGACATATTTCGAGATATTTCTTTTTCTTGTTGTTCTTCTTCTGCACAGCTAAGCTGGAAGTGGCATTTGCGGCTCGCACTGGTGCACAGTTATCTCAAAGAAAGGGGCCACGGTGTTTCTGTATCTCTATTATGTTGGTGCGGCTTCGGAACTTTTAAATATCTCGATATATCTCGAAAACTACGCTTCTGATCAAAAAATATCATAGAACCTAAATTGTAGGAAACATAATTCTCTACAAAAAAGGTCTCTAAACATTTTGCCATAGCTCGCTTCGTTTCCGAGATATTTGCAGATATATCTCAAGGGAAGGGGCCTGACGGACATATTTCGAGATATTTCTTCTTCTTGTTGTTCTTCTTCTGCACAGCTAAGCTGGAAGTGGCATTTGCAGCTCGCAATAGTGCAGAGTTATCTCAAAGAAAGGGGCCACGGTGTTTCTGTATCTCTATTATGTTGGTGCGGCTTCGGAACTTTTAAATATCTTGATATATCTCGAGAACTACGCATCTGATCAAAAAATATCATAGAACATAAAAAGTAGGAAACTTAATTCTCTACAAAAAAGGTCTCTTAACATTTTGCCATAGCTCGCTTCGTTTCCGAGATATTTGCAGATTTATCTCAAGGGAAGGGGCCTAACGGACATATTTCGAGATATTTCTTCTTCTTGTTGTTCTTCTTCTGCACAGCTAAGCTGGAAGTGGCATTTGCGGCTCGCAATAGTGCAGAGATATCTCAAAGAAAGGGGCCACGGTGTTTCTGTATCTCTATTATGTTGGTGCGGCTTCGGAACTTTTAAATATCTTGATATATCTCGAGAACTACGCGTCTGATCAAAAAATATCATAGAACGTAAAAATTAGGAAACATAATTCTCTACAAAAAAGGTCTCTTAACATTTTGCCATAGCTCGCTTCGTTTCCGAGATATTTGCAGATTTATCTCAAGGGAAGGGGCCTGACGGACATATTTCGAGATATTTCTTCTTCTTGTTGTTCTTCTTCTGCACAGCTAAGCTGGAAGTGGCATTTGCGGCTCGCACTAGTGCACAGTTATCTCAAAGAAAGGGGCCACGGTGTTTCTGTATCTCTATTATGTTGGTGCGGCTTCGGAACGTTTAAGTATCCCGATATATCTCGAAAACTACGCTTCTGATCAAAAAATATCATAGGACATAAATTGTAGGAAACATAATTCTCTACAAAAAACGTCTCTTAACATTTTGCCATAGCTCGCTTCGTTTCCGAGATATTTGCAGATTCAGCTCAAAGGAACTGGCCTGACGGACATATTTCGAGATATTTCTTCTTCTTGTTGTTCTTCCTCTGCACAGCTAAGCTGGAAGTGGCATTTGCAGCTCGCAATAGTGCAGAGTTATCTCAAAGAAAGGGGCCACGGTGTTTCTGTATCTCTATTATGATGGTGCGGCTTCGGAACTTTTAAATATCTTGATATATCTCGAGAACTACGCATCTGATCAAAAAATATCATAGAACATAAAAAGTAGGAAACTTAATTCTCTACAAAAAAGGTTTCTGAACATTTTGCCATAGCTCGCTTCGTTTCCGAGATATTTGCATATTTATCTCATGGGAAGGGGCCTGACGGACATATTTCGAGATATTTCTTCTTCTTGTTGTTCTTCTTCTGCACAGCTAAGCTGGAAGTGGCATTTACAGCTCGCAATAGTGCAGAGTTATCTCAAAGAAAGGGGCCACGGTGTTTCTGTATCTCTATTATGTTGGTGCGGCTTCGGAACTTTTAAATATCTTGATATATCTCGAGAACTACGCGTCTGATCTAAAAATATCATAGATCATAAAAAGTAGGAAACATAATTCTCTACAAAAACGGTCTCTTAACATTTTGCCATAGCTCGCTTCGTTTCCGAGATATTTGCAGATATATCTCAAGGGAAGGGGCCTGACGGACATATTTCGAGATATTTCTTCTTCATGTTGTTCTTCTTCTGCACAGCTAAGCTGGAAGTGGCATTTGCGGCTCGCACTGGTGCACAGTTATCTCAAAGAAAGGGGCCACGGTGTTTCTGTATCTCTATTATGTTGGTGCGTCTTCGGAACTTTTAAATATCTCGATATATCCCGAAAACTACGCTTCTGATCAAAAAATATCATAGAACATAAATTGTAGGAAACATAATTCTCTACAAAAAACGTCTCTTAACATTTTGCCATAGCTCGCTTCGTTTCCGAGATATTTGCAGATTCAGCTCAAAGGAACTGGCCTGACGGACATATTTCGAGATATTTCTTCCTCTTGTTGTTCTTCCTCTGCACAGCTAAGCTGGAAGTGGCATTTGCAGCTCGCAATATTGCAGAGTTATCTCAAAGAAAGGGGCCACGGTGTTTCTGTATCTCTATTATGTTGGTGCGGCTTCGGAACTTTTAAATATCTTGATATATCTCGAGAACTACGCGTCTGATCAAAAAATATCATAGAACATAAAAAGTAGGAAACTTAATTCTCTACATAAACGGTCTCTTAACATTTTGCCATAGCTCGCTTCGTTTCTGAGATATTTGCAGATAGATCTCAAGGGAAGGGGCCTGACGGACATATTTCGAGATATTTCTTCTTCTTGTTGTTCTTCTTCTGCACAGCTAAGCTGGAAGTGGCATTTGCGGCTCGCACTAGTGCACAGTTATCTCAAAGAAAGGGGCCACGGTGTTTCTGTATCTCTATTATGTTGGTGCGGCTTCGGAACTTTTAAATATCTCGATATATCTCGAAAACTACGCTTCTGATCAAAAAATATCATAGAACGTAAATTGTAGGAAATATTATTCTCTACAAAAAACGTCTCTCAACATTTTGCCATAGCTCGCTTCGTTTCCGAGATATTTGCAGATTCATCTCAAGGGAAGGGGTCTGACGGACATATTTCGAGATATTTCTTCTTCTTGTTGTTCTTCTTCTGCACAGCTAAGCTGGAAGTGGCATTTGCGGCTCGCACTGGTGCACAGTTATCTCAAAGAAAGGGGCCACGGTGTTTCTGTATCTCTATTATGTTGGTGCGGCTTCGGAACTTTTAAATATCTTGATATATCTCGAGAACTACGCATCTGATGAAAAAATCTCATAGAAGGTAAAAAGTAGGAAACTTAATTCTCTACAAAAAAGGTCTCTTAACATTTTGCCATAGCTCGCTTCGTTTCCGAGATATTTGCAGATTTATCTCAAGGGAAGGGGCCTGACGGACATATTTCGAGATATTTCTTCTTCTTGTTGTTCTTCTTCTGCACAGCTAAGCTGGAAGTGGCATTTGCAGCTCGCAACAGTGCAGAGTTATCTCAAAGAAAGGGGCCACCGTGTTTCTGTATCTCTATTATGTTGGTGCGGCTTCGGAACTTTTAAATATCTTGATATATCTCGACAAACTACGCATCTGATCAAAAAATATCATAGAACATATAAAGTAGGAAACTTAATTCTCTACAAAAAAGGTCTCTCAACATTTTGCCATAGCTCGCTTCGTTTCCGAGATATTTGCAGATTCATCTCAAGGGAAGGGGTCTGACGGACATATTTCGAGATATTTCTTCTTCTTGTTGTTCTTCTTCTGCACAGCTAAGCTCGAAGTGGCATTTGCAGCTCGCAATAGTGCAGAGTTATCCCAAAGAAAGGGGCCACGGTGTTTCTGTATCTCTATTATGTTGGTGCGGCTTCGGAACTTTTAAATATCTCGATATATCTCGAAAACTACGCTTCTGATCAAAAAATATCATAGAACATAAATTGTAGGAAACATAATTCTCTACAAAAAAGGTCTCTTAACATTTTGCCATAGCTCGCTTCGTTTCCGAGATATTTGCAGATTTATCTCAAGGGAAGGGGCCTGACGGACATATTTCGAGATATTTCTTCTTCTTGTTGTTCTTCTTCTGCACAGCTAAGCTGGAAGTGGCATTTGCGGCTCGCACTAGTGCACAGTTATCTCAAAGAAAGGGGCCACGGTGTTTCTGTATCTCTATTATGTTGGTGCGTCTTCGGAACTTTTAAATATCTCGATATATCTCGAAAACTACGCTTCTGATCAAAAAATATCATAGAACATAAATTGTAGGAAACATAATTCTCTACAAAAAACGTCTCTTAACATTTTGCCATAGCTCGCTTCGTTTCCGAGATATTTGCAGATACAGCTCAAAGGAACTGGCCTGACGGACATATTTCGAGATATTTCTTCTTCTTGTTGTTCTTTCTCTGCGCAGCTAAGCTGGAAGTGGCATTTGCAGCTCGCAATGGTGCAGAGTTATCTCAAAGAAAGGGGCCACGGTGTTTCTGTATCTCTATTATGTTGGTGCGGCTTCGGAACTTTTAAATACCTTGATATATCTCGAGAACTACGCATCTGATCAAAAAATATCATAGAACATAAAAAGTAGGAAACTTAATTCTCTACAAAAAAGGTCTCTTAACATTTTGCCATAGCTCGCTTCGTTTCCGAGATATTTGCATATTTATCTCAAGGGAAGGGGCCTGACGGACATATTTCGAGATATTTCTTCTTCTTGTTGTTCTTCTTCTGCACAGCTAAGCTGGAAGTGGCATTTGCGGCTCGCACTAGTGCAGAGTTATCTCAAAGAAAGGGGCCACGGTGTTTCTGTATCTTTATTATGTTGGTGCGGCTTCGGAACTTTTAAATATCTCGATATATCTCGAAAACTACGCTTCTGATCAAAAAATATCATAGAACATAAAAAGTAGGAAACTTAATTCTCTACAAAAAAGGTCTCTTAACATTTTGCCATAGCTCGCTTCGTTTCCGAGATATTTGCAGATTTATCTCAAGGGAAGGGGCCTAACGGACATATTTCGAGATATTTCTTCTTCTTGTTGTTCTTCTTCTGCACAGCTAAACTGGAAGTGGCATTTCCAGCTCGCAATAGTGCAGAGTTATCTCAAAGAAAGGGGCCACGGTGTTTCTGTATCTCTATTATGTTGGTGCGGCTTCGGAACTTTTAAATATCTTAATATATCTCGAGAACTACGCATCTGATCAAAAAATATCATACAACATAAAAAGTAGGAAACTTAATTCTCTACAAAAAAGGTCTCTTAACATTTTGCCATAGCTCGCTTCGTTTCCGAGATATTTGCAGATTTATCTCAAGGGAAGGGGCCTGACGGACATATTTCGAGATATTTCTTCTTCTTGTTGTTCTTCTTCTGCACAGCTGAGCTGGAAGTGGCATTTGCAGGTCGCAATAGTGCAGAGTTATCTCAAAGAAAGGGGCCACGGTGTTTCTGTATCTCTATTATGTTGGTGCGGCTTCGGAACTTTTAAATATCTCGATATATCTCGAAAACTACGCTTCTGATGAAAAAATATCATAGAACGTAAATTGTAGGAAATATTATTCTCTACAAAAAAGGTCTCTCAACATTTTGCCATAGCTCGCTTCGTTTCCGAGATATTTGCAGATTCATCTCAAGGGAAGGGGTCTGACGGACATATTTCGAGATATTTCTTCTTCTTGTTGTCCTTCTTCTGCACAGCTAAGCTCGAAGTGGCATTTGCAGCTCGCAATAGTGCAGAGTTATCTCAAAGAAAGAGGCCACGGTGTTTCTGTACCTCTATTATGTTGGTGCAGCTTCGGAACTTTTAAATATCTTGATATATCTCGAGAACTACGCATCTGATCAAAAAATATCATCCAACATAAAAAGTAGGAAACATAATTCTCTACAAAAAAGGTCTCTTAACATTTTGCCATAGCTCGCTTCGTTTCCGAGATATTTGCAGATTTATCTCAAGGGAAGGGTCCTGATGGACATATTTCGAGATATTTCTTCTTCTTGTTGTTCTTCTTCTGCACAGCTAAGCTGGAAGTGGCATTTGCGGCTCGCACTAGTGCAGAGTTATCTCAACGAAAGGGGCCACGGTGTTTCTGTATCTCTATTATGTTGGTGCGGCTTCGGAACTTTTAAATATCTCGATATATCTCGAAAACTACGCTTCTGATCAAAAAATATCATAGAACATAAAAAGTAGGAAACTTAATTCTCTACAAAAAAGGTCTCTTAACATTTTGCCATAGCTCGCTTCGTTTCCGAGATATTTGCAGATTTATCTCAAGGGAAGGGGCCTAACGGACATATTTCGAGATATTTCTTCTTCTTGTTGTTCTTCTTCTGCACAGCTAAACTGGAAGTGGCATTTCCAGCTCGCACTAGTGCAGAGTTATCTCAAAGAAAGGGGCCACGGTGTTTCTGTATCCCTATTATGTTGGTGCGGCTTCGGAACTTTTAAATATCTTGATATATCTCGAGAACTACGCATCTGATCAAAAAATATCATAGAACATAAAAAGTAGGAAACTTAATTCTCTACAAAAAAGGTCTCTTAACATTTTGCCATAGCTCGCTTCGTTTCCGAGATATTTGCAGATATATCTCAAGGGAAGGGGCCTGACGGACATATTTCGAGATATTTCTTCTTCTTGTTGTTCTTCTTCTGCACAGCTGAGCTGGAAGTGGCATTTGCAGGTCGCAATAGTGCAGAGTTATCTCAAAGAAAGGGGCCACGGTGTTTCTGTATCTCTATTATGTTGGTGCGGCTACGGAACTTTTAAATATCTCGATATATCTCGAAAACTACGCTTCTGATCAAAAAATATCATAGAACGTAAATTGTAGGAAATATTATTCTCTACAAAAAAGGTCTCTCAACCTTTTGCCATAGCTCGCTTCGTTTCCGAGATATTTGCAGATTCATCTCAAGGGAAGGGGTCTGACGGACATATTTCGAGATATTTCTTCTTCTTGTTGTTCTTCTTCTGCACAGCTAAGCTCGAAGTGGCATTTGCAGCTCGCAATAGTGCAGAGTTATCTCAAAGAAAGAGGCCACGGTGTTTCTGTACCTCTATTATGTTGGTGCAGCTTCGGAACTTTTAAATATCTTGATATATCTCGAGAACTACGCACCTGATCAAAAAATATCATCGAACATAAAAAGTAGGAAACTTAATTCTCTACAAAAAAGGTCTCTTAACATTTTGCCATAGCTCGCTTCGTTTCCGAGATATTTGCAGATTCAGCTCAAAGGAACTGGCCTGACGGACATATTTCGAGATATTTCTTCTTCTTGTTGTTCTTCCTCTGCACAGCTAAGCTGGAAGTGGCATTTGCAGCTCGCAATAGTGCAGAGTTATCTCAAAGAAAGGGGCCACGGTGTTTCTGTATCTCTATTATGATGGTGCGGCTTCGGAACTTTTAAATATCTTGATATATCTCGAGAACTACGCATCTGATCAAAAAATATCATAGAACATAAAAAGTAGGAAACTTAATTCTCTACAAAAAAGGTTTCTTAACATTTTGCCATAGCTCGCTTCGTTTCCGAGATATTTGCATATTTATCTCATGGGAAGGGGCCTGACGGACATATTTCGAGATATTTCTTCTTCTTGTTGTTCTTCTTCTGCACAGCTAAGCTGGAAGTGGCATTTACAGCTCGCAATAGTGCAGAGTTATCTCAAAGAAAGGGGCCACGGTGTTTCTGTATCTCTATTATGTTGGTGCGGCTTCGGAACTTTTAAATATCTTGATATATCTCGAGAACTACGCGTCTGATCAAAAAATATCATAGATCATAAAAAGTAGGAAACATAATTCTCTACAAAAACGGTCTCTTAACATTTTGCCATAGCTCGCTTCGTTTCCGAGATATTTGCAGATATATCTCAAGGGAAGGGGCCTGACGGACATATTTCGAGATATTTCTTCTTCATGTTGTTCTTCTTCTGCACAGCTAAGCTGGAAGTGGCATTTGCGGCTCGCACTGGTGCACAGTTATCTCAAAGAAAGGGGCCACGGTGTTTCTGTATCTCTATTATGTTGGTGCGTCTTCGGAACTTTTAAATATCTCGATATATCCCGAAAACTACGCTTCTGATCAAAAAATATCATAGAACATAAATTGTAGGAAACATAATTCTCTACAAAAAACGTCTCTTAACATTTTGCCATAGCACGCTTCGTTTCCGAGATATTTGCAGATTCAGCTCAAAGGAACTGGCCTGACGGACATATTTCGAGATATTTCTTCCTCTTGTTGTTCTTCCTCTGCACAGCTAAGCTGGAAGTGGCATTTGCAGCTCGCAATATTGCAGAGTTATCTCAAAGAAAGGGGCCACGGTGTTTCTGTATCTCTATTATGTTGGTGCGGCTTCGGAACTTTTAAATATCTTGATATATCTCGAGAACGACGCATCTGATCAAAAAATATCATAGAACATAAAAAGTAGGAAACTTAATTCTCTACAAAAAAGGTCTCTTAACATTTTGCCATAGCTCGCTTCGTTTCCGAGATATTTGCAGATTTATCTCAAGGGAAGGGGCCTGACGGACATATTTCGAGATATTTCTTCTTCTTGTTGTTCTTCTTCTGCACAGCTGAGCTGGAAGTGGCATTTGCAGGTCGCAATAGTGCAGAGTTATCTCAAAGAAAGGGGCCACGGTGTTTCTGTATCTCTATTATGTTGGTGCGGCTTCGGAAATTTTAAATATCTCGATATATCTCGAAAACTACGCTTCTGATCAAAAAATATCATAGAACGTAAATTGTAGGAAATATTATTCTCTACAAAAAAGGTCTCTCAACATTTTGCCATAGCTCGCTTCGTTTCCGAGATATTTGCAGATTCATCTCAAGGGAAGGGGTCTGACGGACATATTTCGAGATATTTCTTCTTCTTGTTGTTCTTCTTCTGCACAGCTAAGCTGGAAGTGGCATTTGCGGCTCGCACTGGTGCACAGTTATCTCAAAGAAAGGGGCCACGGTGTTTCTGTATCTCTATTATGTTGGTGCGTCTTCGGAACTTTTGAATATCTCGATATATCTCGAAAACTACGCTTCTGATCAAAAAATATCATAGAACATAAATTGTAGGAAACATAATTCTCTACAAAAAACGTCTCTTAACATTTTGCCATAGCTCGCTTCGTTTCCGAGATATTTGCAGATTCAGCTCAAAGGAACTGGCCTGACGGACATATTTCGAGATATTTCTTCTTCTTGTTGTTCTTCCTCTGCACAGCTAAGCTGGAAGTGGCATTTGCAGCTCGCAATAGTGCAGAGTTATCTCAAAGAAAGGGGCCACGGTGTTTCTGTATCTCTATTATGATGGTGCGGCTTCGGAACTTTTAAATATCTTGATATATCTCGAGAACTACGCATCTGATCAAAAAATATCATAGAACATAAAAAGTAGGAAACTTAATTCTCTACAAAAAAGTTTTCTTAACATTTTGCCATAGCTCGCTTCGTTTCCGAGATATTTGCATATTTATCTCAAGGGAAGGGGCCTGACGGACATATTTCGAGATATTTCTTCTTCTTGTTGTTCTTCTTCTGCACAGCTAAGCTGGAAGTGGCATTTACAGCTCGCAATAGTGCAGAGTTATCTCAAAGAAAGGGGCCACGGTGTTTCTGTATCTCTATTATGTTGGTGCGGCTTCGGAACTTTTAAATATCTTGATATATCTCGAGAACTACGCGTCTGATCAAAAAATATCATAGAACATAAAAAGTAGGAAACATAATTCTCTACAAAAACGGTCTCTTAACATTTTGCCATAGCTCGCTTCGTTTCCGAGATATTTGCAGATATATCTCAAGGGAAGGGGCCTGACGGACATATTTCGAGATATTTCTTCTTCTTGTTGTTCTTCTTCTGCACAGCTAAGCTGGAAGTGGCATTTGCGGCTCGCACTGGTGCACAGTTATCTCAAAGAAAGGGGCCACGGTGTTTCTGTATCTCTATTATGTTGGTGCGTCTTCGGAACTTTTAAATATCTCGATATATCTCGAAAACTACGCTTCTGATCAAAAAATATCATAGAACATAAATTGTAGGAAACATAATTCTCTACAAAAAACGTCTCTCAACATTTTGCCATAGCTCGCTTCGTTTCCGAGATATTTGCAGATTCAGCTCAAAGGAACTGGCCTGACGGACATATTTCGAGATATTTCTTCTTCTTGTTGTTCTTCCTCTGCACAGCTAAGCTAGAAGTGGCATTTGCAGCTCGCAACAGTGCAGAGTTATCTCAAAGAAAGGGGCCACGGTGTTTCTGTATCTCTATTATGTTGGTGCGGCTTCGGAACTTTTAAATATCTCGATATATCTCGAAAACTACGCTTCTGATCAAAAAATATCATAGAACGTAAATTGTAGGAAATATTATTCTCTACAAAAAACGTCTCTCAACATTTTGCCATAGCTCGCTTCGTTTCCGAGATATTTGCAGATTCATCTCAAGGGAAGGGGTCTGACGGACATATTTCGAGATATTTCTTCTTCTTGTTGTTCTTCTTCTGCACAGCTAAGCTCGAAGTGGCATTTGCAGCTCGCAATAGTGCAGAGTTATCCCAAAGAAAGGGGCCACGGTGTTTCTGTATCTCTATTATGTTGGTGCGGCTTCGGAACTTTTAAATATCTCGATATATCTCGAAAACTACGCTTCTGATCAAAAAATATCATAGAACATAAATTGTAGGAAACATAATTCTCTACAAAAAAGGTCTCTTAACATTTTGCCATAGCTCGCTTCGTTTCCGAGATATTTGCAGATTTATCTCAAGGGAAGGGGCCTGACGGACATATTTCGAGATATTTCTTCTTCTTGTTGTTCTTCTTCTGCACAGCTAAGCTGGAAGTGGCATTTGCGGCTCGCACTAGTGCACAGTTATCTCAAAGAAAGGGGCCACGGTGTTTCTGTATCTCTATTATGTTGGTGCGTCTTCGGAACTTTTAAATATCTCGATATATCTCGAAAACTACGCTTCTGATCAAAAAATATCATAGAACATAAATTGTAGGAAACATAATTCTCTACAAAAAACGTCTCTTAACATTTTGCCATAGCTCGCTTCGTTTCCGAGATATTTGCAGATACAGCTCAAAGGAACTGGCCTGACGGACATATTTCGAGATATTTCTTCTTCTTGTTGTTCTTTCTCTGCGCAGCTAAGCTGGAAGTGGCATTTGCAGCTCGCACTAGTGCAGAGTGATCTCAAAGAAAGGGGCCACGGTGTTCCTGTATCTTTATTATGTTGGTGCGGCTTCGGAACTTTTAAATATCTCGATATATCTCGAAAACTACGCTTCTGATCAAAAAATATCATAGAACATAAAAAGTAGGAAACTTAATTCTCTACAAAAAAGGTCTCTTAACATTTTGCCATAGCTCGCTTCGTTTCCGAGATATTTGCAGATTTATCTCAAGGGAAGGGGCCTAACGGACATATTTCGAGATATTTCTTCTTCTTGTTGTTCTTCTTCTGCACAGCTAAACTGGAAGTGGCATTTCCAGCTCGCAATAGTGCAGAGTTATCTCAAAGAAAGGGGCCACGGTGTTTCTGTATCTCTATTATGTTGGTGCGGCTTCGGAACTTTTAAATATCTTAATATATCTCGAGAACTACGCATCTGATCAAAAAATATCATACAACATAAAAAGTAGGAAACTTAATTCTCTACAAAAAAGGTCTCTTAACATTTTGCCATAGCTCGCTTCGTTTCCGAGATATTTGCAGATTTATCTCAAGGGAAGGGGCCTGACGGACATATTTCGAGATATTTCTTCTTCTTGTTGTTCTTCTTCTGCACAGCTGAGCTGGAAGTGGCATTTGCAGGTCGCAATAGTGCAGAGTTATCTCAAAGAAAGGGGCCACGGTGTTTCTGTATCTCTATTATGTTGGTGCGGCTTCGGAACTTTTAAATATCTCGATATATCTCGAAAACTACGCTTCTGATCAAAAAATATCATAGAACGTAAATTGTAGGAAATATTATTCTCTACAAAAAAGGTCTCTCAACATTTTGCCATAGCTCGCTTCGTTTCCGAGATATTTGCAGATTCATCTCAAGGGAAGGGGTCTGACGGACATATTTCGAGATATTTCTTCTTCTTGTTGTTCTTCTTCTGCACAGCTAAGCTCGAAGTGGCATTTGCAGCTCGCAATAGTGCAGAGTTATCTCAAAGAAAGAGGCCACGGTGTTTCTGTACCTCTATTATGTTGGTGCAGCTTCGGAACTTTTAAATATCTTGATATATCTCGAGAACTACGCATCTGATCAAAAAATATCATCCAACATAAAAAGTAGGAAACATAATTCTCTACAAAAAAGGTCTCTTAACATTTTGCCATAGCTCGCTTCGTTTCCGAGATATTTGCAGATTTATCTCAAGGGAAGGGTCCTGATGGACATATTTCGAGATATTTCTTCTTCTTGTTGTTCTTCTTCTGCACAGCTAAGCTGGAAGTGGCATTTGCAGCTCGCAATAGTGCAGAGTTATCTCAAAGAGAGGGGCCACGGTGTTTCTGTATCTCTATTATGTTTGGTGCGGCTTCGGAACTTTTAAGTATCTTGATCTATCTCGAGAACTACGCTTCTGATCAAAAAATATCATAGAACATAAATTGTAGGAAACGTAATTCTCTACAAAAAAGGTCTCTTAACATTTTGCCATAGCTCGCTTCGTTTCCGAGATATTTGCAGATTTATCACAAGGCAAGGGGCCTGACGGACATATTTCGAGATATTTCTTCTTCTTGTTGTTCTTCTTCCGCACAGCTAAGCTGGAAGTGGCATTTACAGCTCGCAATAGTGCAGAGTTATCTCAAAGAAAGGGGCCACGGTGTTTCTGTACCTCTATTATGTTGGTGCAGCTTCGGAACTTTTAAATATCTTGATATATCTCGAGAACTACGCATCTGCTCAAAAAATATCGTCGAACATAAAAAGTAGGAAACTTAATTCTCTACAAAAAAGGTCTCTTAATATTTTGCCATAGCTCGCTTCGTTTCCGAGATATTTGCAGATTTATCTCAAGGGGAGGGGCCTGACGGACATATTTCGAGATATTTCTTCTTCTTGTTGTTCTTCTTCTGCACAGCTAAGCTGGAAGTGGCATTTGCGGCTCGCACTAGTGCAGAGTTATCTCAAAGAAAGGGGCCACGGTGTTTCTGTATCCCTATTATGTTGGTGCGGCTTCGGAACTTTTAAATATCTCGATATATCTCGAAAACTACGCTTCTGATCAAAAAATATCATAGAACATAAATTGTAGGAAACATAATTCTCTACAAAAAACGTCTTTTAACATTTTGCCATAGCTCGCTTCGTTTCCGAGATATTTGCAGATTCAGCTCAAAGGAACTGGCCTGACGGACATATTTCGAGATATTTCTTCTTCTTGTTGTTCTTCTTCTGCACAGCTAAGCTGGAAGTGGCATTTGCGGCTCGCACTAGTGCAGAGTTATCTCAACGAAAGGGGCCACGGTGTTTCTGTATCTCTATTATGTTGGTGCGGCTTCGGAACTTTTAAATATCTCGATATATCTCGAAAACTACGCTTCTGATCAAAAAATATCATAGAACATAAAAAGTAGGAAACTTAATTCTCTACAAAAAAGGTCTCTTAACATTTTGCCATAGCTCGCTTCGTTTCCGAGATATTTGCAGATTTATCTCAAGGGAAGGGGCCTAACGGACATATTTCGAGATATTTCTTCTTCTTGTTGTTCTTCTTCTGCACAGCTAAACTGGAAGTGGCATTTCCAGCTCGCACTAGTGCAGAGTTATCTCAAAGAAAGGGGCCACGGTGTTTCTGTATCCCTATTATGTTGGTGCGGCTTCGGAACTTTTAAATATCTTGATATATCTCGAGAACTACGCATCTGATCAAAAAATATCATAGAACATAAAAAGTAGGAAACTTAATTCTCTACAAAAAAGGTCTCTTAACATTTTGCCATAGCTCGCTTCGTTTCCGAGATATTTGCAGATATATCTCAAGGGAAGGGGCCTGACGGACATATTTCGAGATATTTCTTCTTCTTGTTGTTCTTCTTCTGCACAGCTGAGCTGGAAGTGGCATTTGCAGGTCGCAATAGTGCAGAGTTATCTCAAAGAAAGGGGCCACGGTGTTTCTGTATCTCTATTATGTTGGTGCGGCTACGGAACTTTTAAATATCTCGATATATCTCGAAAACTACGCTTCTGATCAAAAAATATCATAGAACGTAAATTGTAGGAAATATTATTCTCTACAAAAAAGGTCTCTCAACCTTTTGCCATAGCTCGCTTCGTTTCCGAGATATTTGCAGATTCATCTCAAGGGAAGGGGTCTGACGGACATATTTCGAGATATTTCTTCTTCTTGTTGTTCTTCTTCTGCACAGCTAAGCTCGAAGTGGCATTTGCAGCTCGCAATAGTGCAGAGTTATCTCAAAGAAAGAGGCCACGGTGTTTCTGTACCTCTATTATGTTGGTGCAGCTTCGGAACTTTTAAATATCTTGATATATCTCGAGAACTACGCATCTGATCAAAAAATATCATCGAACATGAAAAGTAGGAAACTTAATTCTCTACAAAAAAGGTCTCTTAACATTTTGCCATAGCTCGCTTCGTTTCCGAGAAATTTGCAGATTTATCTCAAGGGAAGTGGCCTGACGGACATATTTCGAGATATTTCTTCTTCTTGTTGTTCTTCTTCTGCACAGCTAAGCTGGAAGTGGCATTTGCAGCTCGCAATAGTGCAGAGTTATCCCAAAGAAAGGGGCCACGGTGTTTCTGTATCTCTATTATGTTGGTGCGGCTTCGGAACTTTTAAATATCTCGATATATCTCGAAAACTACGCTTCTGATCAAAAAATATCATAGAACATAAATTGTAGGAAACTTAATTATCTACAAAAAAGGTCTCTTAACATTTTGCCATAGCTCGCTTCGTTTCCGAGATATTTGCAGATTTATCTCAAGGGAAGGGGCCTGACGGACATATTTCGAGATATTTCTTCTTCTTGTTGTTCTTCTTCTGCACAGCTAAGCTGGAAGTGGCATTTGCAGCTCGCAATAGTGCAGAGTTATCTCAAAGAGAGGGGCCACGGTGTTTCTGTATCTCTATTATGTTGGTGCGGCTTCGGAACTTTTAAATATCTCGATATATCTCGAAAACTACGCTTCTGATCAAAAAATATCATAGAACGTAAATTGTAGGAAATATTATTCTCTACAAAAAAGGTCTCTCAACATTTTGCCATAGCTCGCTTCGTTTCCGAGATATTTGCAGATTCATCTCAAGGGAAGGGGTCTGACGGACATATTTCGAGATATTTCTTCTTCTTGTTGTTCTTCTTCTGCACAGCTAAGCTCGAAGTGGCATTTGCAGCTCGCAATAGTGCAGAGTTATCTCAAAGAAAGAGGCCACGGTGTTTCTGTACCTCTATTATGTTGGTGCAGCTTCGGAACTTTTAAATATCTTGATATATCTCGAGAACTACGCATCTGATCAAAAAATATCATCCAACATAAAAAGTAGGAAACATAATTCTCTACAAAAAAGGTCTCTTAACATTTTGCCATAGCTCGCTTCGTTTCCGAGATATTTGCAGATTTATCTCAAGGGAAGGGTCCTGATGGACATATTTCGAGATATTTCTTCTTCTTGTTGTTCTTCTTCTGCACAGCTAAGCTGGAAGTGGCATTTGCGGCTCGCACTAGTGCAGAGTTATCTCAACGAAAGGGGCCACGGTGTTTCTGTATCTCTATTATGTTGGTGCGGCTTCGGAACTTTTAAATATCTCGATATATCTCGAAAACTACGCTTCTGATCAAAAAATATCATAGAACATAAAAAGTAGGAAACTTAATTCTCTACAAAAAAGGTCTCTTAACATTTTGCCATAGCTCGCTTCGTTTCCGAGATATTTGCAGATTTATCTCAAGGGAAGGGGCCTAACGGACATATTTCGAGATATTTCTTCTTCTTGTTGTTCTTCTTCTGCACAGCTAAACTGGAAGTGGCATTTCCAGCTCGCACTAGTGCAGAGTTATCTCAAAGAAAGGGGCCACGGTGTTTCTGTATCCCTATTATGTTGGTGCGGCTTCGGAACTTTTAAATATCTTGATATATCTCGAGAACTACGCATCTGATCAAAAAATATCATAGAACGTAAAAAGTAGGAAACTTAATTCTCTACAAAAAAGGTCTCTTAACATTTTGCCATAGCTCGCTTCGTTTCCGAGATATTTGCAGATATATCTCAAGGGAAGGGGCCTGACGGACATATTTCGAGATATTTCTTCTTCTTGTTGTTCTTCTTCTGCACAGCTGAGCTGGAAGTGGCATTTGCAGGTCGCAATAGTGCAGAGTTATCTCAAAGAAAGGGGCCACGGTGTTTCTGTATCTCTATTATGTTGGTGCGGCTACGGAACTTTTAAATATCTCGATATATCTCGAAAACTACGCTTCTGATCAAAAAATATCATAGAACGTAAATTGTAGGAAATATTATTCTCTACAAAAAAGGTCTCTCAACCTTTTGCCATAGCTCGCTTCGTTTCCGAGATATTTGCAGATCCATCTCAAGGGAAGGGGTCTGACGGACATATTTCGAGATATTTCTTCTTCTTGTTGTTCTTCTTCTGCACAGCAAAGCTCGAAGTGGCATTTGCAGCTCGCAATAGTGCAGAGTTATCTCAAAGAAAGAGGCCACGGTGTTTCTGTACCTCTATTATGTTGGTGCAGCTTCGGAACTTTTAAATATCTTGATATATCTCGAGAACTACGCACCTGATCAAAAAATATCATCGAACATAAAAAGTAGGAAACTTAATTCTCTACAAAAAAGGTCTCTTAACATTTTGCCATAGCTCGCTTCGTTTCCGAGATATTTGCAGATTTATCTCAAGGGAAGGGTCCTGATGGACATATTTCGAGATATTTCTTCTTCTTGTTGTTCTTCTTCTGCACAGCTAAGCTGGAAGTGGCATTTGCAGCTCGCAATAGTGCAGAGTTATCTCAAAGAGAGGGGCCACGGTGTTTCTGTACCTCTAATATGTTGGTGCAGCTTCGGAACTTTTAAATATCTTGATATATCTCGAGAACTACGCATCTGATCAAAAAATATCATCGAACATAAAAAGTAGGAAACTTAATTCTCTACAAAAAAGGTCTCTTAACATTTTGCCATAGCTCGCTTCGTTTCCGAGATATTTGCAGATTTATCTCAAGGGGAGGGGCCTGACGGACATATTTCGAGATATTTCTTCTTCTTGTTGTTCTTCTTCTGCACAGCTAAGCTGGAAGTGGCATTTCCAGCTCGCAATAGTGCAGAGTTATCTCAAAGAGAGGGGCCACGGTGTTTCTGTATCTCTATTATGTTGGTGCGGCTTCGGAACTTTTAAATATCTTGATATATCTCGAGAGCTACGCGTCTGATCAAAAAATATCATAGAACATAAAAAGTAGGAAACATAATTCTCTACAAAAAAGGTCTCTTAACATTTTGCCATAGCTCGCTTCGTTTCCGAGATATTTGCAGATTTATCTCAAGGGAAGTGGCCTGACGGACATATTTCGAGATATTTCTTCTTCTTGTTGTTCTTCTTCTGCACAGCTAAGCTGGAAGTGGCATTTGCGGCTCGCACTAGTGCAGAGTTATCTCAAAGAAAGGGGCCACGGTGTTTCTGTATCTCTATTATGTTGGTGCGGCTTCGGAACTTTTAAATATCTTGATATATCTCGAGAACTACGCATCTGATCAGAAAATATCATAGAAGATAAAAAGTAGGAAACTTAATTCTCTACAAAAAAGGTCCCTTAACATTTTGCCATAGCTCGCTTCATTTCCGAGATATTTGCAGATTCAGCGCAAAGGAACTGGCCTGACGGACATATTTCGAGATATTTCTTCTTCTTGTTGTTCTTCCTCTGCACAGCTAAGCTGGAAGTGGCATTTGCAGCTCGCAATAGTGCAGAGTTATCTCAAAGAAAGGGGCCACGGTGTTTCTGTATCTCTATTATGTTGGTGCGGCTTCGGAACTTTTAAATATATCGATATATCTCGAAAACTACGCTTCTGATCAAAAAATATCATAGAACATAAATTGTAGGAAACATAATTCTCTACAAAGAAGGTCTCTTAACATTTTGCCATAGCTCGCTTCGTTTCCGAGATATTTGCAGATTCATCTCAAGGGAAGGGGTCTGACGGACATATTTCGAGATATTTCTTCTTCTTGTTGTTCTTCTTCTGCACAGCTAAGCTCGAAGTGGCATTTGCAGCTCGCAATAGTGCAGAGTTATCTCAAAGAAAGAGGCCACGGTGTTTCTGTACCTCTATTATGTTGGTGCAGCTTCGGAACTTTTAAATATCTTGATATATCTCGAGAACTACGCACCTGATCAAAAAATATCATCGAACATAAAAAGTAGGAAACTTAATTCTCTACAAAAAAGGTCTCTTAACATTTTGCCATAGCTCGCTTCGTTTCCGAGATATTTGCAGATTCAGCTCAAAGGAACTGGCCTGACGGACATATTTCGAGATATTTCTTCTTCTTGTTGTTCTTCCTCTGCACAGCTAAGCTGGAAGTGGCATTTGCAGCTCGCAATAGTGCAGAGTTATCTCAAAGAAAGGGGCCACGGTGTTTCTGTATCTCTATTATGATGGTGCGGCTTCGGAACTTTTAAATATCTTGATATATCTCGAGAACTACGCATCTGATCAAAAAATATCATAGAACATAAAAAGTAGGAAACTTAATTCTCTACAAAAAAGGTTTCTTAACATTTTGCCATAGCTCGCTTCGTTTCCGAGATATTTGCATATTTATCTCATGGGAAGGGGCCTGACGGACATATTTCGAGATATTTCTTCTTCTTGTTGTTCTTCTTCTGCACAGCTAAGCTGGAAGTGGCATTTACAGCTCGCAATAGTGCAGAGTTATCTCAAAGAAAGGGGCCACGGTGTTTCTGTATCTCTATTATGTTGGTGCGGCTTCGGAACTTTTAAATATCTTGATATATCTCGAGAACTACGCGTCTGATCAAAAAATATCATAGATCATAAAAAGTAGGAAACATAATTCTCTACAAAAACGGTCTCTTAACATTTTGCCATAGCTCGCTTCGTTTCCGAGATATTTGCAGATATATCTCAAGGGAAGGGGCCTGACGGACATATTTCGAGATATTTCTTCTTCATGTTGTTCTTCTTCTGCACAGCTAAGCTGGAAGTGGCATTTGCGGCTCGCACTGGTGCACAGTTATCTCAAAGAAAGGGGCCACGGTGTTTCTGTATCTCTATTATGTTGGTGCGTCTTCGGAACTTTTAAATATCTCGATATATCCCGAAAACTACGCTTCTGATCAAAAAATATCATAGAACATAAATTGTAGGAAACATAATTCTCTACAAAAAACGTCTCTTAACATTTTGCCATAGCTCGCTTCGTTTCCGAGATATTTGCAGATTCAGCTCAAAGGAACTGGCCTGACGGACATATTTCGAGATATTTCTTCCTCTTGTTGTTCTTCCTCTGCACAGCTAAGCTGGAAGTGGCATTTGCAGCTCGCAATATTGCAGAGTTATCTCAAAGAAAGGGGCCACGGTGTTTCTGTATCTCTATTATGTTGGTGCGGCTTCGGAACTTTTAAATATCTTGATATATCTCGAGAACGACGCATCTGATCAAAAAATATCATAGAACATAAAAAGTAGGAAACTTAATTCTCTACAAAAAAGGTCTCTTAACATTTTGCCATAGCTCGCTTCGTTTCCGAGATATTTGCAGATTTATCTCAAGGGAAGGGGCCTGACGGACATATTTCGAGATATTTCTTCTTCTTGTTGTTCTTCTTCTGCACAGCTGAGCTGGAAGTGGCATTTGCAGGTCGCAATAGTGCAGAGTTATCTCAAAGAAAGGGGCCACGGTGTTTCTGTATCTCTATTATGTTGGTGCGGCTTCGGAAATTTTAAATATCTCGATATATCTCGAAAACTACGCTTCTGATCAAAAAATATCATAGAACGTAAATTGTAGGAAATATTATTCTCTACAAAAAAGGTCTCTCAACATTTTGCCATAGCTCGCTTCGTTTCCGAGATATTTGCAGATTCATCTCAAGGGAAGGGGTCTGACGGACATATTTCGAGATATTTCTTCTTCTTGTTGTTCTTCTTCTGCACAGCTAAGCTGGAAGTGGCATTTGCGGCTCGCACTGGTGCACAGTTATCTCAAAGAAAGGGGCCACGGTGTTTCTGTATCTCTATTATGTTGGTGCGTCTTCGGAACTTTTGAATATCTCGATATATCTCGAAAACTACGCTTCTGATCAAAAAATATCATAGAACATAAATTGTAGGAAACATAATTCTCTACAAAAAACGTCTCTTAACATTTTGCCATAGCTCGCTTCGTTTCCGAGATATTTGCAGATTCAGCTCAAAGGAACTGGCCTGACGGACATATTTCGAGATATTTCTTCTTCTTGTTGTTCTTCCTCTGCACAGCTAAGCTGGAAGTGGCATTTGCAGCTCGCAATAGTGCAGAGTTATCTCAAAGAAAGGGGCCACGGTGTTTCTGTATCTCTATTATGATGGTGCGGCTTCGGAACTTTTAAATATCTTGATATATCTCGAGAACTACGCATCTGATCAAAAAATATCATAGAACATAAAAAGTAGGAAACTTAATTCTCTACAAAAAAGTTTTCTTAACATTTTGCCATAGCTCGCTTCGTTTCCGAGATATTTGCATATTTATCTCAAGGGAAGGGGCCTGACGGACATATTTCGAGATATTTCTTCTTCTTGTTGTTCTTCTTCTGCACAGCTAAGCTGGAAGTGGCATTTACAGCTCGCAATAGTGCAGAGTTATCTCAAAGAAAGGGGCCACGGTGTTTCTGTATCTCTATTATGTTGGTGCGGCTTCGGAACTTTTAAATATCTTGATATATCTCGAGAACTACGCGTCTGATCAAAAAATATCATAGAACATAAAAAGTAGGAAACATAATTCTCTACAAAAACGGTCTCTTAACATTTTGCCATAGCTCGCTTCGTTTCCGAGATATTTGCAGATATATCTCAAGGGAAGGGGCCTGACGGACATATTTCGAGATATTTCTTCTTCTTGTTGTTCTTCTTCTGCACAGCTAAGCTGGAAGTGGCATTTGCGGCTCGCACTGGTGCACAGTTATCTCAAAGAAAGGGGCCACGGTGTTTCTGTATCTCTATTATGTTGGTGCGTCTTCGGAACTTTTAAATATCTCGATATATCTCGAAAACTACGCTTCTGATCAAAAAATATCATAGAACATAAATTGTAGGAAACATAATTCTCTACAAAAAACGTCTCTCAACATTTTGCCATAGCTCGCTTCGTTTCCGAGATATTTGCATATTTATCTCAAGGGAAGGGGCCTGACGGACATATTTCGAGATATTTCTTCTTCTTGTTGTTCTTCTTCTGCACAGCTAAGCTGGAAGTGGCATTTACAGCTCGCAATAGTGCAGAGTTATCTCAAAGAAAGGGGCCACGGTGTTTCTGTATCTCTATTATGTTGGTGCGGCTTCGGAACTTTTAAATATCTTGATATATCTCGAGAACTACGCGTCTGATCAAAAAATATCATAGAACATAAAAAGTAGGAAACATAATTCTCTACAAAAACGGTCTCTTAACATTTTGCCATAGCTCGCTTCGTTTCCGAGATATTTGCAGATATATCTCAAGGGAAGGGGCCTGACGGACATATTTCGAGATATTTCTTCTTCTTGTTGTTCTTCTTCTGCACAGCTAAGCTGGAAGTGGCATTTGCGGCTCGCACTGGTGCACAGTTATCTCAAAGAAAGGGGCCACGGTGTTTCTGTATCTCTATTATGTTGGTGCGTCTTCGGAACTTTTAAATATCTCGATATATCTCGAAAACTACGCTTCTGATCAAAAAATATCATAGAACATAAATTGTAGGAAACATAATTCTCTACAAAAAACGTCTCTCAACATTTTGCCATAGCTCGCTTCGTTTCCGAGATATTTGCAGATTCAGCTCAAAGGAACTGGCCTGACGGACATATTTCGAGATATTTCTTCTTCTTGTTGTTCTTCCTCTGCACAGCTAAGCTAGAAGTGGCATTTGCAGCTCGCAACAGTGCAGAGTTATCTCAAAGAAAGGGGCCACGGTGTTTCTGTATCTCTATTATGTTGGTGCGGCTTCGGAACTTTTAAATATCTCGATATATCTCGAAAACTACGCTTCTGATCAAAAAATATCATAGAACGTAAATTGTAGGAAATATTATTCTCTACAAAAAACGTCTCTCAACATTTTGCCATAGCTCGCTTCGTTTCCGAGATATTTGCAGATTCATCTCAAGGGAAGGGGTCTGACGGACATATTTCGAGATATTTCTTCTTCTTGTTGTTCTTCTTCTGCACAGCTAAGCTCGAAGTGGCATTTGCAGCTCGCAATAGTGCAGAGTTATCCCAAAGAAAGGGGCCACGGTGTTTCTGTATCTCTATTATGTTGGTGCGGCTTCGGAACTTTTAAATATCTCGATATATCTCGAAAACTACGCTTCTGATCAAAAAATATCATAGAACATAAATTGTAGGAAACATAATTCTCTACAAAAAAGGTCTCTTAACATTTTGCCATAGCTCGCTTCGTTTCCGAGATATTTGCAGATTTATCTCAAGGGAAGGGGCCTGACGGACATATTTCGAGATATTTCTTCTTCTTGTTGTTCTTCTTCTGCACAGCTAAGCTGGAAGTGGCATTTGCGGCTCGCACTAGTGCACAGTTATCTCAAAGAAAGGGGCCACGGTGTTTCTGTATCTCTATTATGTTGGTGCGTCTTCGGAACTTTTAAATATCTCGATATATCTCGAAAACTACGCTTCTGATCAAAAAATATCATAGAACATAAATTGTAGGAAACATAATTCTCTACAAAAAACGTCTCTTAACATTTTGCCATAGCTCGCTTCGTTTCCGAGATATTTGCAGATACAGCTCAAAGGAACTGGCCTGACGGACATATTTCGAGATATTTCTTCTTCTTGTTGTTCTTCTTCTGCACAGCTAAGCTGGAAGTGGCATTTCCAGCTCGCAATAGTGCAGAGTTATCTCAAAGAAAGGGGCCACGGTGTTTCTGTATCCCTATTATGTTGGTGCGGCTTCGGAACTTTTAAATATCTCGATATATCTCGAAAACTACGCTTCTGATCAAAAAATATCATAGAACATAAAAAGTAGGAAACTTAATTCTCTACAAAAAAGGTCTCTTAACATTTTGCCATAGCTCGCTTCGTTTCCGAGATATTTGCAGATTTATCTCAAGGGAAGGGGCCTAACGGACATATTTCGAGATATTTCTTCTTCTTGTTGTTCTTCTTCTGCACAGCTAAACTGGAAGTGGCATTTCCAGCTCGCAATAGTGCAGAGTTATCTCAAAGAAAGGGGCCACGGTGTTTCTGTATCTCTATTATGTTGGTGCGGCTTCGGAACTTTTAAATATCTTAATATATCTCGAGAACTACGCATCTGATCAAAAAATATCATACAACATAAAAAGTAGGAAACTTAATTCTCTACAAAAAAGGTCTCTTAACATTTTGCCATAGCTCGCTTCGTTTCCGAGATATTTGCAGATTTATCTCAAGGGAAGGGGCCTGACGGACATATTTCGAGATATTTCTTCTTCTTGTTGTTCTTCTTCTGCACAGCTGAGCTGGAAGTGGCATTTGCAGGTCGCAATAGTGCAGAGTTATCTCAAAGAAAGGGGCCACGGTGTTTCTGTATCTCTATTATGTTGGTGCGGCTTCGGAACTTTTAAATATCTCGATATATCTCGAA
This sequence comes from Osmia lignaria lignaria, assembly GCF_051020975.1. Classification (NCBI taxonomy): domain Eukaryota; kingdom Metazoa; phylum Arthropoda; class Insecta; order Hymenoptera; family Megachilidae; genus Osmia; species Osmia lignaria. The sequence goes on from NW_027478161.1 coordinate 1,141,721, forward strand.
AACTACGCTTCTGATCAAAAAATATCATAGAACGTAAATTGTAGGAAATATTATTCTCTACAAAAAAGGTCTCTCAACATTTTGCCATAGCTCGCTTCGTTTCCGAGATATTTGCAGATTCATCTCAAGGGAAGGGGTCTGACGGACATATTTCGAGATATTTCTTCTTCTTGTTGTTCTTCTTCTGCACAGCTAAGCTCGAAGTGGCATTTGCAGCTCGCAATAGTGCAGAGTTATCTCAAAGAAAGAGGCCACGGTGTTTCTGTACCTCTATTATGTTGGTGCAGCTTCGGAACTTTTAAATATCTTGATATATCTCGAGAACTACGCATCTGATCAAAAAATATCATCCAACATAAAAAGTAGGAAACATAATTCTCTACAAAAAAGGTCTCTTAACATTTTGCCATAGCTCGCTTCGTTTCCGAGATATTTGCAGATTTATCTCAAGGGAAGGGTCCTGATGGACATATTTCGAGATATTTCTTCTTCTTGTTGTTCTTCTTCTGCACAGCTAAGCTGGAAGTGGCATTTGCAGCTCGCAATAGTGCAGAGTTATCTCAAAGAGAGGGGCCACGGTGTTTCTGTATCTCTATTATGTTTGGTGCGGCTTCGGAACTTTTAAGTATCTTGATCTATCTCGAGAACTACGCTTCTGATCAAAAAATATCATAGAACATAAATTGTAGGAAACGTAATTCTCTACAAAAAAGGTTTCTTAACATTTTGCCATAGCTCGCTTCGTTTCCGAGATATTTGCATATTTATCTCATGGGAAGGGGCCTGACGGACATATTTCGAGATATTTCTTCTTCTTGTTGTTCTTCTTCTGCACAGCTAAGCTGGAAGTGGCATTTACAGCTCGCAATAGTGCAGAGTTATCTCAAAGAAAGGGGCCACGGTGTTTCTGTATCTCTATTATGTTGGTGCGGCTTCGGAACTTTTAAATATCTTGATATATCTCGAGAGCTACGCGTCTGATCAAAAAATATCATAGAACATAAAAAGTAGGAAACATAATTCTCTACAAAAAAGGTCTCTTAACATTTTGCCATAGCTCGCTTCGTTTCCGAGATATTTGCAGATTTATCTCAAGGGAAGTGGCCTGACGGACATATTTCGAGATATTTCTTCTTCTTGTTGTTCTTCTTCTGCACAGCTAAGCTGGAAGTGGCATTTGCGGCTCGCACTAGTGCAGAGTTATCTCAAAGAAAGGGGCCACGGTGTTTCTGTATCTCTATTATGTTGGTGCGGCTTCGGAACTTTTAAATATCTTGATATATCTCGAGAACTACGCATCTGATCAGAAAATATCATAGAAGATAAAAAGTAGGAAACTTAATTCTCTACAAAAAAGGTCCCTTAACATTTTGCCATAGCTCGCTTCATTTCCGAGATATTTGCAGATTCAGCGCAAAGGAACTGGCCTGACGGACATATTTCGAGATATTTCTTCTTCTTGTTGTTCTTCCTCTGCACAGCTAAGCTGGAAGTGGCATTTGCAGCTCGCAATAGTGCAGAGTTATCTCAAAGAAAGGGGCCACGGTGTTTCTGTATCTCTATTATGTTGGTGCGGCTTCGGAACTTTTAAATATATCGATATATCTCGAAAACTACGCTTCTGATCAAAAAATATCATAGAACATAAATTGTAGGAAACATAATTCTCTACAAAGAAGGTCTCTTAACATTTTGCCATAGCTCGCTTCGTTTCCGAGATATTTGCAGATTCATCTCAAGGGAAGGGGTCTGACGGACATATTTCGAGATATTTCTTCTTCTTGTTGTTCTTCTTCTGCACAGCTAAGCTCGAAGTGGCATTTGCAGCTCGCAATAGTGCAGAGTTATCTCAAAGAAAGAGGCCACGGTGTTTCTGTACCTCTATTATGTTGGTGCAGCTTCGGAACTTTTAAATATCTTGATATATCTCGAGAACTACGCACCTGATCAAAAAATATCATCGAACATAAAAAGTAGGAAACTTAATTCTCTACAAAAAAGGTCTCTTAACATTTTGCCATAGCTCGCTTCGTTTCCGAGATATTTGCAGATTCAGCTCAAAGGAACTGGCCTGACGGACATATTTCGAGATATTTCTTCTTCTTGTTGTTCTTCCTCTGCACAGCTAAGCTGGAAGTGGCATTTGCAGCTCGCAATAGTGCAGAGTTATCTCAAAGAAAGGGGCCACGGTGTTTCTGTATCTCTATTATGATGGTGCGGCTTCGGAACTTTTAAATATCTTGATATATCTCGAGAACTACGCATCTGATCAAAAAATATCATAGAACATAAAAAGTAGGAAACTTAATTCTCTACAAAAAAGGTTTCTTAACATTTTGCCATAGCTCGCTTCGTTTCCGAGATATTTGCATATTTATCTCATGGGAAGGGGCCTGACGGACATATTTCGAGATATTTCTTCTTCTTGTTGTTCTTCTTCTGCACAGCTAAGCTGGAAGTGGCATTTACAGCTCGCAATAGTGCAGAGTTATCTCAAAGAAAGGGGCCACGGTGTTTCTGTATCTCTATTATGTTGGTGCGGCTTCGGAACTTTTAAATATCTTGATATATCTCGAGAACTACGCGTCTGATCAAAAAATATCATAGATCATAAAAAGTAGGAAACATAATTCTCTACAAAAACGGTCTCTTAACATTTTGCCATAGCTCGCTTCGTTTCCGAGATATTTGCAGATATATCTCAAGGGAAGGGGCCTGACGGACATATTTCGAGATATTTCTTCTTCATGTTGTTCTTCTTCTGCACAGCTAAGCTGGAAGTGGCATTTGCGGCTCGCACTGGTGCACAGTTATCTCAAAGAAAGGGGCCACGGTGTTTCTGTATCTCTATTATGTTGGTGCGTCTTCGGAACTTTTAAATATCTCGATATATCCCGAAAACTACGCTTCTGATCAAAAAATATCATAGAACATAAATTGTAGGAAACATAATTCTCTACAAAAAACGTCTCTTAACATTTTGCCATAGCTCGCTTCGTTTCCGAGATATTTGCAGATTCAGCTCAAAGGAACTGGCCTGACGGACATATTTCGAGATATTTCTTCCTCTTGTTGTTCTTCCTCTGCACAGCTAAGCTGGAAGTGGCATTTGCAGCTCGCAATATTGCAGAGTTATCTCAAAGAAAGGGGCCACGGTGTTTCTGTATCTCTATTATGTTGGTGCGGCTTCGGAACTTTTAAATATCTTGATATATCTCGAGAACGACGCATCTGATCAAAAAATATCATAGAACATAAAAAGTAGGAAACTTAATTCTCTACAAAAAAGGTCTCTTAACATTTTGCCATAGCTCGCTTCGTTTCCGAGATATTTGCAGATTTATCTCAAGGGAAGGGGCCTGACGGACATATTTCGAGATATTTCTTCTTCTTGTTGTTCTTCTTCTGCACAGCTGAGCTGGAAGTGGCATTTGCAGGTCGCAATAGTGCAGAGTTATCTCAAAGAAAGGGGCCACGGTGTTTCTGTATCTCTATTATGTTGGTGCGGCTTCGGAAATTTTAAATATCTCGATATATCTCGAAAACTACGCTTCTGATCAAAAAATATCATAGAACGTAAATTGTAGGAAATATTATTCTCTACAAAAAAGGTCTCTCAACATTTTGCCATAGCTCGCTTCGTTTCCGAGATATTTGCAGATTCATCTCAAGGGAAGGGGTCTGACGGACATATTTCGAGATATTTCTTCTTCTTGTTGTTCTTCTTCTGCACAGCTAAGCTGGAAGTGGCATTTGCGGCTCGCACTGGTGCACAGTTATCTCAAAGAAAGGGGCCACGGTGTTTCTGTATCTCTATTATGTTGGTGCGTCTTCGGAACTTTTGAATATCTCGATATATCTCGAAAACTACGCTTCTGATCAAAAAATATCATAGAACATAAATTGTAGGAAACATAATTCTCTACAAAAAACGTCTCTTAACATTTTGCCATAGCTCGCTTCGTTTCCGAGATATTTGCAGATTCAGCTCAAAGGAACTGGCCTGACGGACATATTTCGAGATATTTCTTCTTCTTGTTGTTCTTCCTCTGCACAGCTAAGCTGGAAGTGGCATTTGCAGCTCGCAATAGTGCAGAGTTATCTCAAAGAAAGGGGCCACGGTGTTTCTGTATCTCTATTATGATGGTGCGGCTTCGGAACTTTTAAATATCTTGATATATCTCGAGAACTACGCATCTGATCAAAAAATATCATAGAACATAAAAAGTAGGAAACTTAATTCTCTACAAAAAAGTTTTCTTAACATTTTGCCATAGCTCGCTTCGTTTCCGAGATATTTGCATATTTATCTCAAGGGAAGGGGCCTGACGGACATATTTCGAGATATTTCTTCTTCTTGTTGTTCTTCTTCTGCACAGCTAAGCTGGAAGTGGCATTTACAGCTCGCAATAGTGCAGAGTTATCTCAAAGAAAGGGGCCACGGTGTTTCTGTATCTCTATTATGTTGGTGCGGCTTCGGAACTTTTAAATATCTTGATATATCTCGAGAACTACGCGTCTGATCAAAAAATATCATAGAACATAAAAAGTAGGAAACATAATTCTCTACAAAAACGGTCTCTTAACATTTTGCCATAGCTCGCTTCGTTTCCGAGATATTTGCAGATATATCTCAAGGGAAGGGGCCTGACGGACATATTTCGAGATATTTCTTCTTCTTGTTGTTCTTCTTCTGCACAGCTAAGCTGGAAGTGGCATTTGCGGCTCGCACTGGTGCACAGTTATCTCAAAGAAAGGGGCCACGGTGTTTCTGTATCTCTATTATGTTGGTGCGTCTTCGGAACTTTTAAATATCTCGATATATCTCGAAAACTACGCTTCTGATCAAAAAATATCATAGAACATAAATTGTAGGAAACATAATTCTCTACAAAAAAGGTCTCTTAACATTTTGCCATAGCTCGCTTCGTTTCCGAGATATTTGCAGATTTATCTCAAGGGAAGGGGCCTGACGGACATATTTCGAGATATTTCTTCTTCTTGTTGTTCTTCTTCTGCACAGCTGAGCTGGAAGTGGCATTTGCAGGTCGCAATAGTGCAGAGTTATCTCAAAGAAAGGGGCCACGGTGTTTCTGTATCTCTATTATGTTGGTGCGGCTTCGGAAATTTTAAATATCTCGATATATCTCGAAAACTACGCTTCTGATCAAAAAATATCATAGAACGTAAATTGTAGGAAATATTATTCTCTACAAAAAAGGTCTCTCAACATTTTGCCATAGCTCGCTTCGTTTCCGAGATATTTGCAGATTCATCTCAAGGGAAGGGGTCTGACGGACATATTTCGAGATATTTCTTCTTCTTGTTGTTCTTCTTCTGCACAGCTAAGCTGGAAGTGGCATTTGCGGCTCGCACTGGTGCACAGTTATCTCAAAGAAAGGGGCCACGGTGTTTCTGTATCTCTATTATGTTGGTGCGTCTTCGGAACTTTTGAATATCTCGATATATCTCGAAAACTACGCTTCTGATCAAAAAATATCATAGAACATAAATTGTAGGAAACATAATTCTCTACAAAAAACGTCTCTTAACATTTTGCCATAGCTCGCTTCGTTTCCGAGATATTTGCAGATTCAGCTCAAAGGAACTGGCCTGACGGACATATTTCGAGATATTTCTTCTTCTTGTTGTTCTTCCTCTGCACAGCTAAGCTGGAAGTGGCATTTGCAGCTCGCAATAGTGCAGAGTTATCTCAAAGAAAGGGGCCACGGTGTTTCTGTATCTCTATTATGATGGTGCGGCTTCGGAACTTTTAAATATCTTGATATATCTCGAGAACTACGCATCTGATCAAAAAATATCATAGAACATAAAAAGTAGGAAACTTAATTCTCTACAAAAAAGTTTTCTTAACATTTTGCCATAGCTCGCTTCGTTTCCGAGATATTTGCATATTTATCTCAAGGGAAGGGGCCTGACGGACATATTTCGAGATATTTCTTCTTCTTGTTGTTCTTCTTCTGCACAGCTAAGCTGGAAGTGGCATTTACAGCTCGCAATAGTGCAGAGTTATCTCAAAGAAAGGGGCCACGGTGTTTCTGTATCTCTATTATGTTGGTGCGGCTTCGGAACTTTTAAATATCTTGATATATCTCGAGAACTACGCGTCTGATCAAAAAATATCATAGAACATAAAAAGTAGGAAACATAATTCTCTACAAAAACGGTCTCTTAACATTTTGCCATAGCTCGCTTCGTTTCCGAGATATTTGCAGATATATCTCAAGGGAAGGGGCCTGACGGACATATTTCGAGATATTTCTTCTTCTTGTTGTTCTTCTTCTGCACAGCTAAGCTGGAAGTGGCATTTGCGGCTCGCACTGGTGCACAGTTATCTCAAAGAAAGGGGCCACGGTGTTTCTGTATCTCTATTATGTTGGTGCGTCTTCGGAACTTTTAAATATCTCGATATATCTCGAAAACTACGCTTCTGATCAAAAAATATCATAGAACATAAATTGTAGGAAACATAATTCTCTACAAAAAACGTCTCTCAACATTTTGCCATAGCTCGCTTCGTTTCCGAGATATTTGCAGATTCAGCTCAAAGGAACTGGCCTGACGGACATATTTCGAGATATTTCTTCTTCTTGTTGTTCTTCCTCTGCACAGCTAAGCTAGAAGTGGCATTTGCAGCTCGCAACAGTGCAGAGTTATCTCAAAGAAAGGGGCCACGGTGTTTCTGTATCTCTATTATGTTGGTGCGGCTTCGGAACTTTTAAATATCTCGATATATCTCGAAAACTACGCTTCTGATCAAAAAATATCATAGAACGTAAATTGTAGGAAATATTATTCTCTACAAAAAACGTCTCTCAACATTTTGCCATAGCTCGCTTCGTTTCCGAGATATTTGCAGATTCATCTCAAGGGAAGGGGTCTGACGGACATATTTCGAGATATTTCTTCTTCTTGTTGTTCTTCTTCTGCACAGCTAAGCTCGAAGTGGCATTTGCAGCTCGCAATAGTGCAGAGTTATCCCAAAGAAAGGGGCCACGGTGTTTCTGTATCTCTATTATGTTGGTGCGGCTTCGGAACTTTTAAATATCTCGATATATCTCGAAAACTACGCTTCTGATCAAAAAATATCATAGAACATAAATTGTAGGAAACATAATTCTCTACAAAAAAGGTCTCTTAACATTTTGCCATAGCTCGCTTCGTTTCCGAGATATTTGCAGATTTATCTCAAGGGAAGGGGCCTGACGGACATATTTCGAGATATTTCTTCTTCTTGTTGTTCTTCTTCTGCACAGCTAAGCTGGAAGTGGCATTTGCGGCTCGCACTAGTGCACAGTTATCTCAAAGAAAGGGGCCACGGTGTTTCTGTATCTCTATTATGTTGGTGCGTCTTCGGAACTTTTAAATATCTCGATATATCTCGAAAACTACGCTTCTGATCAAAAAATATCATAGAACATAAATTGTAGGAAACATAATTCTCTACAAAAAACGTCTCTTAACATTTTGCCATAGCTCGCTTCGTTTCCGAGATATTTGCAGATACAGCTCAAAGGAACTGGCCTGACGGACATATTTCGAGATATTTCTTCTTCTTGTTGTTCTTTCTCTGCGCAGCTAAGCTGGAAGTGGCATTTGCAGCTCGCACTAGTGCAGAGTGATCTCAAAGAAAGGGGCCACGGTGTTCCTGTATCTTTATTATGTTGGTGCGGCTTCGGAACTTTTAAATATCTCGATATATCTCGAAAACTACGCTTCTGATCAAAAAATATCATAGAACATAAAAAGTAGGAAACTTAATTCTCTACAAAAAAGGTCTCTTAACATTTTGCCATAGCTCGCTTCGTTTCCGAGATATTTGCAGATTTATCTCAAGGGAAGGGGCCTAACGGACATATTTCGAGATATTTCTTCTTCTTGTTGTTCTTCTTCTGCACAGCTAAACTGGAAGTGGCATTTCCAGCTCGCAATAGTGCAGAGTTATCTCAAAGAAAGGGGCCACGGTGTTTCTGTATCTCTATTATGTTGGTGCGGCTTCGGAACTTTTAAATATCTTAATATATCTCGAGAACTACGCATCTGATCAAAAAATATCATACAACATAAAAAGTAGGAAACTTAATTCTCTACAAAAAAGGTCTCTTAACATTTTGCCATAGCTCGCTTCGTTTCCGAGATATTTGCAGATTTATCTCAAGGGAAGGGGCCTGACGGACATATTTCGAGATATTTCTTCTTCTTGTTGTTCTTCTTCTGCACAGCTGAGCTGGAAGTGGCATTTGCAGGTCGCAATAGTGCAGAGTTATCTCAAAGAAAGGGGCCACGGTGTTTCTGTATCTCTATTATGTTGGTGCGGCTTCGGAACTTTTAAATATCTCGATATATCTCGAAAACTACGCTTCTGATCAAAAAATATCATAGAACGTAAATTGTAGGAAATATTATTCTCTACAAAAAAGGTCTCTCAACATTTTGCCATAGCTCGCTTCGTTTCCGAGATATTTGCAGATTCATCTCAAGGGAAGGGGTCTGACGGACATATTTCGAGATATTTCTTCTTCTTGTTGTTCTTCTTCTGCACAGCTAAGCTCGAAGTGGCATTTGCAGCTCGCAATAGTGCAGAGTTATCTCAAAGAAAGAGGCCACGGTGTTTCTGTACCTCTATTATGTTGGTGCAGCTTCGGAACTTTTAAATATCTTGATATATCTCGAGAACTACGCATCTGATCAAAAAATATCATCCAACATAAAAAGTAGGAAACATAATTCTCTACAAAAAAGGTCTCTTAACATTTTGCCATAGCTCGCTTCGTTTCCGAGATATTTGCAGATTTATCTCAAGGGAAGGGTCCTGATGGACATATTTCGAGATATTTCTTCTTCTTGTTGTTCTTCTTCTGCACAGCTAAGCTGGAAGTGGCATTTGCAGCTCGCAATAGTGCAGAGTTATCTCAAAGAGAGGGGCCACGGTGTTTCTGTATCTCTATTATGTTTGGTGCGGCTTCGGAACTTTTAAGTATCTTGATCTATCTCGAGAACTACGCTTCTGATCAAAAAATATCATAGAACATAAATTGTAGGAAACGTAATTCTCTACAAAAAAGGTTTCTTAACATTTTGCCATAGCTCGCTTCGTTTCCGAGATATTTGCATATTTATCTCATGGGAAGGGGCCTGACGGACATATTTCGAGATATTTCTTCTTCTTGTTGTTCTTCTTCTGCACAGCTAAGCTGGAAGTGGCATTTACAGCTCGCAATAGTGCAGAGTTATCTCAAAGAAAGGGGCCACGGTGTTTCTGTATCTCTATTATGTTGGTGCGGCTTCGGAACTTTTAAATATCTTGATATATCTCGAGAGCTACGCGTCTGATCAAAAAATATCATAGAACATAAAAAGTAGGAAACATAATTCTCTACAAAAAAGGTCTCTTAACATTTTGCCATAGCTCGCTTCGTTTCCGAGATATTTGCAGATTTATCTCAAGGGAAGTGGCCTGACGGACATATTTCGAGATATTTCTTCTTCTTGTTGTTCTTCTTCTGCACAGCTAAGCTGGAAGTGGCATTTGCGGCTCGCACTAGTGCAGAGTTATCTCAAAGAAAGGGGCCACGGTGTTTCTGTATCTCTATTATGTTGGTGCGGCTTCGGAACTTTTAAATATCTTGATATATCTCGAGAACTACGCATCTGATCAGAAAATATCATAGAAGATAAAAAGTAGGAAACTTAATTCTCTACAAAAAAGGTCCCTTAACATTTTGCCATAGCTCGCTTCATTTCCGAGATATTTGCAGATTCAGCGCAAAGGAACTGGCCTGACGGACATATTTCGAGATATTTCTTCTTCTTGTTGTTCTTCCTCTGCACAGCTAAGCTGGAAGTGGCATTTGCAGCTCGCAATAGTGCAGAGTTATCTCAAAGAAAGGGGCCACGGTGTTTCTGTATCTCTATTATGTTGGTGCGGCTTCGGAACTTTTAAATATATCGATATATCTCGAAAACTACGCTTCTGATCAAAAAATATCATAGAACATAAATTGTAGGAAACATAATTCTCTACAAAGAAGGTCTCTTAACATTTTGCCATAGCTCGCTTCGTTTCCGAGATATTTGCAGATTCATCTCAAGGGAAGGGGTCTGACGGACATATTTCGAGATATTTCTTCTTCTTGTTGTTCTTCTTCTGCACAGCTAAGCTCGAAGTGGCATTTGCAGCTCGCAATAGTGCAGAGTTATCTCAAAGAAAGAGGCCACGGTGTTTCTGTACCTCTATTATGTTGGTGCAGCTTCGGAACTTTTAAATATCTTGATATATCTCGAGAACTACGCACCTGATCAAAAAATATCATCGAACATAAAAAGTAGGAAACTTAATTCTCTACAAAAAAGGTCTCTTAACATTTTGCCATAGCTCGCTTCGTTTCCGAGATATTTGCAGATTCAGCTCAAAGGAACTGGCCTGACGGACATATTTCGAGATATTTCTTCTTCTTGTTGTTCTTCCTCTGCACAGCTAAGCTGGAAGTGGCATTTGCAGCTCGCAATAGTGCAGAGTTATCTCAAAGAAAGGGGCCACGGTGTTTCTGTATCTCTATTATGATGGTGCGGCTTCGGAACTTTTAAATATCTTGATATATCTCGAGAACTACGCATCTGATCAAAAAATATCATAGAACATAAAAAGTAGGAAACTTAATTCTCTACAAAAAAGGTTTCTTAACATTTTGCCATAGCTCGCTTCGTTTCCGAGATATTTGCATATTTATCTCATGGGAAGGGGCCTGACGGACATATTTCGAGATATTTCTTCTTCTTGTTGTTCTTCTTCTGCACAGCTAAGCTGGAAGTGGCATTTACAGCTCGCAATAGTGCAGAGTTATCTCAAAGAAAGGGGCCACGGTGTTTCTGTATCTCTATTATGTTGGTGCGGCTTCGGAACTTTTAAATATCTTGATATATCTCGAGAACTACGCGTCTGATCAAAAAATATCATAGATCATAAAAAGTAGGAAACATAATTCTCTACAAAAACGGTCTCTTAACATTTTGCCATAGCTCGCTTCGTTTCCGAGATATTTGCAGATATATCTCAAGGGAAGGGGCCTGACGGACATATTTCGAGATATTTCTTCTTCATGTTGTTCTTCTTCTGCACAGCTAAGCTGGAAGTGGCATTTGCGGCTCGCACTGGTGCACAGTTATCTCAAAGAAAGGGGCCACGGTGTTTCTGTATCTCTATTATGTTGGTGCGTCTTCGGAACTTTTAAATATCTCGATATATCCCGAAAACTACGCTTCTGATCAAAAAATATCATAGAACATAAATTGTAGGAAACATAATTCTCTACAAAAAACGTCTCTTAACATTTTGCCATAGCTCGCTTCGTTTCCGAGATATTTGCAGATTCAGCTCAAAGGAACTGGCCTGACGGACATATTTCGAGATATTTCTTCCTCTTGTTGTTCTTCCTCTGCACAGCTAAGCTGGAAGTGGCATTTGCAGCTCGCAATATTGCAGAGTTATCTCAAAGAAAGGGGCCACGGTGTTTCTGTATCTCTATTATGTTGGTGCGGCTTCGGAACTTTTAAATATCTTGATATATCTCGAGAACGACGCATCTGATCAAAAAATATCATAGAACATAAAAAGTAGGAAACTTAATTCTCTACAAAAAAGGTCTCTTAACATTTTGCCATAGCTCGCTTCGTTTCCGAGATATTTGCAGATTTATCTCAAGGGAAGGGGCCTGACGGACATATTTCGAGATATTTCTTCTTCTTGTTGTTCTTCTTCTGCACAGCTGAGCTGGAAGTGGCATTTGCAGGTCGCAATAGTGCAGAGTTATCTCAAAGAAAGGGGCCACGGTGTTTCTGTATCTCTATTATGTTGGTGCGGCTTCGGAAATTTTAAATATCTCGATATATCTCGAAAACTACGCTTCTGATCAAAAAATATCATAGAACGTAAATTGTAGGAAATATTATTCTCTACAAAAAAGGTCTCTCAACATTTTGCCATAGCTCGCTTCGTTTCCGAGATATTTGCAGATTCATCTCAAGGGAAGGGGTCTGACGGACATATTTCGAGATATTTCTTCTTCTTGTTGTTCTTCTTCTGCACAGCTAAGCTGGAAGTGGCATTTGCGGCTCGCACTGGTGCACAGTTATCTCAAAGAAAGGGGCCACGGTGTTTCTGTATCTCTATTATGTTGGTGCGTCTTCGGAACTTTTGAATATCTCGATATATCTCGAAAACTACGCTTCTGATCAAAAAATATCATAGAACATAAATTGTAGGAAACATAATTCTCTACAAAAAACGTCTCTTAACATTTTGCCATAGCTCGCTTCGTTTCCGAGATATTTGCAGATTCAGCTCAAAGGAACTGGCCTGACGGACATATTTCGAGATATTTCTTCTTCTTGTTGTTCTTCCTCTGCACAGCTAAGCTGGAAGTGGCATTTGCAGCTCGCAATAGTGCAGAGTTATCTCAAAGAAAGGGGCCACGGTGTTTCTGTATCTCTATTATGATGGTGCGGCTTCGGAACTTTTAAATATCTTGATATATCTCGAGAACTACGCATCTGATCAAAAAATATCATAGAACATAAAAAGTAGGAAACTTAATTCTCTACAAAAAAGTTTTCTTAACATTTTGCCATAGCTCGCTTCGTTTCCGAGATATTTGCATATTTATCTCAAGGGAAGGGGCCTGACGGACATATTTCGAGATATTTCTTCTTCTTGTTGTTCTTCTTCTGCACAGCTAAGCTGGAAGTGGCATTTACAGCTCGCAATAGTGCAGAGTTATCTCAAAGAAAGGGGCCACGGTGTTTCTGTATCTCTATTATGTTGGTGCGGCTTCGGAACTTTTAAATATCTTGATATATCTCGAGAACTACGCGTCTGATCAAAAAATATCATAGAACATAAAAAGTAGGAAACATAATTCTCTACAAAAACGGTCTCTTAACATTTTGCCATAGCTCGCTTCGTTTCCGAGATATTTGCAGATATATCTCAAGGGAAGGGGCCTGACGGACATATTTCGAGATATTTCTTCTTCTTGTTGTTCTTCTTCTGCACAGCTAAGCTGGAAGTGGCATTTGCGGCTCGCACTGGTGCACAGTTATCTCAAAGAAAGGGGCCACGGTGTTTCTGTATCTCTATTATGTTGGTGCGTCTTCGGAACTTTTAAATATCTCGATATATCTCGAAAACTACGCTTCTGATCAAAAAATATCATAGAACATAAATTGTAGGAAACATAATTCTCTACAAAAAAGGTCTCTTAACATTTTGCCATAGCTCGCTTCGTTTCCGAGATATTTGCAGATTTATCTCAAGGGAAGGGGCCTGACGGACATATTTCGAGATATTTCTTCTTCTTGTTGTTCTTCTTCTGCACAGCTGAGCTGGAAGTGGCATTTGCAGGTCGCAATAGTGCAGAGTTATCTCAAAGAAAGGGGCCACGGTGTTTCTGTATCTCTATTATGTTGGTGCGGCTTCGGAAATTTTAAATATCTCGATATATCTCGAAAACTACGCTTCTGATCAAAAAATATCATAGAACGTAAATTGTAGGAAATATTATTCTCTACAAAAAAGGTCTCTCAACATTTTGCCATAGCTCGCTTCGTTTCCGAGATATTTGCAGATTCATCTCAAGGGAAGGGGTCTGACGGACATATTTCGAGATATTTCTTCTTCTTGTTGTTCTTCTTCTGCACAGCTAAGCTGGAAGTGGCATTTGCGGCTCGCACTGGTGCACAGTTATCTCAAAGAAAGGGGCCACGGTGTTTCTGTATCTCTATTATGTTGGTGCGTCTTCGGAACTTTTGAATATCTCGATATATCTCGAAAACTACGCTTCTGATCAAAAAATATCATAGAACATAAATTGTAGGAAACATAATTCTCTACAAAAAACGTCTCTTAACATTTTGCCATAGCTCGCTTCGTTTCCGAGATATTTGCAGATTCAGCTCAAAGGAACTGGCCTGACGGACATATTTCGAGATATTTCTTCTTCTTGTTGTTCTTCCTCTGCACAGCTAAGCTGGAAGTGGCATTTGCAGCTCGCAATAGTGCAGAGTTATCTCAAAGAAAGGGGCCACGGTGTTTCTGTATCTCTATTATGATGGTGCGGCTTCGGAACTTTTAAATATCTTGATATATCTCGAGAACTACGCATCTGATCAAAAAATATCATAGAACATAAAAAGTAGGAAACTTAATTCTCTACAAAAAAGTTTTCTTAACATTTTGCCATAGCTCGCTTCGTTTCCGAGATATTTGCATATTTATCTCAAGGGAAGGGGCCTGACGGACATATTTCGAGATATTTCTTCTTCTTGTTGTTCTTCTTCTGCACAGCTAAGCTGGAAGTGGCATTTACAGCTCGCAATAGTGCAGAGTTATCTCAAAGAAAGGGGCCACGGTGTTTCTGTATCTCTATTATGTTGGTGCGGCTTCGGAACTTTTAAATATCTTGATATATCTCGAGAACTACGCGTCTGATCAAAAAATATCATAGAACATAAAAAGTAGGAAACATAATTCTCTACAAAAACGGTCTCTTAACATTTTGCCATAGCTCGCTTCGTTTCCGAGATATTTGCAGATATATCTCAAGGGAAGGGGCCTGACGGACATATTTCGAGATATTTCTTCTTCTTGTTGTTCTTCTTCTGCACAGCTAAGCTGGAAGTGGCATTTGCGGCTCGCACTGGTGCACAGTTATCTCAAAGAAAGGGGCCACGGTGTTTCTGTATCTCTATTATGTTGGTGCGTCTTCGGAACTTTTAAATATCTCGATATATCTCGAAAACTACGCTTCTGATCAAAAAATATCATAGAACATAAATTGTAGGAAACATAATTCTCTACAAAAAACGTCTCTCAACATTTTGCCATAGCTCGCTTCGTTTCCGAGATATTTGCAGATTCAGCTCAAAGGAACTGGCCTGACGGACATATTTCGAGATATTTCTTCTTCTTGTTGTTCTTCCTCTGCACAGCTAAGCTAGAAGTGGCATTTGCAGCTCGCAACAGTGCAGAGTTATCTCAAAGAAAGGGGCCACGGTGTTTCTGTATCTCTATTATGTTGGTGCGGCTTCGGAACTTTTAAATATCTCGATATATCTCGAAAACTACGCTTCTGATCAAAAAATATCATAGAACGTAAATTGTAGGAAATATTATTCTCTACAAAAAACGTCTCTCAACATTTTGCCATAGCTCGCTTCGTTTCCGAGATATTTGCAGATTCATCTCAAGGGAAGGGGTCTGACGGACATATTTCGAGATATTTCTTCTTCTTGTTGTTCTTCTTCTGCACAGCTAAGCTCGAAGTGGCATTTGCAGCTCGCAATAGTGCAGAGTTATCCCAAAGAAAGGGGCCACGGTGTTTCTGTATCTCTATTATGTTGGTGCGGCTTCGGAACTTTTAAATATCTCGATATATCTCGAAAACTACGCTTCTGATCAAAAAATATCATAGAACATAAATTGTAGGAAACATAATTCTCTACAAAAAAGGTCTCTTAACATTTTGCCATAGCTCGCTTCGTTTCCGAGATATTTGCAGATTTATCTCAAGGGAAGGGGCCTGACGGACATATTTCGAGATATTTCTTCTTCTTGTTGTTCTTCTTCTGCACAGCTAAGCTGGAAGTGGCATTTGCGGCTCGCACTAGTGCACAGTTATCTCAAAGAAAGGGGCCACGGTGTTTCTGTATCTCTATTATGTTGGTGCGTCTTCGGAACTTTTAAATATCTCGATATATCTCGAAAACTACGCTTCTGATCAAAAAATATCATAGAACATAAATTGTAGGAAACATAATTCTCTACAAAAAACGTCTCTTAACATTTTGCCATAGCTCGCTTCGTTTCCGAGATATTTGCAGATACAGCTCAAAGGAACTGGCCTGACGGACATATTTCGAGATATTTCTTCTTCTTGTTGTTCTTTCTCTGCGCAGCTAAGCTGGAAGTGGCATTTGCAGCTCGCACTAGTGCAGAGTGATCTCAAAGAAAGGGGCCACGGTGTTCCTGTATCTTTATTATGTTGGTGCGGCTTCGGAACTTTTAAATATCTCGATATATCTCGAAAACTACGCTTCTGATCAAAAAATATCATAGAACATAAAAAGTAGGAAACTTAATTCTCTACAAAAAAGGTCTCTTAACATTTTGCCATAGCTCGCTTCGTTTCCGAGATATTTGCAGATTTATCTCAAGGGAAGGGGCCTAACGGACATATTTCGAGATATTTCTTCTTCTTGTTGTTCTTCTTCTGCACAGCTAAACTGGAAGTGGCATTTCCAGCTCGCAATAGTGCAGAGTTATCTCAAAGAAAGGGGCCACGGTGTTTCTGTATCTCTATTATGTTGGTGCGGCTTCGGAACTTTTAAATATCTTAATATATCTCGAGAACTACGCATCTGATCAAAAAATATCATACAACATAAAAAGTAGGAAACTTAATTCTCTACAAAAAAGGTCTCTTAACATTTTGCCATAGCTCGCTTCGTTTCCGAGATATTTGCAGATTTATCTCAAGGGAAGGGGCCTGACGGACATATTTCGAGATATTTCTTCTTCTTGTTGTTCTTCTTCTGCACAGCTGAGCTGGAAGTGGCATTTGCAGGTCGCAATAGTGCAGAGTTATCTCAAAGAAAGGGGCCACGGTGTTTCTGTATCTCTATTATGTTGGTGCGGCTTCGGAACTTTTAAATATCTCGATATATCTCGAAAACTACGCTTCTGATCAAAAAATATCATAGAACGTAAATTGTAGGAAATATTATTCTCTACAAAAAAGGTCTCTCAACATTTTGCCATAGCTCGCTTCGTTTCCGAGATATTTGCAGATTCATCTCAAGGGAAGGGGTCTGACGGACATATTTCGAGATATTTCTTCTTCTTGTTGTTCTTCTTCTGCACAGCTAAGCTCGAAGTGGCATTTGCAGCTCGCAATAGTGCAGAGTTATCTCAAAGAAAGAGGCCACGGTGTTTCTGTACCTCTATTATGTTGGTGCAGCTTCGGAACTTTTAAATATCTTGATATATCTCGAGAACTACGCATCTGATCAAAAAATATCATCCAACATAAAAAGTAGGAAACATAATTCTCTACAAAAAAGGTCTCTTAACATTTTGCCATAGCTCGCTTCGTTTCCGAGATATTTGCAGATTTATCTCAAGGGAAGGGTCCTGATGGACATATTTCGAGATATTTCTTCTTCTTGTTGTTCTTCTTCTGCACAGCTAAGCTGGAAGTGGCATTTGCAGCTCGCAATAGTGCAGAGTTATCTCAAAGAGAGGGGCCACGGTGTTTCTGTATCTCTATTATGTTTGGTGCGGCTTCGGAACTTTTAAGTATCTTGATCTATCTCGAGAACTACGCTTCTGATCAAAAAATATCATAGAACATAAATTGTAGGAAACGTAATTCTCTACAAAAAAGGTCTCTTAACATTTTGCCATAGCTCGCTTCGTTTCCGAGATATTTGCAGATTTATCACAAGGCAAGGGGCCTGACGGACATATTTCGAGATATTTCTTCTTCTTGTTGTTCTTCTTCCGCACAGCTAAGCTGGAAGTGGCATTTACAGCTCGCAATAGTGCAGAGTTATCTCAAAGAAAGGGGCCACGGTGTTTCTGTACCTCTATTATGTTGGTGCAGCTTCGGAACTTTTAAATATCTTGATATATCTCGAGAACTACGCATCTGCTCAAAAAATATCGTCGAACATAAAAAGTAGGAAACTTAATTCTCTACAAAAAAGGTCTCTTAATATTTTGCCATAGCTCGCTTCGTTTCCGAGATATTTGCAGATTTATCTCAAGGGGAGGGGCCTGACGGACATATTTCGAGATATTTCTTCTTCTTGTTGTTCTTCTTCTGCACAGCTAAGCTGGAAGTGGCATTTGCGGCTCGCACTAGTGCAGAGTTATCTCAAAGAAAGGGGCCACGGTGTTTCTGTATCCCTATTATGTTGGTGCGGCTTCGGAACTTTTAAATATCTCGATATATCTCGAAAACTACGCTTCTGATCAAAAAATATCATAGAACATAAATTGTAGGAAACATAATTCTCTACAAAAAACGTCTTTTAACATTTTGCCATAGCTCGCTTCGTTTCCGAGATATTTGCAGATTCAGCTCAAAGGAACTGGCCTGACGGACATATTTCGAGATATTTCTTCTTCTTGTTGTTCTTCTTCTGCACAGCTAAGCTGGAAGTGGCATTTGCGGCTCGCACTAGTGCAGAGTTATCTCAACGAAAGGGGCCACGGTGTTTCTGTATCTCTATTATGTTGGTGCGGCTTCGGAACTTTTAAATATCTCGATATATCTCGAAAACTACGCTTCTGATCAAAAAATATCATAGAACATAAAAAGTAGGAAACTTAATTCTCTACAAAAAAGGTCTCTTAACATTTTGCCATAGCTCGCTTCGTTTCCGAGATATTTGCAGATTTATCTCAAGGGAAGGGGCCTAACGGACATATTTCGAGATATTTCTTCTTCTTGTTGTTCTTCTTCTGCACAGCTAAACTGGAAGTGGCATTTCCAGCTCGCACTAGTGCAGAGTTATCTCAAAGAAAGGGGCCACGGTGTTTCTGTATCCCTATTATGTTGGTGCGGCTTCGGAACTTTTAAATATCTTGATATATCTCGAGAACTACGCATCTGATCAAAAAATATCATAGAACATAAAAAGTAGGAAACTTAATTCTCTACAAAAAAGGTCTCTTAACATTTTGCCATAGCTCGCTTCGTTTCCGAGATATTTGCAGATATATCTCAAGGGAAGGGGCCTGACGGACATATTTCGAGATATTTCTTCTTCTTGTTGTTCTTCTTCTGCACAGCTGAGCTGGAAGTGGCATTTGCAGGTCGCAATAGTGCAGAGTTATCTCAAAGAAAGGGGCCACGGTGTTTCTGTATCTCTATTATGTTGGTGCGGCTACGGAACTTTTAAATATCTCGATATATCTCGAAAACTACGCTTCTGATCAAAAAATATCATAGAACGTAAATTGTAGGAAATATTATTCTCTACAAAAAAGGTCTCTCAACCTTTTGCCATAGCTCGCTTCGTTTCCGAGATATTTGCAGATTCATCTCAAGGGAAGGGGTCTGACGGACATATTTCGAGATATTTCTTCTTCTTGTTGTTCTTCTTCTGCACAGCTAAGCTCGAAGTGGCATTTGCAGCTCGCAATAGTGCAGAGTTATCTCAAAGAAAGAGGCCACGGTGTTTCTGTACCTCTATTATGTTGGTGCAGCTTCGGAACTTTTAAATATCTTGATATATCTCGAGAACTACGCATCTGATCAAAAAATATCATCGAACATGAAAAGTAGGAAACTTAATTCTCTACAAAAAAGGTCTCTTAACATTTTGCCATAGCTCGCTTCGTTTCCGAGAAATTTGCAGATTTATCTCAAGGGAAGTGGCCTGACGGACATATTTCGAGATATTTCTTCTTCTTGTTGTTCTTCTTCTGCACAGCTAAGCTGGAAGTGGCATTTGCAGCTCGCAATAGTGCAGAGTTATCCCAAAGAAAGGGGCCACGGTGTTTCTGTATCTCTATTATGTTGGTGCGGCTTCGGAACTTTTAAATATCTCGATATATCTCGAAAACTACGCTTCTGATCAAAAAATATCATAGAACATAAATTGTAGGAAACTTAATTATCTACAAAAAAGGTCTCTTAACATTTTGCCATAGCTCGCTTCGTTTCCGAGATATTTGCAGATTTATCTCAAGGGAAGGGGCCTGACGGACATATTTCGAGATATTTCTTCTTCTTGTTGTTCTTCTTCTGCACAGCTAAGCTGGAAGTGGCATTTGCAGCTCGCAATAGTGCAGAGTTATCTCAAAGAGAGGGGCCACGGTGTTTCTGTATCTCTATTATGTTGGTGCGGCTTCGGAACTTTTAAATATCTCGATATATCTCGAAAACTACGCTTCTGATCAAAAAATATCATAGAACGTAAATTGTAGGAAATATTATTCTCTACAAAAAAGGTCTCTCAACATTTTGCCATAGCTCGCTTCGTTTCCGAGATATTTGCAGATTCATCTCAAGGGAAGGGGTCTGACGGACATATTTCGAGATATTTCTTCTTCTTGTTGTTCTTCTTCTGCACAGCTAAGCTCGAAGTGGCATTTGCAGCTCGCAATAGTGCAGAGTTATCTCAAAGAAAGAGGCCACGGTGTTTCTGTACCTCTATTATGTTGGTGCAGCTTCGGAACTTTTAAATATCTTGATATATCTCGAGAACTACGCATCTGATCAAAAAATATCATCCAACATAAAAAGTAGGAAACATAATTCTCTACAAAAAAGGTCTCTTAACATTTTGCCATAGCTCGCTTCGTTTCCGAGATATTTGCAGATTTATCTCAAGGGAAGGGTCCTGATGGACATATTTCGAGATATTTCTTCTTCTTGTTGTTCTTCTTCTGCACAGCTAAGCTGGAAGTGGCATTTGCGGCTCGCACTAGTGCAGAGTTATCTCAACGAAAGGGGCCACGGTGTTTCTGTATCTCTATTATGTTGGTGCGGCTTCGGAACTTTTAAATATCTCGATATATCTCGAAAACTACGCTTCTGATCAAAAAATATCATAGAACATAAAAAGTAGGAAACTTAATTCTCTACAAAAAAGGTCTCTTAACATTTTGCCATAGCTCGCTTCGTTTCCGAGATATTTGCAGATTTATCTCAAGGGAAGGGGCCTAACGGACATATTTCGAGATATTTCTTCTTCTTGTTGTTCTTCTTCTGCACAGCTAAACTGGAAGTGGCATTTCCAGCTCGCACTAGTGCAGAGTTATCTCAAAGAAAGGGGCCACGGTGTTTCTGTATCCCTATTATGTTGGTGCGGCTTCGGAACTTTTAAATATCTTGATATATCTCGAGAACTACGCATCTGATCAAAAAATATCATAGAACGTAAAAAGTAGGAAACTTAATTCTCTACAAAAAAGGTCTCTTAACATTTTGCCATAGCTCGCTTCGTTTCCGAGATATTTGCAGATATATCTCAAGGGAAGGGGCCTGACGGACATATTTCGAGATATTTCTTCTTCTTGTTGTTCTTCTTCTGCACAGCTGAGCTGGAAGTGGCATTTGCAGGTCGCAATAGTGCAGAGTTATCTCAAAGAAAGGGGCCACGGTGTTTCTGTATCTCTATTATGTTGGTGCGGCTACGGAACTTTTAAATATCTCGATATATCTCGAAAACTACGCTTCTGATCAAAAAATATCATAGAACGTAAATTGTAGGAAATATTATTCTCTACAAAAAAGGTCTCTCAACCTTTTGCCATAGCTCGCTTCGTTTCCGAGATATTTGCAGATCCATCTCAAGGGAAGGGGTCTGACGGACATATTTCGAGATATTTCTTCTTCTTGTTGTTCTTCTTCTGCACAGCAAAGCTCGAAGTGGCATTTGCAGCTCGCAATAGTGCAGAGTTATCTCAAAGAAAGAGGCCACGGTGTTTCTGTACCTCTATTATGTTGGTGCAGCTTCGGAACTTTTAAATATCTTGATATATCTCGAGAACTACGCACCTGATCAAAAAATATCATCGAACATAAAAAGTAGGAAACTTAATTCTCTACAAAAAAGGTCTCTTAACATTTTGCCATAGCTCGCTTCGTTTCCGAGATATTTGCAGATTTATCTCAAGGGAAGGGTCCTGATGGACATATTTCGAGATATTTCTTCTTCTTGTTGTTCTTCTTCTGCACAGCTAAGCTGGAAGTGGCATTTGCAGCTCGCAATAGTGCAGAGTTATCTCAAAGAGAGGGGCCACGGTGTTTCTGTATCTTTATTATGTTTGGTGCGGCTTCGGAACTTTTAAGTATCTTGATCTATCTCGAGAACTACGCTTCTGATCAAAAAATATCATAGAACATAAATTGTAGGAAACGTAATTCTCTACAAAAAAGGTCTCTTAACATTTTGCCATAGCTCGCTTCGTTTCCGAGATATTTGCAGATTTATCTCAAGGCAAGGGGCCTGACGGACATATTTCGAGATATTTCTTCTTCTTGTTGTTCTTCTTCTGCACAGCTAAGCTGGAAGTGGCATTTGCGGCTCGCACTAGTGCAGAGTTATCTCAAAGAAAGGGGCCACGGTGTTTCTGTATCTCTATTATGTTGGTGCGGCTTCGGAACTTTTAAATATCTCGATATATCTCGAAAACTACGCTTCTGATCAAAAAAGATCATAGAACATAAATTGTAGGAAACATAATTCTCTACAAAAAAGGTCTCTTAACATTTTGCCATAGCTCGCTTCGTTTCCGAGATATTTGCAGATATATCTCAAGGGAAGGGGCCTGACGGACATATTTCGAGATATTTCTTCTTCTTGTTGTTCTTCTTCTGCACAGCTAAGCTGGAAGTGGCATTTACAGCTCGCAATAGTGCAGAGTGATCTCAAAGAAAGGGGCCACGGTGTTTCTGTACCTCTAATATGTTGGTGCAGCTTCGGAACTTTTAAATATCTTGATATATCTCGAGAACTACGCATCTGATCAAAAAATATCATCGAACATAAAAAGTAGGAAACTTAATTCTCTACAAAAAAGGTCTCTTAACATTTTGCCATAGCTCGCTTCGTTTCCGAGATATTTGCAGATTTATCTCAAGGGGAGGGGCCTGACGGACATATTTCGAGATATTTCTTCTTCTTGTTGTTCTTCTTCTGCACAGCTAAGCTGGAAGTGGCATTTCCAGCTCGCAATAGTGCAGAGTTATCTCAAAGAGAGGGGCCACGGTGTTTCTGTATCTCTATTATGTTGGTGCGGCTTCGGAACTTTTAAATATCTTGATATATCTCGAGAGCTACGCGTCTGATCAAAAAATATCATAGAACATAAAAAGTAGGAAACATAATTCTCTACAAAAAAGGTCTCTTAACATTTTGCCATAGCTCGCTTCGTTTCCGAGATATTTGCAGATTTATCTCAAGGGAAGTGGCCTGACGGACATATTTCGAGATATTTCTTCTTCTTGTTGTTCTTCTTCTGCACAGCTAAGCTGGAAGTGGCATTTGCGGCTCGCACTAGTGCAGAGTTATCTCAAAGAAAGGGGCCACGGTGTTTCTGTATCTCTATTATGTTGGTGCGGCTTCGGAACTTTTAAATATCTTGATATATCTCGAGAACTACGCATCTGATCAGAAAATATCATAGAAGATAAAAAGTAGGAAACTTAATTCTCTACAAAAAAGGTCCCTTAACATTTTGCCATAGCTCGCTTCATTTCCGAGATATTTGCAGATTCAGCGCAAAGGAACTGGCCTGACGGACATATTTCGAGATATTTCTTCTTCTTGTTGTTCTTCTTCTGCACAGCTAAACTGGAAGTGGCATTTCCAGCTCGCAATAGTGCAGAGTTATCTCAAAGAGAGGGGCCACGGTGTTTCTGTATCTCTATTATGTTGGTGCGGCTTCGGAACTTTTAAATATCTTGATATATCTCGAGAGCTACGCGTCTGATCAAAAAATATCATAGAACATAAAAAGTAGGAAACATAATTCTCTACAAAAAAGGTCTCTTAACATTTTGCCATAGCTCGCTTCGTTTCCGAGATATTTGCAGATTTATCTCAAGGGAAGTGGCCTGACGGACATATTTCGAGATATTTCTTCGTCTTGTTGTTCTTCTTCTGCACAGCTAAGCTGGAAGTGGCATTTGCGGCTCGCACTAGTGCAGAGTTATCTCAAAGAAAGGGGCCACGGTGTTTCTGTATCTCTATTATGTTGGTGCGGCTTCGGAACTTTTAAATATCTTGATATATCTCGAGAACTACGCATCTGATCAGAAAACATCATAGAAGATAAAAAGTAGGAAACTTAATTCTCTACAAAAAACGTCTCTTAACATTTTGCCATAGCTCGCTTCGTTTCCGAGATATTTGCAGATTTATCTCAAGGTAAGGGGCCTGACGGACATATTTCGAGATATTTCTTCTTCTTGTTGTTCTTCTTCTGCACAGCTAAGCTGGAAGTGGCATTTACAGCTCGCAATAGTGCATAGTTATCTGAAAGAAAGGGGCCACGGTGTTTCTGTATCTCTATTATGTTGGTGCGGCTTCGGAACTTTTAAATATCTTGATATATCTCGAGAACTACGCATCTGATCAAAAAATATCATAGAACATAAAAAGTAGGAAACTCAATTCTCTACAAAAAAGGTCTCTTAACATTTTGCAATAGCTCGCTTCGTTTCCGAGATATTTGCAGATTTATCTCAAGGGAAGGGGCCTGACGGACATATTTCGAGATATTTCTTCTTCTTGTTGTTCTTCTTCTGCACAGCTAAGCTGGAAGTGGCATTTGCGGCTCGCACTAGTGCAGAGTTATCTCAAAGAAAGGGGCCACGGTGTTTCTGTATCTCTATTATGTTGGTGCTGCTTCGGAACTTTTAAATATCTCGATATATCTCGAAAACTACGCTTCTGATCAAAAAATATCATAGAACATAAATTGTAGGAAACATAATTCTCTACAAAAAAGGTCTGTTAACATTTTGCCATAGCTCGCTTCGTTTCCGAGATATTTGCAGATTTATCTCAAGGGAAGTGGCCTGACGGACATATTTCGAGATATTTCTTCTTCTTGTTGTTCTTCTGCTGCACAGCTAAGCTGGAAGTGGCATTTGCGGCTCGCACTAGTGCAGAGTTATCTCAAAGAAAGGGGCCACGGTGTTTCTGTATCTCTATTATGTTGGTGCGGCTTCGGAACTTTTAAATATCTTGATATATCTCGAGAACTACGCATCTGATCAGAAAATATCATAGAAGATAAAAAGTAGGAAACTTAATTCTCTACAAAAAAGGTCTCTTAACATTTTACCATAGCTCGCTTCGTTTCCGAGATATTTGCAGATTTATCTCAAAGGAAGTGGCCTGACGGACATATTTCGAGATATTTCTTCTTCTTGTTGTTCTTCCTCTGCACAGCTAAGCTGGAAGTGGCATTTGCAGCTCGCAATAGTGCAGAGTTATCCCAAAGAAAGGGGCCACGGTGTTTCTGTATCTCGATTATGTTGGTGCGGCTTCGGAACTTTTAAATATCTCGATATATCTCGAAAACTACGCTTCTGATCAAAAAATATCATAGAACGTAAATTGTAGGAAATATTATTCTCTACAAAAAAGGTCTCTCAACATTTTGCCATAGCTCGCTTCGTTTCCGAGATATTTGCAGATTCATCTCAAGGGAAGGGGTCTGACGGACATATTTCGAGATATTTCTTCTTCTTGTTGTTCTTCTTCTGCACAGCTAAGCTCGAAGTGGCATTTGCAGCTCGCAATAGTGCAGAGTTATCTCAAAGAAAGAGGCCACGGTGTTTCTGTACCTCTATTATGTTGGTGCAGCTTCGGAACTTTTAAATATCTTGATATATCTCGAGAACTACGCATCTGATCAAAAAATATCATCCAACATAAAAAGTAGGAAACTCAATTCTCTACAAAAAAGGTCTCTTAACATTTTGCTATAGCTCGCTTCGTTTCCGAGATATTTGCAGATTTATCTCAAGGGAAGGGGCCTGACGGACATATTTCGAGATATTTCTTCTTCTTGTTGTTCTTCTTCTGCACAGCTAAGCTGGAAGTGGCATTTGCGGCTCGCACTAGTGCAGAGTTATCTCAAAGAAAGGGGCCACGGTGTTTCTGTATCTCTATTATGTTGGTGCTGCTTCGGAACTTTTAAATATCTCGATATATCTCGAAAACTACGCTTCTGATCAAAAAATATCATAGAACATAAATTGTAGGAAACATAATTCTCTACAAAAAAGGTCTGTTAACATTTTGCCATAGCTCGCTTCGTTTCCGAGATATTTGCAGATTCATCTCAAGGGAAGGGGTCTGACGGACATATTTCGAGATATTTCTTCTTCTTGTTGTTCTTCTTCTGCACAGCTAAGCTCGAAGTGGCATTTGCAGCTCGCAATAGTGCAGAGTTATCTCAAAGAAAGAGGCCACGGTGTTTCTGTACCTCTATTATGTTGGTGCAGCTTCGGAACTTTTAAATATCTTGATATATCTCGAGAACTACGCATCTGATCAAAAAATATCATCCAACATAAAAAGTAGGAAACATAATTCTCTACAAAAAAGGTCTCTTAACATTTTGCCATAGCTCGCTTCGTTTCCGAGATATTTGCAGATTTATCTCAAGGGAAGGGTCCTGATGGACATATTTCGAGATATTTCTTCTTCTTGTTGTTCTTCTTCTGCACAGCTAAGCTGGAAGTGGCATTTGCAGCTCGCAATAGTGCAGAGTTATCTCAAAGAGAGGGGCCACGGTGTTTCTGTATCTTTATTATGTTTGGTGCGGCTTCGGAACTTTTAAGTATCTTGATCTATCTCGAGAACTACGCTTCTGATCAAAAAATATCATAGAAGATAAATTGTAGGAAACGTAATTCTCTACAAAAAAGGTCTCTTAACATTTTGCCATAGCTCGCTTCGTTTCCGAGATATTTGCAGATTTATCTCGAGGCAAGGGGCCTGACGGACATATTTCGAGATATTTCTTCTTCTTGTTGTTCTTCTTCTGCACAGCTAAGCTGGAAGTGGCATTTGCGGCTCGCACTAGTGCAGAGTTATCTCAAAGAAAGGGGCCACGGTGTTTCTGTATCTCTATTATGTTGGTGCGGCTTCGGAACTTTTAAATATCTTGATATATCTCGAGAACTACGCATCTGATCAGAAAATATCATAGAAGATAAAAAGTAGGAAACTTAATTCTCTACAAAAAAGGTCCCTTAACATTTTGCCATAGCTCGCTTCATTTCCGAGATATTTGCAGATTCAGCTCAAAGGAACTGGCCTGACGGACATATTTCGAGATATTTCTTCTTCTTGTTGTTCTTCCTCTGCACAGCTAAGCTGGAAGTGGCATTTGCAGCTCGCAATAGTGCAGAGTTATCTCAAAGAAAGGGGCCACGGTGTTTCTGTATCTCTATTATGTTGGTGCGGCTTCGGAACTTTTAAATATCTCGATATATCTCGAAAACTACGCTTCTGATCAAAAAATATCATAGAACATAAATTGTAGGAAACATAATTCTCTACAAAAAAGGTCTCTTAACATTTTGCCATAGCTCGCTTCGTTTCCGAGATATTTGCAGATTTATCTCAAGGGAAGGGGCCTAACGGACATATTTCGAGATATTTCTTCTTCTTGTTGTTCTTCTTCTGCACAGCTAAACTGGAAGTGGCATTTCCAGCTCGCAATAGTGCAGAGTTATCTCAAAGAGAGGGGCCACGGTGTTTCTGTATCTCTATTATGTTGGTGCGGCTTCGGAACTTTTAAATATCTTGATATATCTCGAGAGCTACGCGTCTGATCAAAAAATATCATAGAACATAAAAAGTAGGAAACATAATTCTCTACAAAAAAGGTCTCTTAACATTTTGCCATAGCTCGCTTCGTTTCCGAGATATTTGCAGATTTATCTCAAGGGAAGTGGCCTGACGGACATATTTCGAGATATTTCTTCTTCTTGTTGTTCTTCTTCTGCACAGCTAAGCTGGAAGTGGCATTTGCGGCTCGCACTAGTGCAGAGTTATCTCAAAGAAAGGGGCCACGGTGTTTCTGTATCTCTATTATGTTGGTGCGGCTTCGGAACTTTTAAATATCTTGATATATCTCGAGAACTACGCATCTGATCAGAAAATATCATAGAAGATAAAAAGTAGGAAACTTAATTCTCTACAAAAAACGTCTCTTAACATTTTGCCATAGCTCGCTTCGTTTCCGAGATATTTGCAGATTTATCTCAAGGTAAGGGGCCTGACGGACATATTTCGAGATATTTCTTCTTCTTGTTGTTCTTCTTCTGCACAGCTAAGCTGGAAGTGGCATTTACAGCTCGCAATAGTGCATAGTTATCTGAAAGAAAGGGGCCACGGTGTTTCTGTATCTCTATTATGTTGGTGCGGCTTCGGAACTTTTAAATATCTTGATATATCTCGAGAACTACGCATCTGATCAAAAAATATCATAGAACATAAAAAGTAGGAAACTCAATTCTCTACAAAAAAGGTCTCTTAACATTTTACCATAGCTCGCTTCGTTTCCGAGATATTTGCAGATTTATCTCAAAGGAAGTGGCCTGACGGACATATTTCGAGATATTTCTTCTTCTTGTTGTTCTTCTTCTGCACAGCTAAGCTGGAAGTGGCATTTGCAGCTCGCAATAGTGCAGAGTTATCCCAAAGAAAGGGGCCACGGTGTTTCTGTATCTCGATTATGTTGGTGCGGCTTCGGAACTTTTAAATATCTCGATATATCTCGAAAACTACGCTTCTGATCAAAAAATATCATAGAACGTAAATTGTAGGAAATATTATTCTCTACAAAAAAGGTCTCTCAACATTTTGCCATAGCTCGCTTCGTTTCCGAGATATTTGCAGATTCATCTCAAGGGAAGGGGTCTGACGGACATATTTCGAGATATTTCTTCTTCTTGTTGTTCTTCTTCTGCACAGCTAAGCTCGAAGTGGCATTTGCAGCTCGCAATAGTGCAGAGTTATCTCAAAGAAAGAGGCCACGGTGTTTCTGTACCTCTATTATGTTGGTGCAGCTTCGGAACTTTTAAATATCTTGATATATCTCGAGAACTACGCATCTGATCAAAAAATATCATCCAACATAAAAAGTAGGAAACTCAATTCTCTACAAAAAAGGTCTCTTAACATTTTGCAATAGCTCGCTTCGTTTCCGAGATATTTGCAGATTTATCTCAAGGGAAGGGGCCTGACGGACATATTTCGAGATATTTCTTCTTCTTGTTGTTCTTCTTCTGCACAGCTAAGCTGGAAGTGGCATTTGCGGCTCGCACTAGTGCAGAGTTATCTCAAAGAAAGGGGCCACGGTGTTTCTGTATCTCTATTATGTTGGTGCTGCTTCGGAACTTTTAAATATCTCGATATATCTCGAAAACTACGCTTCTGATCAAAAAATATCATAGAACATAAATTGTAGGAAACATAATTCTCTACAAAAAAGGTCTGTTAACATTTTGCCATAGCTCGCTTCGTTTCCGAGATATTTGCAGATTTATCTCAAGGGAAGTGGCCTGACGGACATATTTCGAGATATTTCTTCTTCTTGTTGTTCTTCTGCTGCACAGCTAAGCTGGAAGTGGCATTTGCGGCTCGCACTAGTGCAGAGTTATCTCAAAGAAAGGGGCCACGGTGTTTCTGTATCTCTATTATGTTGGTGCGGCTTCGGAACTTTTAAATATCTTGATATATCTCGAGAACTACGCATCTGATCAGAAAATATCATAGAAGATAAAAAGTAGGAAACTTAATTCTCTACAAAAAAGGTCTCTTAACATTTTACCATAGCTCGCTTCGTTTCCGAGATATTTGCAGATTTATCTCAAAGGAAGTGGCCTGACGGACATATTTCGAGATATTTCTTCTTCTTGTTGTTCTTCTTCTGCACAGCTAAGCTGGAAGTGGCATTTGCAGCTCGCAATAGTGCAGAGTTATCCCAAAGAAAGGGGCCACGGTGTTTCTGTATCTCTATTATGTTGGTGCGGCTTCGGAACTTTTAAATATCTCGATATATCTCGAAAACTACGCTTCTGATCAAAAAATATCATAGAACATAAATTGTAGGAAACTTAATTATCTACAAAAAAGGTCTCTTAACATTTTGCCATAGCTCGCTTCGTTTCCGAGATATTTGCAGATTTATCTCAAGGGAAGGGGCCTGACGGACATATTTCGAGATATTTCTTCTTCTTGTTGTTCTTCATCTGCACAGCTAAGCTGGAAGTGGCATTTGCAGCTCGCAATAGTGCAGAGTTATCTCAAAGAGAGGGGCCACGGTGTTTCTGTATCTCGATTATGTTGGTGCGGCTTCGGAACTTTTAAATATCTCGATATATCTCGAAAACTACGCTTCTGATCAAAAAATATCATAGAACGTAAATTGTAGGAAATATTATTCTCTACAAAAAAGGTCTCTCAACATTTTGCCATAGCTCGCTTCGTTTCCGAGATATTTGCAGATTCATCTCAAGGGAAGGGGTCTGACGGACATATTTCGAGATATTTCTTCTTCTTGTTGTTCTTCTTCTGCACAGCTAAGCTCGAAGTGGCATTTGCAGCTCGCAATAGTGCAGAGTTATCTCAAAGAAAGAGGCCACGGTGTTTCTGTACCTCTATTATGTTGGTGCAGCTTCGGAACTTTTAAATATCTTGATATATCTCGAGAACTACGCATCTGATCAAAAAATATCATCCAACATAAAAAGTAGGAAACATAATTCTCTACAAAAAAGGTCTCTTAACATTTTGCCATAGCTCGCTTCGTTTCCGAGATATTTGCAGATTTATCTCAAGGGAAGGGTCCTGATGGACATATTTCGAGATATTTCTTCTTCTTGTTGTTCTTCTTCTGCACAGCTAAGCTGGAAGTGGCATTTGCAGCTCGCAATAGTGCAGAGTTATCTCAAAGAGAGGGGCCACGGTGTTTCTGTATCTTTATTATGTTTGGTGCGGCTTCGGAACTTTTAAGTATCTTGATCTATCTCGAGAACTACGCTTCTGATCAAAAAATATCATAGAAGATAAATTGTAGGAAACGTAATTCTCTACAAGAAAGGTCTCTTAACATTTTGCCATAGCTCGCTTCGTTTCCGAGATATTTGCAGATTTATCTCGAGGCAAGGGGCCTGACGGACATATTTCGAGATATTTCTTCTTCTTGTTGTTCTTCTTCTGCACAGCTAAGCTGGAAGTGGCATTTGCGGCTCGCACTAGTGCAGAGTTATCTCAAAGAAAGGGGCCACGGTGTTTCTGTATCTCTATTATGTTGGTGCGGCTTCGGAACTTTTAAATATCTTGATATATCTCGAGAACTACGCATCTGATCAGAAAATATCATAGAAGATAAAAAGTAGGAAACTTAATTCTCTACAAAAAAGGTCCCTTAACATTTTGCCATAGCTCGCTTCATTTCCGAGATATTTGCAGATTCAGCTCAAAGGAACTGGCCTGACGGACATATTTCGAGATATTTCTTCTTCTTGTTGTTCTTCCTCTGCACAGCTAAGCTGGAAGTGGCATTTGCAGCTCGCAATAGTGCAGAGTTATCTCAAAGAAAGGGGCCACGGTGTTTCTGTATCTCTATTATGTTGGTGCGGCTTCGGAACTTTTAAATATCTTGATATATCTCGAGAACTACGCATCTGATCAGAAAATATCATAGAAGATAAAAAGTAGGAAACTTAATTCTCTACAAAAAACGTCTCTTAACATTTTGCCATAGCTCGCTTCGTTTCCGAGATATTTGCAGATTTATCTCAAGGTAAGGGGCCTGACGGACATATTTCGAGATATTTCTTCTTCTTGTTGTTCTTCTTCTGCACAGCTAAGCTGGAAGTGGCATTTGCGGCTCGCACTAGTGCAGAGTTATCTCAAAGAAAGGGGCCACGGTGTTTCTGTATCTCTATTATGTTGGTGCTGCTTCGGAACTTTTAAATATCTCGATATATCTCGAAAACTACGCTTCTGATCAAAAAATATCATAGAACATAAATTGTAGGAAACATAATTCTCTACAAAAAAGGTCTGTTAACATTTTGCCATAGCTCGCTTCGTTTCCGAGATATTTGCAGATTTATCTCAAGGTAAGGGGCCTGACGGACATATTTCGAGATATTTCTTCTTCTTGTTGTTCTTCTTCTGCACAGCTAAGCTGGAAGTGGCATTTGCGGCTCGCACTAGTGCAGAGTTATCTCAAAGAAAGGGGCCACGGTGTTTCTGTATCTCTATTATGTTGGTGCTGCTTCGGAACTTTTAAATATCTCGATATATCTCGAAAACTACGCTTCTGATCAAAAAATATCATAGAACATAAATTGTAGGAAACATAATTCTCTACAAAAAAGGTCTGTTAACATTTTGCCATAGCTCGCTTCGTTTCCGAGATATTTGCAGATTTATCTCAAGGGAAGTGGCCTGACGGACATATTTCGAGATATTTCTTCTTCTTGTTGTTCTTCTGCTGCACAGCTAAGCTGGAAGTGGCATTTGCGGCTCGCACTAGTGCAGAGTTATCTCAAAGAAAGGGGCCACGGTGTTTCTGTATCTCTATTATGTTGGTGCGGCTTCGGAACTTTTAAATATCTTGATATATCTCGAGAACTACGCATCTGATCAGAAAATATCATAGAAGATAAAAAGTAGGAAACTTAATTCTCTACAAAAAAGGTCTCTTAACATTTTACCATAGCTCGCTTCGTTTCCGAGATATTTGCAGATTTATCTCAAAGGAAGTGGCCTGACGGACATATTTCGAGATATTTCTTCTTCTTGTTGTTCTTCTTCTGCACAGCTAAGCTGGAAGTGGCATTTGCAGCTCGCAATAGTGCAGAGTTATCCCAAAGAAAGGGGCCACGGTGTTTCTGTATCTCTATTATGTTGGTGCGGCTTCGGAACTTTTAAATATCTCGATATATCTCGAAAACTACGCTTCTGATCAAAAAATATCATAGAACATAAATTGTAGGAAACTTAATTATCTACAAAAAAGGTCTCTTAACATTTTGCCATAGCTCGCTTCGTTTCCGAGATATTTGCAGATTTATCTCAAGGGAAGGGGCCTGACGGACATATTTCGAGATATTTCGTCTTCTTGTTGTTCTTCTTCTGCACAGCTAAGCTGGAAGTGGCATTTGCAGCTCGCAATAGTGCAGAGTTATCTCAAAGAGAGGGGCCACGGTGTTTCTGTATCTCGATTATGTTGGTGCGGCTTCGGAACTTTTAAATATCTCGATATATCTCGAAAACTACGCTTCTGATCAAAAAATGTCATAGAACATAAATTGTAGGAAACTTAATTCTCTACAAAAAAGGTCTCTTAACATTTTACCATAGCTCGCTTCGTTTCCGAGATATTTGCAGATTTATCTCAAGGGAAGGGGCCTGACGGACATATTTCGAGATATTTCTTCTTCTTGTTGTTCTTCTTCTGCACAGCTAAGCTGGAAGTGGCATTTGCGGCTCGCACTAGTGCAGAGTTATCTCAAAGAAAGGGGCCACGGTGTTTCTGTATCTCTATTATGTTGGTGCTGCTTCGGAACTTTTAAATATCTCGATATATCTCGAAAACTACGCTTCTGATCAAAAAATATCATAGAACATAAATTGTAGGAAACATAATTCTCTACAAAAAAGGTCTGTTAACATTTTGCCATAGCTCGCTTCGTTTCCGAGATATTTGCAGATTTATCTCAAGGGAAGTGGCCTGACGGACATATTTCGAGATATTTCTTCTTCTTGTTGTTCTTCTGCTGCACAGCTAAGCTGGAAGTGGCATTTGCGACTCGCACTAGTGCAGAGTTATCTCAAAGAAAGGGGCCACGGTGTTTCTGTATCTCTATTATGTTGGTGCGGCTTCGGAACTTTTAAATATCTTGATATATCTCGAGAACTACGCATCTGATCAGAAAATATCATAGAAGATAAAAAGTAGGAAACTTAATTCTCTACAAAAAAGGTCTCTTAACATTTTACCATAGCTCGCTTCGTTTCCGAGATATTTGCAGATTTATCTCAAAGGAAGTGGCCTGACGGACATATTTCGAGATATTTCTTCTTCTTGTTGTTCTTCTTCTGCACAGCTAAGCTGGAAGTGGCATTTGCAGCTCGCAATAGTGCAGAGTTATCCCAAAGAAAGGGGCCACGGTGTTTCTGTATCTCTATTATGTTGGTGCGGCTTCGGAACTTTTAAATATCTCGATATATCTCGAAAACTACGCTTCTGATCAAAAAATATCATAGAACATAAATTGTAGGAAACTTAATTATCTACAAAAAAGGTGTCTCAACATTTTGCCATAGCTCGCTTCGTTTCCGAGATATTTGCAGATTTATCTCAAGGGAAGGGGCCTGACGGACATATTTCGAGATATTTCTTCTTCTTGTTGTTCTTCTTCTGCACAGCTAAGCTGGAAGTGGCATTTGCAGCTCGCAATAGTGCAGAGTTATCTCAAAGAGAGGGGCCACGGTGTTTCTGTATCTCGATTATGTTGGTGCGGCTTCGGAACTTTTAAATATCTCGATATATCTCGAAAACTACGCTTCTGATCAAAAAATATCATAGAACGTAAATTGTAGGAAATATTATTCTCTACAAAAAAGGTCTCTCAACATTTTGCCATAGCTCGCTTCGTTTCCGAGATATTTGCAGATTCATCTCAAGGGAAGGGGTCTGACGGACATATTTCGAGATATTTCTTGTTCTTGTTGTTCTTCTTCTGCACAGCTAAGCTCGAAGTGGCATTTGCAGCTCGCAATAGTGCAGAGTTATCTCAAAGAAAGAGGCCACGGTGTTTCTGTACCTCTATTATGTTGGTGCAGCTTCGGAACTTTTAAATATCTTGATATATCTCGAGAACTACGCATCTGATCAAAAAATATCATCCAACATAAAAAGTAGGAAACATAATTCTCTACAAAAAAGGTCTCTTAACATTTTGCCATAGCTCGCTTCGTTTCCGAGATATTTGCAGATTTATCTCAAGGGAAGGGTCCTGATG
Organism: Osmia lignaria lignaria; assembly: GCF_051020975.1. NCBI lineage: Eukaryota > Metazoa > Arthropoda > Insecta > Hymenoptera > Megachilidae > Osmia > Osmia lignaria. The sequence goes on from NW_027478161.1 coordinate 1,176,325, forward strand.
GACATATTTCGAGATATTTCTTCTTCTTGTTGTTCTTCTTCTGCACAGCTAAGCTGGAAGTGGCATTTGCAGCTCGCAATAGTGCAGAGTTATCTCAAAGAGAGGGGCCACGGTGTTTCTGTATCTTTATTATGTTTGGTGCGGCTTCGGAACTTTTAAGTATCTTGATCTATCTCGAGAACTACGCTTCTGATCAAAAAATATCATAGAACATAAATTGTAGGAAACGTAATTCTCTACAAAAAAGGTCTCTTAACATTTTGCCATAGCTCGCTTCGTTTCCGAGATATTTGCAGATTTATCTCGAGGCAAGGGGCCTGACGGACATATTTCGAGATATTTCTTCTTCTTGTTGTTCTTCTTCTGCACAGCTAAGCTGGAAGTGGCATTTGCGGCTCGCACTAGTGCAGAGTTATCTCAAAGAAAGGGGCCACGGTGTTTCTGTATCTCTATTATGTTGGTGCGGCTTCGGAACTTTTAAATATCTCGATATATCTCGAAAACTACGCTTCTGATCAAAAAAGATCATAGAACATAAATTGTAGAAAACATAATTCTCTACAAAAAAGGTCTCTTAACATTTTGCCATAGCTCGCTTCGTTTCCGAGATATTTGCAGATATATCTCAAGGGAAGGGGCCTGACGGACATATTTCGAGATATTTCTTCTTCTTGTTGTTCTTCTTCTGCACAGCTAAGCTGGAAGTGGCATTTACAGCTCGCAATAGTGCAGAGTTATCTCAAAGAAAGGGGCCACGGTGTTTCTGTACCTCTATTATGTTGGTGCAGCTTCGGAACTTTTAAATATCTTGATATATCTCGAGAACTACGCATCTGATCAAAAAATATCATCGAACATAAAAAGTAGGAAACTTAATTCTCTACAAAAAAGGTCTCTTAACATTTTGCCATAGCTCGCTTCGTTTCCGAGATATTTGCAGATTTATCTCAAGGGGAGGGGCCTGACGGACATATTTCGAGATATTTCTTCTTCTTGTTGTTCTTCTTCTGCACAGCTAAGCTGGAAGTGGCATTTGCGGCTCGCACTAGTGCAGAGTTATCTCAAAGAAAGGGGCCACGGTGTTTCTGTATCTCCATTATGTTGGTGCGGCTTCGGAACTTTTAAATATCTCGATATATCTCGAAAACTACGCATCTGATCAAAAAATATCATAGAACATAAATTGTAGGAAACATAATTCTCTACAAAAAACGTCTCTTAACATTTTGCCATAGCTCGCTTCGTTTCCGAGATATTTGCAGATTCAGCTCAACGGAACTGGCCTGACGGACATATTTCGAGATATTTCTTCTTCTTGTTGTTCTTCTTCTGCACAGCTAAGCTGGAAGTGGCATTTGCGGCTCGCACTAGTGCAGAGTTATCTCAACGAAAGGGGCCACGGTGTTTCTGTATCTCTATTATGTTGGTGCGGCTTCGGAACTTTTAAATATCTCGATATATCTCGAAAACTACGCTTCTGATCAAAAAATATCATAGAACATAAAAAGTAGGAAACTTAATTCTCTACAAAAAAGGTCTCTTAACATTTTACCATAGCCCGCTTCGTTTCCGAGATATTTGCAGATTTATCTCAAAGGAAGTGGCCTGACGGACATATTTCGAGATATTTCTTCTTCTTGTTGTTCTTCTTCTGCACAGCTAAGCTGGAAGTGGCATTTGCAGCTCGCAATAGTGCAGAGTTATCCCAAAGAAAGGGGCCACGGTGTTTCTGTATCTCTATTATGTTGGTGCGGCTTCGGAACTTTTAAATATCTCGATATATCTCGAAAACTACGCTTCTGATCAAAAAATATCATAGAACATAAATTGTAGGAAACTTAATTATCTACAAAAAAGGTCTCTTAACATTTTGCCATAGCTCGCTTCGTTTCCGAGATACTTGCAGATTTATCTCAAGGGAAGGGGCCTGACGGACATATTTCGAGATATTTCTTCTTCTTGTTGTTCTTCTTCTGCACAGCTAAGCTGGAAGTGGCATTTGCAGCTCGCAATAGTGCAGAGTTATCTCAAAGAGAGGGGCCACGGTGTTTCTGTATCTCGATTATGTTGGTGCGGCTTCGGAACTTTTAAATATCTCGATATATCTCGAAAACTACGCTTCTGATCAAAAAATATCATAGAACGTAAATTGTAGGAAATATTATTCTCTACAAAAAAGGTCTCTCAACATTTTGCCATAGCTCGCTTCGTTTCCGAGATATTTGCAGATTCATCTCAAGGGAAGGGGTCTGACGGACATATTTCGAGATATTTCTTCTTCTTGTTGTTCTTCTTCTGCACAGCTAAGCTCGAAGTGGCATTTGCAGCTCGCAATAGTGCAGAGTTATCTCAAAGAAAGAGGCCACGGTGTTTCTGTACCTCTATTATGTTGGTGCAGCTTCGGAACTTTTAAATATCTTGATATATCTCGAGAACTACGCATCTGATCAAAAAATATCATCCAACATAAAAAGTAGGAAACATAATTCTCTACAAAAAAGGTCTCTTAACATTTTGCCATAGCTCGCTTCGTTTCCGAGATATTTGCAGATTTATCTCAAGGGAAGGGTCCTGATGGACATATTTCGAGATATTTCTTCTTCTTGTTGTTCTTCTTCTGCACAGCTAAGCTGGAAGTGGCATTTGCAGCTCGCAATAGTGCAGAGTTATCTCAAAGAGAGGGGCCACGGTGTTTCTGTATCTCTATTACGTTGGTGCGGCTTCGGAACTTTTAAATATCTTGATATATCTCGAGAACTACGCCTCTGATCGAAAAATATCATAGAACATAAAAAGTAGGAAACTTAATTGTCTACAAAAAAGGTCTCTTAACATTTTGCCATAGCTCGCTTCGTTTCCGAGATATTTGCAGATTTATCTCAAGGGAAGGGGCCTGACGGACATATTTCGAGATATTTCTTCTTCTTGTTGTTCTTCTTCTGCACAGCTAAGCTGGAAGTGGCATTTGCAGCTCGCAATAGTGCAGAGTTATCTCAAAGAGAGGGGCCACGGTGTTTCTGTATCTCTATTATGTTTGGTGCGGCTTCGGTACTTTTAAGTATCTTGATCTATCTCGAGAACTACGCTTCTGATCAAAAAATATCATAGAACATAAATTGTAGGAAATATAATTCTCTACAAAAAACGTCTCTTAACATTTTGCCATAGCTCGCTTCGTTTCCGAGATATTTGCAGATTTATCTGAAGGGAAGTGGCCTGACGGACGTATTTCGAGATATTTCTTCTTCTTGTTGTTCTTCTTCTGCACAGCTAAGCTGGAAGTGGCATTTGCGGCTCGCACTAGTGCAGAGTTATCTCAAAGAAAGGGGCCACGGTGTTTCTGTATCCCTATTATGTTGGTGCGGCTTCGGAACTTTTAAATATCTTGATATATCTCGAGAACTACGCATCTGATCAAAAAATATCATAGAACATAAAAAGTAGGAAACTTAATTCTCTACAAAAAAGGTCTCTTAACATTTTGCCATACCTCGCTTCGTTCCCGAGATATTTGCATATTTATCTCAAGGGAAGGGGCCTGACGGACATATTTCGAGATATTTCTTCTTCTTGTTGTTCTTCTTCTGCACAGCTAAGCTGGAAGTGGCATTTGCGGCTCGCACTAGTGCAGAGTTATCTCAAAGAACGGGGCCACGGTGTTTCTGTATCTTTATTATGTTGGTGCGGCTTCGGAACTTTTAAATATCTCGATATATCTCGAAAACTACGCTTCTGATCAAAAAATATCATAGAACATAAAAAGTAGGAAACTTAATTCTCTACAAAAAAGGTCTCTTAACATTTTGCCATAGCTCGCTTCGTTTCCGAGATATTTGCAGATTTATCTCAAGGGAAGGGGCCTAACGGACATATTTCGAGATATTTCTTCTTCTTGTTGTTCTTCTTCTGCACAGCTAAACTGGAAGTGGCATTTCCAGCTCGCAATAGTGCAGAGTTATCTCAAAGAAAGGGGCCACGGTGTTTCTGTATCTCTATTATGTTGGTGCGGCTTCGGAACTTTTAAATATCTTGATATATCTCGAGAACTACGCGTCTGATAAAAAAATATCATAGAACATAAAAAGTAGGAAACTTAATTCTCTACAAAAACGGTCTCTTAACATTTTGCCATAGCTCGCTTCGTTTCCGACATATTTGCAGATACAGCTCAAAGGAACTGGCCTGACGGACATATTTCGAGATATTTCTTCTTCTTGTTGTACTTCCTCTGCGCAGCTAAGCTGGAAGTGGCATTTGCAGCTCGCAATAGTGCAGAGTTATCTCAAAGAAAGGGGCCACGGTGTTTCTGTATCTTTATTATGTTGGTGCGGCTTCGGAACTTTTAAATATCTCGATATATCTCGAAAACTACGCTTCTGATCAAAAAATATCATAGAACATAAAAAGTAGGAAACTTAATTCTCTACAAAAAAGGTCTCTTAACATTTTGCCATACCTCGCTTCGTTTCCGAGATATTTGCAGATTTATCTCAAGGGAAGGGGCCTGACGGACATATTTCGAGATATTTCTTCTTCTAGTTGTTCTTCTTCTGCACAGCTGAGCTGGAAGTGGCATTTGCAGGTCGCAATAGTGCAGAGTTATCTCAAAGAAAGGGGCCACGGTGTTTCTGTATCTCTATTATGTTGGTGCGGCTTCGGAACTTTTAAATATCTCGATATATCTCGAAAACTACGCTTCTGATCAAAAAATATCATAGATCGTAAATTGTAGGAAATATTATTCTCTACAAAAAAGGTCTCTTAACATTTTGCCATAGCTCGCTTCGTTTCCGAGATATTTGCAGATTTATCTCAAGGGAAGGGTCCTGATGGACATATTTCGAGATATTTCTTCTTCTTGTTGTTCTTCTTCTGCACAGCTAAACTGGAAGTGGCATTTCCAGCTCGCAATCGTGCAGAGTTATCTCAAAGAAAGGGGCCACCGTGTTTCTGTATCTCTATTATGTTGGTGCGGCTTCGGAACTTTTAAATATCTTGATATATCTCGACAAACTACGCATCTGATCAAAAAATATCATAGAACATATAAAGTAGGAAACTTAATTCTCTACAAAAAAGGTCTCTTAACATTTTGCCATAGCTCGCTTCGTTTCCGAGATATTTGCAGATTTATCTCAAGGGAAGGGGCCTGACGGACATATTTCGAGATATTTCTTCTTCTTGTTGTTCTTCTTCTGCACAGCTAAGCTGGAAGTGGCATTTGCGGCTCGCACTAGTGCAGAGTTATCTCAAAGAAAGGGGCCACGGTGTTTCTGTATCTCTATTATGTTGGTGCGGCTTCGGAACTTTTAAATATCTCGATATATCTCGAAAACTACGCTTCTGATCAAAAAATGTTATAGAACTTAAATTGTAGGAAACATAATTCTCTACAAAAAAGGTCTCCTAACATTTTGCCATAGCTCGCTTCGTTTCCGAGATATTTGCAGATTTATCTCAAGGGAAGGGTCCTGATGGACATATTTCGAGATATTTCTTCTTCTTGTTGTTCTTCTTCTGCACAGCTAAACTGGAAGTGGCATTTCCAGCTCGCAATCGTGCAGAGTTATCTCAAAGAAAGGGGCCACGGTGTTTCTGTATCTCTATTATGTTGGTGCGGCTTCGCAACTTTTAAATATCTTGATATATCTCGAGAACTACGCCTCTGATCGAAAAATATCATAGAACATAAAAAGTAGGAAACTTAATTATCTACAAAAAAGGTCTCTTAACATTTTGCCATAGCTCGCTTCGTTTCCGAGATATTTGCAGATTTATCTCAAGGGAAGGGGCCTGACGGACATATTTCGAGATATTTCTTCTTCTTGTTGTTCTTCTTCTGCACAGCTAAGCTGGAAGTGGCATTTGCAGCTCGCAATAGTGCAGAGTTATCTAAAAGAGAGGGGCCACGGTGTTTCTGTATCTCTACTATGTTTGGTGCGGCTTCGGAACTTTTAAATATCTCGATATATCTCGAAAACTACGCTTCTGATCAAAAAATATCATAGAACATAAATTGTAGGAAACATAATTCTCTACAAAAAACGTCTCTTAACATTTTGCCATAGCTCGCTTCGTTTCCGAGATATTTGCAGATTCAGCTCAAAGGAACTGGCCTGACGGACATATTTCGAGATATTTCTTCTTCTTGTTGTTCTTCCTCTGCACAGCTAAGCTGGAAGTGGCATTTGCAGCGCGCAATAGTGCAGAGTTATCTCAAAGAAAGGGGCCACGGTGTTTCTGTATCTCTATTATGTTGGTGCGGCTTCGGAACTTTTAAATATCTTGATATATCTCGAGAACTACGCATCTGATCAAAAAATATCATAGAACATAAAAAGTAGGAAACTTAATTCTCTACAAAAAAGGTCTCTTAACATTTTGCCATAGCTCGCTTCGTTTCCGAGATATTTGCAGATTTATCTCAAGGGAAGGGGCCTAACGGACATATTTCGAGATATTTCTTCTTCTTGTTGCTCTTCTTCTGCACAGCTAAACTGGAAGTGGCATTTCCAGCTCGCAATAGTGCAGAGTTATCTCAACGAGAGGGGCCACCGTGTTTCTGTATCTCTATTATGTTGGTGCGGCTTCGGAACTTTTAAATATCTTGATATATCTCGACAAACTACGCATCTGATCAAAAAATATCATAGAACATATAAAGTAGGAAACTTAATTCTCTACAAAAAAGGTCTCTTAACATTTTGCCATAGCTCGCTTCGTTTCCGAGATATTCGCAGATTTATCTCAAGGGAAGGGGCCTGACGGACATATTTCGAGATATTTCTTCTTCTTGTTGTTCTTCTTCTGCACAGCTAAGCTGGAAGTGGCATTTGCGGCTCGCACTAGTGCAGAGTTATCTCAAAGAAAGGGGCCACGGTGTTTCTGTATCTCTATTATGTTGGTGCGGCTTTGGAACTTTTAAATATCTCGATATATCTCGAAAACTACGCTTCTGATCAAAAAATGTCATAGAACTTAAATTGTAGGAAACATAATTCTCTACAAAAAAGGTCTCCTAACATTTTGCCATAGCTCGCTTCGTTTCCGAGATATTTGCAGATTTATCTCAAGGGAAGGGGCCTGACGGACATATTTCGAGATATTTCTTCTTCTAGTTGTTCTTCTTCTGCACAGCTGAGCTGGAAGTGGCATTTGCAGGTCGCAATAGTGCAGAGTTATCTCAAAGAAAGGGGCCACGGTGTTTCTGTATCTCTATTATGTTGGTGCGGCTTCGGAACTTTTAAATATCTCGATATATCTCGAAAACTACGCTTCTGATCAAAAAATATCATAGATCGTAAATTGTAGGAAATATTATTCTCTACAAAAAAGGTCTCTTAACATTTTGCCATAGCTCGCTTCGTTTCCGAGATATTTGCAGATTTATCTCAAGGGAAGGGTCCTGATGGACATATTTCGAGATATTTCTTCTTCTTGTTGTTCTTCTTCTGCACAGCTAAACTGGAAGTGGCATTTCCAGCTCGCAATCGTGCAGAGTTATCTCAAAGAAAGGGGCCACCGTGTTTCTGTATCTCTATTATGTTGGTGCGGCTTCGGAACTTTTAAATATCTTGATATATCTCGACAAACTACGCATCTGATCAAAAAATATCATAGAACATATAAAGTAGGAAACTTAATTCTCTACAAAAAAGGTCTCTTAACATTTTGCCATAGCTCGCTTCGTTTCCGAGATATTTGCAGATTTATCTCAAGGGAAGGGGCCTGACGGACATATTTCGAGATATTTCTTCTTCTTGTTGTTCTTCTTCTGCACAGCTAAGCTGGAAGTGGCATTTGCGGCTCGCACTAGTGCAGAGTTATCTCAAAGAAAGGGGCCACGGTGTTTCTGTATCTCTATTATGTTGGTGCGGCTTCGGAACTTTTAAATATCTCGATATATCTCGAAAACTACGCTTCTGATCAAAAAATGTTATAGAACTTAAATTGTAGGAAACATAATTCTCTACAAAAAAGGTCTCCTAACATTTTGCCATAGCTCGCTTCGTTTCCGAGATATTTGCAGATTTATCTCAAGGGAAGGGTCCTGATGGACATATTTCGAGATATTTCTTCTTCTTGTTGTTCTTCTTCTGCACAGCTAAACTGGAAGTGGCATTTCCAGCTCGCAATCGTGCAGAGTTATCTCAAAGAAAGGGGCCACGGTGTTTCTGTATCTCTATTATGTTGGTGCGGCTTCGCAACTTTTAAATATCTTGATATATCTCGAGAACTACGCCTCTGATCGAAAAATATCATAGAACATAAAAAGTAGGAAACTTAATTATCTACAAAAAAGGTCTCTTAACATTTTGCCATAGCTCGCTTCGTTTCCGAGATATTTGCAGATTTATCTCAAGGGAAGGGTCCTGATGGACATATTTCGAGATATTTCTTCTTCTTGTTGTTCTTCTTCTGCACAGCTAAACTGGAAGTGGCATTTCCAGCTCGCAATCGTGCAGAGTTATCTCAAAGAAAGGGGCCACGGTGTTTCTGTATCTCTATTATGTTGGTGCGGCTTCGCAACTTTTAAATATCTTGATATATCTCGAGAACTACGCCTCTGATCGAAAAATATCATAGAACATAAAAAGTAGGAAACTTAATTCTCTACAAAAAAGGTCTCTTAACATTTTGCCATAGCTCGCTTCGTTTCCGAGATATTTGCAGATTTATCTCAAGGGAAGGGGCCTAACGGACATATTTCGAGATATTTCTTCTTCTTGTTGCTCTTCTTCTGCACAGCTAAACTGGAAGTGGCATTTCCAGCTCGCAATAGTGCAGAGTTATCTCAACGAGAGGGGCCACCGTGTTTCTGTATCTCTATTATGTTGGTGCGGCTTCGGAACTTTTAAATATCTTGATATATCTCGACAAACTACGCATCTGATCAAAAAATATCATAGAACATATAAAGTAGGAAACTTAATTCTCTACAAAAAAGGTCTCTTAACATTTTGCCATAGCTCGCTTCGTTTCCGAGATATTTGCAGATTTATCTCAAGGGAAGGGGCCTGACGGACATATTTCGAGATATTTCTTCTTCTTGTTGTTCTTCTTCTGCACAGCTAAGCTGGAAGTGGCATTTGCGGCTCGCACTAGTGCAGAGTTATCTCAAAGAAAGGGGCCACGGTGTTTCTGTATCTCTATTATGTTGGTGCGGCTTTGGAACTTTTAAATATCTCGATATATCTCGAAAACTACGCTTCTGATCAAAAAATGTCATAGAACTTAAATTGTAGGAAACATAATTCTCTACAAAAAAGGTCTCCTAACATTTTGCCATAGCTCGCTTCGTTTCCGAGATATTTGCAGATATATCTCAAGGGAAGAGGCCTGACGGACATATTTCGAGATATTTCTTCTTCTTGTTGTTCTTCTTCTGCACAGCTAAGCTGGAAGTGGCATTTACAGCTCGCAATAGTGCAGAGTTATCTCAAAGAAAGGGGCCACGGTGTTTCTGTATCTCTATTATGTTGGTGCGGCTTCGGAACTTTTAAATATCTCGATATATCTCGAAAACTACGCTTCTGATCAAAAAATATCATAGAACATAAATTGTAGAAAGCATAATTCTCTACAAAAAAGGTCTCTTAACATTTTGCCATAGCTCGCTTCGTTTCCGAGATATTTGCAGATATATCTCAAGGGAAGGGGCCTGACGGACATATTTCGAGATATTTCTTCTTCTTGTTGTTCTTCTTCTGCCCAGCTAAGCTGGAAGTGGCATTTGCAGCGCGCAATAGTGCAGAGTTATCTCAAAGGAAGGGGCCACGGTGTTTCTGTATCTCTATTATGTTGGTGCGGCTTCGGAACTTTTAAATATCTTGATATATCTCGAGAACTACGCATCTGATCAAAAAATATCATAGAACATAAAAAGTAGGAAACTTAATTCTCTACAAAAAAGGTCTCTTAACATTTTGCCATAGCTCGCTTCGTTTCCGAGATATTTGCAGATTTATCTCAAGGGAAGGGGCCTGACGGACATATTTCGAGATATTTCTTCTTCTTGTTGTTCTTCTTCTGCACAGCTAAGCTGGAAGTGGCATTTGCAGCTCGCACTAGTGCAGAGTTATCTCAAAGAAAGGGGCCACGGTGTTTCTGTATCTCTATTATGTTGGTGCGGCTTCGGAACTTTTAAATATCTCGATATATCTCGAAAACTACGCTTCTGATCAAAAAATGTCATAGAACTTAAATTGTAGGAAACATAATTCTCTACAAAAAAGATCTCCTAACATTTTGCCATAGCTCGCTTCGTTTCCGAGATATTTGCAGATTTATCTCAAGGGAAGGGGCCTGACGGACATATTTCGAGATATTTCTTCTTCTTGTTGTTCTTCTTCTGCACAGCTAAGCTGGAAGTGGCATTTGCAGCTCGCAATAGTGCAGAGTTATCTCAAAGAGAGGGGCCACGGTGTTTCTGTATCTCTATTATGTTTGGTGCGGCTTCGGTACTTTTAAGTATCTTGATCTATCTCGAGAACTACGCTTCTGATCAAAAAATATCATAGAACATAAATTGTAGGAAATATAATTCTCTACAAAAAACGTCTCTTAACATTTTGCCATAGCTCGCTTCGTTTCCGAGATATTTGCAGATTTATCTGAAGGGAAGTGGCCTGACGGACGTATTTCGAGATATTTCTTCTTCTTGTTGTTCTTCTTCTGCACAGCTAAGCTGGAAGTGGCATTTGCGGCTCGCACTAGTGCAGAGTTATCTCAAAGAAAGGGGCCACGGTGTTTCTGTATCCCTATTATGTTGGTGCGGCTTCGGAACTTTTAAATATCTTGATATATCTCGAGAACTACGCATCTGATCAAAAAATATCATAGAACATAAAAAGTAGGAAACTTAATTCTCTACAAAAAAGGTCTCTTAACATTTTGCCATACCTCGCTTCGTTCCCGAGATATTTGCATATTTATCTCAAGGGAAGGGGCCTGACGGACATATTTCGAGATATTTCTTCTTCTTGTTGTTCTTCTTCTGCACAGCTAAGCTGGAAGTGGCATTTGCGGCTCGCACTAGTGCAGAGTTATCTCAAAGAACGGGGCCACGGTGTTTCTGTATCTTTATTATGTTGGTGCGGCTTCGGAACTTTTAAATATCTCGATATATCTCGAAAACTACGCTTCTGATCAAAAAATATCATAGAACATAAAAAGTAGGAAACTTAATTCTCTACAAAAAAGGTCTCTTAACATTTTGCCATAGCTCGCTTCGTTTCCGAGATATTTGCAGATTTATCTCAAGGGAAGGGGCCTAACGGACATATTTCGAGATATTTCTTCTTCTTGTTGTTCTTCTTCTGCACAGCTAAACTGGAAGTGGCATTTCCAGCTCGCAATAGTGCAGAGTTATCTCAAAGAAAGGGGCCACGGTGTTTCTGTATCTCTATTATGTTGGTGCGGCTTCGGAACTTTTAAATATCTTGATATATCTCGAGAACTACGCGTCTGATAAAAAAATATCATAGAACATAAAAAGTAGGAAACTTAATTCTCTACAAAAACGGTCTCTTAACATTTTGCCATAGCTCGCTTCGTTTCCGAGATATTTGCAGATATATCTCAAGGGAAGGGGCCTGACGGACATATTTCGAGATATTTCTTCTTCTTGTTGTTCTTCTTCTGCACAGCTAAGCTGGAAGTGGCATTTGCGGCTCGCACTAGTGCACAGTTATCTCAAAGAAAGGGGTCACGGTGTTTCTGTATCTCTATTATGTTGGTGCGTCTTCGGAACTTTTAAATATCTCGATATATCTCGAAAACTACGCTTCTGATCAAAAAATATCATAGAACATAAATTGTAGGAAACATAATTCTCTACAAAAAACGTCTCTTAACATTTTGCCATAGCTCGCTTCGTTTCCGACATATTTGCAGATACAGCTCAAAGGAACTGGCCTGACGGACATATTTCGAGATATTTCTTCTTCTTGTTGTACTTCCTCTGCGCAGCTAAGCTGGAAGTGGCATTTGCAGCTCGCAATAGTGCAGAGTTATCTCAAAGAAAGGGGCCACGGTGTTTCTGTATCTTTATTATGTTGGTGCGGCTTCGGAACTTTTAAATATCTCGATATATCTCGAAAACTACGCTTCTGATCAAAAAATATCATAGAACATAAAAAGTAGGAAACTTAATTCTCTACAAAAAAGGTCTCTTAACATTTTGCCATACCTCGCTTCGTTTCCGAGATATTTGCAGATTTATCTCAAGGGAAGGGGCCTGACGGACATATTTCGAGATATTTCTTCTTCTAGTTGTTCTTCTTCTGCACAGCTGAGCTGGAAGTGGCATTTGCAGGTCGCAATAGTGCAGAGTTATCTCAAAGAAAGGGGCCACGGTGTTTCTGTATCTCTATTATGTTGGTGCGGCTTCGGAACTTTTAAATATCTCGATATATCTCGAAAACTACGCTTCTGATCAAAAAATATCATAGATCGTAAATTGTAGGAAATATTATTCTCTACAAAAAAGGTCTCTTAACATTTTGCCATAGCTCGCTTCGTTTCCGAGATATTTGCAGATTTATCTCAAGGGAAGGGTCCTGATGGACATATTTCGAGATATTTCTTCTTCTTGTTGTTCTTCTTCTGCACAGCTAAACTGGAAGTGGCATTTCCAGCTCGCAATCGTGCAGAGTTATCTCAAAGAAAGGGGCCACCGTGTTTCTGTATCTCTATTATGTTGGTGCGGCTTCGGAACTTTTAAATATCTTGATATATCTCGACAAACTACGCATCTGATCAAAAAATATCATAGAACATATAAAGTAGGAAACTTAATTCTCTACAAAAAAGGTCTCTTAACATTTTGCCATAGCTCGCTTCGTTTCCGAGATATTTGCAGATTTATCTCAAGGGAAGGGGCCTGACGGACATATTTCGAGATATTTCTTCTTCTTGTTGTTCTTCTTCTGCACAGCTAAGCTGGAAGTGGCATTTGCGGCTCGCACTAGTGCAGAGTTATCTCAAAGAAAGGGGCCACGGTGTTTCTGTATCTCTATTATGTTGGTGCGGCTTCGGAACTTTTAAATATCTCGATATATCTCGAAAACTACGCTTCTGATCAAAAAATGTTATAGAACTTAAATTGTAGGAAACATAATTCTCTACAAAAAAGGTCTCCTAACATTTTGCCATAGCTCGCTTCGTTTCCGAGATATTTGCAGATTTATCTCAAGGGAAGGGTCCTGATGGACATATTTCGAGATATTTCTTCTTCTTGTTGTTCTTCTTCTGCACAGCTAAACTGGAAGTGGCATTTCCAGCTCGCAATCGTGCAGAGTTATCTCAAAGAAAGGGGCCACGGTGTTTCTGTATCTCTATTATGTTGGTGCGGCTTCGCAACTTTTAAATATCTTGATATATCTCGAGAACTACGCCTCTGATCGAAAAATATCATAGAACATAAAAAGTAGGAAACTTAATTATCTACAAAAAAGGTCTCTTAACATTTTGCCATAGCTCGCTTCGTTTCCGAGATATTTGCAGATTTATCTCAAGGGAAGGGGCCTGACGGACATATTTCGAGATATTTCTTCTTCTTGTTGTTCTTCTTCTGCACAGCTAAGCTGGAAGTGGCATTTGCAGCTCGCAATAGTGCAGAGTTATCTAAAAGAGAGGGGCCACGGTGTTTCTGTATCTCTACTATGTTTGGTGCGGCTTCGGAACTTTTAAATATCTCGATATATCTCGAAAACTACGCTTCTGATCAAAAAATATCATAGAACATAAATTGTAGGAAACATAATTCTCTACAAAAAACGTCTCTTAACATTTTGCCATAGCTCGCTTCGTTTCCGAGATATTTGCAGATTCAGCTCAAAGGAACTGGCCTGACGGACATATTTCGAGATATTTCTTCTTCTTGTTGTTCTTCCTCTGCACAGCTAAGCTGGAAGTGGCATTTGCAGCGCGCAATAGTGCAGAGTTATCTCAAAGAAAGGGGCCACGGTGTTTCTGTATCTCTATTATGTTGGTGCGGCTTCGGAACTTTTAAATATCTTGATATATCTCGAGAACTACGCATCTGATCAAAAAATATCATAGAACATAAAAAGTAGGAAACTTAATTCTCTACAAAAAAGGTCTCTTAACATTTTGCCATAGCTCGCTTCGTTTCCGAGATATTTGCAGATTTATCTCAAGGGAAGGGGCCTAACGGACATATTTCGAGATATTTCTTCTTCTTGTTGCTCTTCTTCTGCACAGCTAAACTGGAAGTGGCATTTCCAGCTCGCAATAGTGCAGAGTTATCTCAACGAGAGGGGCCACCGTGTTTCTGTATCTCTATTATGTTGGTGCGGCTTCGGAACTTTTAAATATCTTGATATATCTCGACAAACTACGCATCTGATCAAAAAATATCATAGAACATATAAAGTAGGAAACTTAATTCTCTACAAAAAAGGTCTCTTAACATTTTGCCATAGCTCGCTTCGTTTCCGAGATATTCGCAGATTTATCTCAAGGGAAGGGGCCTGACGGACATATTTCGAGATATTTCTTCTTCTTGTTGTTCTTCTTCTGCACAGCTAAGCTGGAAGTGGCATTTGCGGCTCGCACTAGTGCAGAGTTATCTCAAAGAAAGGGGCCACGGTGTTTCTGTATCTCTATTATGTTGGTGCGGCTTTGGAACTTTTAAATATCTCGATATATCTCGAAAACTACGCTTCTGATCAAAAAATGTCATAGAACTTAAATTGTAGGAAACATAATTCTCTACAAAAAAGGTCTCCTAACATTTTGCCATAGCTCGCTTCGTTTCCGAGATATTTGCAGATTTATCTCAAGGGAAGGGGCCTGACGGACATATTTCGAGATATTTCTTCTTCTAGTTGTTCTTCTTCTGCACAGCTGAGCTGGAAGTGGCATTTGCAGGTCGCAATAGTGCAGAGTTATCTCAAAGAAAGGGGCCACGGTGTTTCTGTATCTCTATTATGTTGGTGCGGCTTCGGAACTTTTAAATATCTCGATATATCTCGAAAACTACGCTTCTGATCAAAAAATATCATAGATCGTAAATTGTAGGAAATATTATTCTCTACAAAAAAGGTCTCTTAACATTTTGCCATAGCTCGCTTCGTTTCCGAGATATTTGCAGATTTATCTCAAGGGAAGGGTCCTGATGGACATATTTCGAGATATTTCTTCTTCTTGTTGTTCTTCTTCTGCACAGCTAAACTGGAAGTGGCATTTCCAGCTCGCAATCGTGCAGAGTTATCTCAAAGAAAGGGGCCACCGTGTTTCTGTATCTCTATTATGTTGGTGCGGCTTCGGAACTTTTAAATATCTTGATATATCTCGACAAACTACGCATCTGATCAAAAAATATCATAGAACATATAAAGTAGGAAACTTAATTCTCTACAAAAAAGGTCTCTTAACATTTTGCCATAGCTCGCTTCGTTTCCGAGATATTTGCAGATTTATCTCAAGGGAAGGGGCCTGACGGACATATTTCGAGATATTTCTTCTTCTTGTTGTTCTTCTTCTGCACAGCTAAGCTGGAAGTGGCATTTGCGGCTCGCACTAGTGCAGAGTTATCTCAAAGAAAGGGGCCACGGTGTTTCTGTATCTCTATTATGTTGGTGCGGCTTCGGAACTTTTAAATATCTCGATATATCTCGAAAACTACGCTTCTGATCAAAAAATGTTATAGAACTTAAATTGTAGGAAACATAATTCTCTACAAAAAAGGTCTCCTAACATTTTGCCATAGCTCGCTTCGTTTCCGAGATATTTGCAGATTTATCTCAAGGGAAGGGTCCTGATGGACATATTTCGAGATATTTCTTCTTCTTGTTGTTCTTCTTCTGCACAGCTAAACTGGAAGTGGCATTTCCAGCTCGCAATCGTGCAGAGTTATCTCAAAGAAAGGGGCCACGGTGTTTCTGTATCTCTATTATGTTGGTGCGGCTTCGCAACTTTTAAATATCTTGATATATCTCGAGAACTACGCCTCTGATCGAAAAATATCATAGAACATAAAAAGTAGGAAACTTAATTATCTACAAAAAAGGTCTCTTAACATTTTGCCATAGCTCGCTTCGTTTCCGAGATATTTGCAGATTTATCTCAAGGGAAGGGTCCTGATGGACATATTTCGAGATATTTCTTCTTCTTGTTGTTCTTCTTCTGCACAGCTAAACTGGAAGTGGCATTTCCAGCTCGCAATCGTGCAGAGTTATCTCAAAGAAAGGGGCCACGGTGTTTCTGTATCTCTATTATGTTGGTGCGGCTTCGCAACTTTTAAATATCTTGATATATCTCGAGAACTACGCCTCTGATCGAAAAATATCATAGAACATAAAAAGTAGGAAACTTAATTCTCTACAAAAAAGGTCTCTTAACATTTTGCCATAGCTCGCTTCGTTTCCGAGATATTTGCAGATTTATCTCAAGGGAAGGGGCCTAACGGACATATTTCGAGATATTTCTTCTTCTTGTTGCTCTTCTTCTGCACAGCTAAACTGGAAGTGGCATTTCCAGCTCGCAATAGTGCAGAGTTATCTCAACGAGAGGGGCCACCGTGTTTCTGTATCTCTATTATGTTGGTGCGGCTTCGGAACTTTTAAATATCTTGATATATCTCGACAAACTACGCATCTGATCAAAAAATATCATAGAACATATAAAGTAGGAAACTTAATTCTCTACAAAAAAGGTCTCTTAACATTTTGCCATAGCTCGCTTCGTTTCCGAGATATTTGCAGATTTATCTCAAGGGAAGGGGCCTGACGGACATATTTCGAGATATTTCTTCTTCTTGTTGTTCTTCTTCTGCACAGCTAAGCTGGAAGTGGCATTTGCGGCTCGCACTAGTGCAGAGTTATCTCAAAGAAAGGGGCCACGGTGTTTCTGTATCTCTATTATGTTGGTGCGGCTTTGGAACTTTTAAATATCTCGATATATCTCGAAAACTACGCTTCTGATCAAAAAATGTCATAGAACTTAAATTGTAGGAAACATAATTCTCTACAAAAAAGGTCTCCTAACATTTTGCCATAGCTCGCTTCGTTTCCGAGATATTTGCAGATATATCTCAAGGGAAGAGGCCTGACGGACATATTTCGAGATATTTCTTCTTCTTGTTGTTCTTCTTCTGCACAGCTAAGCTGGAAGTGGCATTTACAGCTCGCAATAGTGCAGAGTTATCTCAAAGAAAGGGGCCACGGTGTTTCTGTATCTCTATTATGTTGGTGCGGCTTCGGAACTTTTAAATATCTCGATATATCTCGAAAACTACGCTTCTGATCAAAAAATATCATAGAACATAAATTGTAGAAAGCATAATTCTCTACAAAAAAGGTCTCTTAACATTTTGCCATAGCTCGCTTCGTTTCCGAGATATTTGCAGATATATCTCAAGGGAAGGGGCCTGACGGACATATTTCGAGATATTTCTTCTTCTTGTTGTTCTTCTTCTGCCCAGCTAAGCTGGAAGTGGCATTTGCAGCGCGCAATAGTGCAGAGTTATCTCAAAGGAAGGGGCCACGGTGTTTCTGTATCTCTATTATGTTGGTGCGGCTTCGGAACTTTTAAATATCTTGATATATCTCGAGAACTACGCATCTGATCAAAAAATATCATAGAACATAAAAAGTAGGAAACTTAATTCTCTACAAAAAAGGTCTCTTAACATTTTGCCATAGCTCGCTTCGTTTCCGAGATATTTGCAGATTTATCTCAAGGGAAGGGGCCTGACGGACATATTTCGAGATATTTCTTCTTCTTGTTGTTCTTCTTCTGCACAGCTAAGCTGGAAGTGGCATTTGCAGCTCGCACTAGTGCAGAGTTATCTCAAAGAAAGGGGCCACGGTGTTTCTGTATCTCTATTATGTTGGTGCGGCTTCGGAACTTTTAAATATCTCGATATATCTCGAAAACTACGCTTCTGATCAAAAAATGTCATAGAACTTAAATTGTAGGAAACATAATTCTCTACAAAAAAGATCTCCTAACATTTTGCCATAGCTCGCTTCGTTTCCGAGATATTTGCAGATTTATCTCAAGGGAAGGGGCCTGACGGACATATTTCGAGATATTTCTTCTTCTTGTTGTTCTTCTTCTGCACAGCTAAGCTGGAAGTGGCATTTGCGGCTCGCACTAGTGCAGAGTTATCTCAAAGAAAGGGGCCACGGTGTTTCTGTATCCCTATTATGTTGGTGCGGCTTCGGAACTTTTACATATCTTGATATATCTCGAGAACTACGCATCTGTTCAAAAAATATCATAGAACATAAAAAGTAGGAATCCTAATTTTCTACAAAAAAGGTCTCTTAACATTTTGCCGTAGCTCGCTTCGTTTCCGAGATATTTGCAGATTTATCTCAAGGGAAGGGGCCTGACGGACATATTTCGAAATATTTCTTATTCTTGTTGTTCTTCTTCTGCACAGCTAAGCTGGAAGTGGCATTTGCAGCTCGCAATAGTGCAGAGTTATCTCAAAGAAAGGGGCCACTGTGTTTCTGTACCTCTATTATGTTGGTGCAGCTTCGGAGCTTTTAAATATCTTGATATATCTCGAGAACTACGCATCTGATCAAAAAATATCATAGAACATAAAAAGTAGGAAACTTAATTCTCTACAAAAAAGGTCTCTTAACATTTTGCCATAGCTCGCTTCGTTTCCGAGATATTTGCAGATTTATCTCAAGGGAAGGGGCCTGACGGACATATTTCGAGATATTTCTTCTTCTTGTTGTTCTTCTTCTGCACAGCTAAGCTGGAAGTGGCATTTGCAGCTCGCAATAGTGCAGAGTTATCGCAAAGAAAGGGGCCACGGTGTTTCTGTATCTCTATTATGTTGGTGCGGCTTCGGAACTTTTAAATATCTTGATATATCTCGAGAACTACGCATCTGATCAAAAAATATCATAGAACATAAAAAGTAGGAAACTTAATTCTCTACACAAAAGGTCTGTTAACGTTTTGCAATAGCTCGCTTCGTTTCCGAGATATTTGCAGATTTATCTCAAGGGAAGGGTCCTGACGGACATATTTCGAGATATTTCTTCTTCTTGTTGTTCTTCTTCTGCACAGCTAAACTGGAAGTGGCATTTCCAGCTCGCAATCATGCAGAGTTATCTCAAAGAGAGGGGCCACGGTGTTTCTGTATCTCTATTATGTTGGTGCGGCTTCGAAACTTTTAAATATCTTGATATATCTCGAGAACTACGCCTCTGATCGAAAAATATCATAGAACATAAAAAGTAGGAAACTTAATTCCCTACAAAAAAGGTCTCTTAACATTTTGCCATAGCTCGCTTCGTTTCCGAGATATTTGCAGATTTATCTCAAGGGAAGGGGCCTGACGGACATATTTCGAGATATTTCTTCTTCTTGTTGTTCTTCTTCTGCACAGCTAAGCTGGAAGTGGCATTTGCCGCTCGCAATAGTGCAGAGTTATCGCAAAGAAAGGGGCCACGGTGTTTCTGTATCTCTATTATGTTGGTGCAGCTTCGGAGCTTTTAAATATCTTGATATATCTCGAGAACTACGCATCTGATCAAAAAATATCATAGAACATAAAAAGTAGGAAACTTAATTCTCTACAAAAAAGGTCTCTTAACATTTTGCCACAGCTCGCTTCGTTTCCGAGATATTTGCAGATTTATCTCAAGGGAAGGGGCCTGACGGACATATTTCGAGATATTTCTTCTTCTTGTTGTTCTTCTTCTGCACAGCTAAGCTGGAAGTGGCATTTGCTGCGCGCAATAGTGCAGAGTTATCTCAAAGAAAGGGGCCACGGTGATTCTGTATCTCTATTATGTTGGTGCGGCTTCGGAACTTTTAAATATCTTGATATATCTCGAGAACTACGCATCTGATCAAGAAATATCATAAAACATAAAAAGTAGAAAACTTAATTCTCTACAAAAAAGGTCTCTTAACATTCTCCCATAGCTGGCATCGTTTCCGAGATAATTGCAGATTTAGCTCAAGGGAAGGGGCCTGACGGACATATTCCGAGATATTTCTTCTTCTTGTTGTTCTTCTTCTGCACAGCTAAGCTGGAAGTGGCATTTGCAGCTCGCAATAGTGCAGAGTTATCGCAAAGAAAGGGGCCACGGTGTTTCTGTATCTCTATTATGTTGGTGCGGCTTCGGAACTTTTAAATATCTTGATATATCTCGAGAACTACGCATCTGATCAAAAAATATCATAGAACATAAAAAGTAGGAAACCTAATTTTCTACAAAAAATGTCTCTTAACATTTTGCCGTAGCTCGCTTCGTTTCCGAGATATTTGCAGATTTATCTCAAGGGAAGGGGCCTGACGGACATATTTCGAGATATTTCTTCTTCTTGTTGTTCTTCTTCCGCACAGCTAAACTGGAAGTGGCATTTCCAGCTCGCAATAGTGCAGAGTTATCCCAAAGAAAGGGGCCACGGTGTTTCTGTATCTCTATTATGTTGGTGCGGCTTCGGCACTTTTAAATATCTCGATATATCTCGAAAACTACGCTTCTGATCAAAAAATATCATAGAACATAAATTGTAGGAAACTTAATTCTCTACAAAAAAGGTCTCTTAACATTTTGCCATAGCTCGCTTCGTTTCCGAGATATTTGCAGATTTATCTCAAGGGAAGGGGCCTGACGGACATATTTCGAGATATTTCTTCTTCTTGTTGTTCTTCTTCTGCACAGCTAAGCTGGAAGTGGC
This sequence comes from Osmia lignaria lignaria, assembly GCF_051020975.1. Classification (NCBI taxonomy): domain Eukaryota; kingdom Metazoa; phylum Arthropoda; class Insecta; order Hymenoptera; family Megachilidae; genus Osmia; species Osmia lignaria. The sequence goes on from NW_027478161.1 coordinate 1,197,010, forward strand.
ATTTGCAGCGCGCAATAGTGCAGAGTTATCTCAAAGAAAGGGGCCACGGTGTTTCTGTATCTCTATTATGTTGGTGCGGCTTCGGAACTTTTAAATATCTTGATATATCTCGAGAACTACGCATCTGTTCAAAAAATATCATAGAACATAAAAAGTAGGAATCCTAATTTTCTACAAAAAAGGTCTCTTAACATTTTGCCGTAGCTCGCTTCGTTTCCGAGATATTTGCAGATTTATCTCAAGGGAAGGGTCCTGACGGACATATTTCGAGATATTTCTTCTTCTTGTTGTTCTTCTTCTGCACAGCTAAACTGGAAGTGGCATTTCCAGCTCGCAATCATGCAGAGTTATCTCAAAGAGAGGGGCCACGGTGTTTCTGTATCTCTATTATGTTGGTGCGGCTTCGAAACTTTTAAGTATCTTGATATATCTCGAGAACTACGCCTCTGATCGAAAAATATCATAGAACATAAAAAGTAGGAAACGTAATTCCCTACAAAAAAGGTCTCTTAACATTTTGCCATAGCTCGCTTCGTTTCCGAGATATTTGCAGATTTATCTCAAGGGAAGGGGCCTGACGGACATATTTCGAGATATTTCTTCTTCTTGTTGTTCTTCTTCTGCACAGCTAAGCTGGAAGTGGCATTTGCCGCTCGCAATAGTGCAGAGTTATCGCAAAGAAAGGGGCCACGGTGTTTCTGTATCTCTATTATGTTGGTGCAGCTTCGGAGCTTTTAAATATCTTGATATATCTCGAGAACTACGCATCTGATCAAAAAATATCATAGAACATAAAAAGTAGGAAACTTAATTCTCTACAAAAAAGGTCTCTTAACATTTTGCCATAGCTCGCTTCGTTTCCGAGATATTTGCAGATTTATCTCAAGTGAAGGGGCCTGACGGACATATTTCGAGATATTTCTTCTTCTTGTTGTTCTTCTTCTGCACAGCTAAGCTGGAAGTGGCATTTGCTGCGCGCAATAGTGCAGAGTTATCTCAAAGAAAGGGGCCACGGTGATTCTGTATCTCTATTATGTTGGTGCGGCTTCGGAACTTTTAAATATCTTGATATATCTCGAGAACTACGCATCTGATCAAGAAATATCATAAAACATAAAAAGTAGAAAACTTAATTCTCTACAAAAAAGGTCTCTTAACATTTTCCCATAGCTGGCATCGTTTCCGAGATATTTGCAGATTTATCTCGAGGGAAGGGGCCTGACGGACATATTTCGAGATATTTCTTCTTCTTGTTGTTCTTCTTCTGCACAGCTAAGCTGGAAGCGGCATTTGCGGCTCGCACTAGTGCAGAGTTATCTCAAAGAAAGGGGCCACGGTGTTTCTGTATCTCTATTATGTTGGTGCGGCTTCGGATCTTTTAAATATCTCGATATATCTCGAAAACTACGCTTCTGATCAAAAAATATCATAGAACATAAATTGTAGGAAACATAATTCTCTACAAAAAAGGTCTCTTAACATTTTGCCGTAGCTCGCTTCGTTTCCGAGATATTTGCAGATTTATCTCGAGGGAAGGGGCCTGACGGACATATTTCGAGATATTTCTTCTTCTTGTTGTTCTTCTTCTGCACAGCTAAGCTGGAAGTGGCATTTGCAGCGCGCAATAGTGCAGAGTTATCTCAAAGAAAGGGGCCACGGTGTTTCTGTATCTCTATTATGTTGGTGCCGCTTCGGAACTTTTAAATATCAGGATATATCTCGAGAACTACGCATCTGATCAAAAAATATCATACAACATAAAAAGTAGGAAACTTGATTCTCTACAAAAATGGTCTCTTAACATTTTGCCATAGCTCGCTTCGTTTCCGAGATATTTGCAGATTTATCTCAAGGGAAGCGGCCTGACGGACATATTTCGAGATATTTCTTCTTCTTGTTGTTCTTCTTCTGCACAGCTAAGCTGGAAGTGGCATTTGCAGCGCGCAATAGTGCAGAGTTATCTCAAAGAAAGGGGCCACGGTGTTTCTGTATCTCTATTACGTTGGTGCGGCTTCGGAACTTTTAAATATCTTGATATATCTCGAGAACTACGCATCCGATCAGAAAATATCATACAACAAAGAAAGTAGGAAACTTAATTCTCTACAAAAAAGGTCTCTTAACATTTTGCCATAGCTCGCTTCGTTTCCGAGATATTTGCAGATTTATCTCGAGGGAAGGGGCCTGACGGACATATTTCGAGATATTTCTTCTTCTTGTTGTTCTTCTGCACAGCTAAGCTGGAAGTGGCATTTGCAGCGCGCAATAGTGTAGAGTTATCTCAAAGAAAGGGGCCACGGTGTTTCTGTATCTCTATTATGTTGGTGCGGCTTCGGAACTTTTAAATATCTTGATATATCTCGAGAACTACGCATCTGATCAAAAAATATCATAGAACATAAAAAGTAGGAATCCTAATTTTCTACAAAAAAGGTCTCTTAACATTTTGCCGTAGCTCGCTTTGTTTCCGAGATATTTGCAGATTTATCTCAAGGGAAGGGGCCTGACGGACATATTTCGAGATATTTCTTCTTTTTGTTGTTCTTCTTCTGCACAGCTAAGCTGGAAGTGGCATTTGCAGCTCGCAATAGTGCAGAGTTATCTCAAAGAAAGGGGCCACGGTGTTTCTGTATCTCTATTATGTTGGTGCGGCTTCGGAACTTTTAAATATCTTGATATATCTCGAGAACTACGCATCCGATCAAAAAATATCATAGAACATAAAAAGTAGGAAACTTAATTCTCTACAAAAAAGGTCTCTTAACATTTTGCCATAGCTCGCTTCGTTTCCGAGATATTTGCAGATTTATCTCGAGGGAAGGGGCCTGACGGACATATTTCGAGATATTTCTTCTTCTTGTTGTTCTTCTTCTGCACAGCTAAGCTGGAAGTGGCATTTGCAGCGCGCAATAGTGTAGAGTTATCTCAAAGAAAGGGGCCACGGTGTTTCTGTATCTCTATTATGTTGGTGCGGCTTCGGAACTTTTAAATATCTTGATATATCTCGAGAACTACGCATCTGATCAAAAAATATCATAGAACATAAAAAGTAGGAATTCTAATTTTCTACAAAAAAGGTCTCTTAACATTTTGCCGTAGCTCGCTTTGTTTCCGAGATATTTGCAGATTTATCTCAAGGGAAGGGGCCTGACGGACATATTTCGAGATATTTCTTCTTTTTGTTGTTCCTCTTCTGCACAGCTAAGCTGGAAGTGGCATTTGCAGCTCGCAATAGTGCAGAGTTATCTCAAAGAAAGGGGCCACGGTGTTTCTGTATCTCTATTATGTTGGTGCGGCTTCGGAACTTTTAAATATCTTGATATATCTCGAGAACTACGCATCCGATCAAAAAATATCATAGAACATAAAAAGTAGGAAACTTAATTCTCTACAAAAAAGGTCTCTTAACATTTTGCCATAGCTCGCTTCGTTTCCGAGATATTTGCAGATTTATCTCGAGGGAAGGGGCCTGACGGACATATTTCGAGATATTTCTTCTTCTTGTTGTTCTTCTTCTGCACAGCTAAGCTGGAAGTGGCATTTGCAGCGCGCAATAGTGTAGAGTTATCTCAAAGAAAGGGGCCACGGTGTTTCTGTATCTCTATTATGTTGGTGCGGCTTCGGAACTTTTAAATATCTTGATATATCTCGAGAACTACGCATCTGATCAAAAAATATCATAGAACATAAAAAGTAGGAATTCTAATTTTCTACAAAAAAGGTCTCTTAACATTTTGCCGTAGCTCGCTTTGTTTCCGAGATATTTGCAGATTTATCTCAAGGGAAGGGGCCTGACGGACATATTTCGAGATATTTCTTCTTTTTGTTGTTCCTCTTCTGCACAGCTAAGCTGGAAGTGGCATTTGCAGCTCGCAATAGTGCAGAGTTATCTCAAAGAAAGGGGCCACGGTGTTTCTGTATCTCTATTATGTTGGTGCGGCTTCGGAACTTTTAAATATCTTGATATATCTCGAGAACTACGCATCCGATCAAAAAATATCATAGAACATAAAAAGTAGGAAACTTAATTCTCTACAAAAAAGGTCTCTTAACATTTTGCCATAGCTCGCTTCGTTTCCGAGATATTTGCAGATTTATCTCGAGGGAAGGGGCCTGACGGACATATTTCGAGATATTTCTTCTTCTTGTTGTTCTTCTTCTGCACAGCTAAGCTGGAAGTGGCATTTGCAGCGCGCAATAGTGTAGAGTTATCTCAAAGAAAGGGGCCACGGTGTTTCTGTATCTCTATTATGTTGGTGCGGCTTCGGAACTTTTAAATATCTTGATATATCTCGAGAACTACGCATCCGATCAAAAAATATCATAGAACATAAAAAGTAGGAAACTTAATTCTCTACAAAAAAGGTCTCTTAACATTTTGCCATAGCTCGCTTCGTTTCCGAGATATTTGCAGATTTATCTCGAGGGAAGGGGCCTGACGGACATATTTCGAGATATTTCTTCTTCTTGTTGTTCTTCTTCTGCACAGCTAAGCTGGAAGTGGCATTTGCAGCGCGCAATAGTGTAGAGTTATCTCAAAGAAAGGGGCCACGGTGTTTCTGTATCTCTATTATGTTGGTGCGGCTTCGGAACTTTTAAATATCTTGATATATCTCGAGAACTACGCATCTGATCAAAAAATATCATAGAACATAAAAAGTAGGAATTCTAATTTTCTACAAAAAAGGTCTCTTAACATTTTGCCGTAGCTCGCTTTGTTTCCGAGATATTTGCAGATTTATCTCAAGGGAAGGGGCCTGACGGACATATTTCGAGATATTTCTTCTTTTTGTTGTTCCTCTTCTGCACAGCTAAGCTGGAAGTGGCATTTGCAGCTCGCAATAGTGCAGAGTTATCTCAAAGAAAGGGGCCACGGTGTTTCTGTATCTCTATTATGTTGGTGCGGCTTCGGAACTTTTAAATATCTTGATATATCTCGAGAACTACGCATCCGATCAAAAAATATCATAGAACATAAAAAGTAGGAAACTTAATTCTCTACAAAAAAGGTCTCTTAACATTTTGCCATAGCTCGCTTCGTTTCCGAGATATTTGCAGATTTATCTCGAGGGAAGGGGCCTGACGGACATATTTCGAGATATTTCTTCTTCTTGTTGTTCTTCTTCTGCACAGCTAAGCTGGAAGTGGCATTTGCAGCGCGCAATAGTGTAGAGTTATCTCAAAGAAAGGGGCCACGGTGTTTCTGTATCTCTATTATGTTGGTGCGGCTTCGGAACTTTTAAATATCTTGATATATCTCGAGAACTACGCATCTGATCAAAAAATATCATAGAACATGAAAAGTAGGAATCCTAATTTTCTACAAAAAAGGTCTCTTAACATTTTGCCGTAGCTCGCTTTGTTTCCGAGATATTTGCAGATTTATCTCAAGGGAAGGGGCCTGACGGACATATTTCGAGATATTTCTTCTTTTTGTTGTTCCTCTTCTGCACAGCTAAGCTGGAAGTGGCATTTGCAGCTCGCAATAGTGCAGAGTTATCTCAAAGAGAGGGGCCACGGTGTTTCTGTATCTCTATTATGTTGGTGCGGCTTCGGAACTTTTAAATATCTTGATATATCTCGAGAACTACGCATCCGATCAAAAAATATCATAGAACATAAAAAGTAGGAAACTTAATTCTCTACAAAAAAGGTCTCTTAACATTTTGCCATAGCTCGCTTCGTTTCCGAGATATTTGCAGATTTATCTCGAGGGAAGGGGCCTGACGGACATATTTCGAGATATTTCTTCTTCTTGTTGTTCTTCTTCTGCACAGCTAAGCTGGAAGCGGCATTTGCGGCTCGCACTAGTGCAGAGTTATCTCAAAGAAAGGGGCCACGGTGTTTCTGTATCTCTATTATGTTGGTGCGGCTTCGGATCTTTTAAATATCTCGATATATCTCGAAAACTACGCTTCTGATCAAAAAATATCATAGAACATAAATTGTAGGAAACATAATTCTCTACAAAAAAGGTCTCTTAACATTTTGCCGTAGCTCGCTTCGTTTCCGAGATATTTGCAGATTTATCTCGAGGGAAGGGGCCTGACGGACATATTTCGAGATATTTCTTCTTCTTGTTGTTCTTCTTCTGCACAGCTAAGCTGGAAGTGCCATTTGCAGCGCGCAATAGTGCAGAGTTATCTCAAAGAAAGGGGCCACGGTGTTTCTGTATCTCTATTATGTTGGTGCGGCTTCGGATCTTTTAAATATCTCGATATATCTCGAAAACAACGCTTCTGATCAAAAAATATCATAGAACATAAATTGTAGGAAACATAATTCTCTACAAAAAAGGTCTCTTAACATTTTGCCGTAGCTCGCTTCGTTTCCGAGATATTTGCAGATTTATCTCAAGGGAAGGGGCCTGACGGACATATTTCCAGATATTTCTTCTTCTTGTTGTTCTTCTTCTGCACAGCTAAGCTGGAAGTGGCATTTGCAGCTCGCAATAGTGCAGAGTTATCTCAAAGAGAGGGGCCACGGTGTTTCTGTATCTCTATTATGTTGGTGCGGCTTCGGAACTTTTAAATATCTTGATATATCTCGAGAACTACGCATCTGATCGAAAAATATCATAGAACATAAAAAGTAGGAAACTTAATTCTCTACAAAAGAGGTCTCTAAACATTTTGCCATAGCTCGCTTCGTTTCCGAGATATTTGCAGATTTATCTCAAGGGAAGGGGCCTGACGGACATATTTCGAGATATTTCTTCTTTTTGTTGTTCTTCTTCTGCACAGCTAAGCTGGAAGTGGCATTTGCAGCTCGCGATAGTGCAGAGTTATCTCAAAGAAAGGGGCCACGGTGTTTCTGTATCTCTATTATGTTGGTGCGGCTTCGGAACTTTTAAATATCTTGATATATCTCGAGAACTACGCATCCGATCAAAAAATATCATACAACATAAAAAGTAGGAAACTTAATTCTCTACAAAAAAGGTCTCTTAACATTTTGCCATAGCTCGCTTCGTTTCCGAGATATTTGCAGATTTATCTCGAGGGAAGGGGCCTGACGGACATATTTCGAGATATTTCTTCTTCTTGTTGTTCTTCTTCTGCACAGCTAAGCTGGAAGTGGCATTTGCAGCGCGCAATAGTGCAGAGTTATCTCAAAGAAAGGGGCCACGGTGTTTCTGTATCTCTATTATGTTGGTGCGGCTTCGGAACTTTTAAATATCTTGATATATCTCGAGAACTACGCACCTGATCCAAAAATATCATAGAACATAAAAAGTAGGAATCCTAATTTTCTACAAAAAAGGTCTCTTAACATTTTGCCGTAGCTCGCTTTGTTTCCGAGATATTTGCAGATTTATCTCAAGGGAAGGGGCCTGACGGACATATTTCGAGATATTTCTTCTTTTTGTTGTTCTTCTTCTGCACAGCTAAGCTGGAAGTGGCATTTGCAGTTCGCAATAGTGCAGAGTTATCTCAAAGAAAGGGGCCACGGTGATTCTGTATCTCTATTATGTTGGTGCGGCTTCGGAACTTTTAAATATCTTGATATATCTCGAGAACTACGCATCTGATCAAAAAATATCATAGAACATGAAAAGTAGGAAACTTAATTCTCTACAAAAAAGGTCTCTTAACATTTTGCCATAGCTCTCTTCGTTTCCGAGATATTTGCAGATTTATCTCAAGGGAAGGGGCCTGACGGACATATTTCGAGATATTTCTTCTTCTTGTTGTTCTTCTTCTGCACAGCTAAGCTGGAAGTGGCGTTTGCAGCTCGCAATAGTGCAGAGTTATCTCAAAGAAAGGGGCCACGGTGTTTCTGTATCTCTATTATGTTGGTGCGTCTTCGGAACTTTTAAATATCTCGATATATCTCGAAAACTACGCTTCTGATAAAAAAATATCATAGAACATAAATTGTAGGAAACATAATTCTCTACAAAAAACGTCTCTTAACATTTTGCCATAGCTCGCTTCGTTTCCGAGATATTTGCAGATTCAGCTCAAAGGAACTGGCCTGACGGACATATTTCGAGATATTTCTTCTTCTTGTTGTTCTTCTTCTGCACAGCTAAGCTGGAAGTGGCATTTGCGGCTCGCACTAGTGCACAGTTATCTCAAAGAAAGGGGCCACGGTGTTTCTGTATCTCTATTATGTTGGTGCGTCTTCGGAACTTTTAAATATCTCGATATATCTCGAAAACTACGCTTCTGATCAAAAAATATCATAGAACATAAATTGTAGGAAACATAATTCTCTACAAAAAACGTCTCTTAACATTTTGCCATAGCTCGCTTCGTTTCCGAGATATTTGCAGATTCAGCTCAAAGGAACTGGCCTGACGGACATATTTCGAGATATTTCTTCTTCTTGTTGTTCTTCTTCTGCACAGCTAAGCTGGAAGTGGCATTTGCAGCTCGCAATAGTGCAGAGTTATCTCAAAGAGAGGGGCCACGGTGTTTCTGTATCTCTATTATGTTGGTGCGGCTTCGGAACTTTTAAATATCTTGATATATCTCGAGAACTACGCATCTGATCAAAAAATATCATAGAAGATAAAAAGTAGGAAACTTAATTCTCTACAAAAAAGGTCTCTTAACATTTCGCCATAGCTCGCTTCGTTTCCGAGATATTTGCAGATTTATCTCAAGGGAAGGGGCCTGTCGGACATATTTCGAGATATTTCTTCTTCTTGTTGTTCTTCTTCTGCACAGCTAAGCTGGAAGTGGCATTTGCGGCTCGCACTAGTGCAGAGTTATCTCAAAGAAAGGGGCCACGGTGTTTCTGTATCTCTATTATGTTGGTGCGGCTTCGGAACTTTTAAATATCTCGATATATCTCGAAAACTACGCTTCTGATCAAAAAATATCATAGAACATAAATTGTAGGAAACATAATTCTCTACAAAAAACGTCTCTTAACATTTTGCCATAGCTCGCTTCGTTTCCGAGATATTTGCAGATTCAGCTCAAAGGAACGGGCCTGACGGACATATTTCGAGATACTTCTTCTTCTTGTTGTTCTTCTTCTGCACAGCTAAGCTGGAAGTGGCATTTGCGGCTCGCGATAGTGCAGAGTTATCTCAAAGAAAGGGGCCACGGTGTTTCTGTATCTCTATTATGTTGGTGCGGCTTCGGAACTTTTAAATATCTTGATATATCTCGAGAACTACGCATCCGATCAAAAAATATCATACAACATAAAAAGTAGGAAACTTAATTCTCTACAAAAAAGGTCTCTTAACATTTTGCCATAGCTCGCTTCGTTTCCGAGATATTTGCAGATTTATCTCGAGGGAAGGGGCCTGACGGACATATTTCGAGATATTTCTTCTTCTTGTTGTTCTTCTTCTGCACAGCTAAGCTGGAAGTGGCATTTGCAGCGCGCAATAGTGCAGAGTTATCTCAAAGAAAGGGGCCACGGTGTTTCTGTATCTCTATTATGTTGGTGCGGCTTCGGAACTTTTAAATATCTTGATATATCTCGAGAACTACGCACCTGATCCAAAAATATCATAGAACATAAAAAGTAGGAATCCTAATTTTCTACAAAAAAGGTCTCTTAACATTTTGCCGTAGCTCGCTTTGTTTCCGAGATATTTGCAGATTTATCTCAAGGGAAGGGGCCTGACGGACATATTTCGAGATATTTCTTCTTTTTGTTGTTCTTCTTCTGCACAGCTAAGCTGGAAGTGGCATTTGCAGTTCGCAATAGTGCAGAGTTATCTCAAAAACAGGGGCCACGGTGTTTCTGTATCTCTATTATGTTGGTGCGGCTTCGGAACTTTTAAATATCTTGATATATCTCGAGAACTACGCATCCGATCAAAAAATATCATAGTACATAAAAAGTAGGAAACATAATTCTCTACAAAAAAGGTCTCTTAACATTTTGCCATAGCTCGCTTCGTTTCCGAGATATTTGCAGATATATCTCAAGGGAAGGGGCCTGACGGACATATTTCGAGATATTTCTTCTTCTTGTTGTTCTTCTTCTGCACAGCTAAGCTGGAAGTGGCATTTACAGCTCGCAATAGTGCAGAGTTATCTCAAAGAAAGGGGCCACGGTGTTTCTGTATCTCTACTATGTTGGTGCGGCTTCGGAACTTTTAAGTATCTTGATATATCTCGAGAACTACGCATCTGATCAAAAAATATCATAGAACATGAAAAGTAGGAAACTTAATTCTCTACAAAAAAGGTCTCTTAACATTTTGCCATAGCTCTCTTCGTTTCCGAGATATTTGCAGATTTATCTCAAGGGAAGGGGCCTGACGGACATATTTCGAGATATTTCTTCTTCTTGTTGTTCTCCTTCTGCACAGCTAAGCTGGAAGTGGCATTTCCAGCTCGCAATAGTGCTGAGTTATCTCAAAGAAAGGGGCCACGGTGTTTCTGTATCTCTATTATGTTGGTGCGGCTTCGGAACTTTTAAATATCTCGATTTATCTCGAAAACTGCGCTTCTGATCAAAAAATGTCATAGAACATAAATTGTAGGAAACATAATTCTCGACAAAAAAGGTCTCTTAACATTTTGCCATAGCTCGCTTCGTTTCCGAGATATTTGCAGATTTATCTCAAGGGAAGGGGCCTGACGGACATATTTCGAGATATTTCTTCTTCTTGTTATTCTTCTTCTGCACAGCTAAGCTGGAAGTGGCATTTGCGGCTCGCACTAGTGCAGAGTTATCTCAACGAAAGGGGCCACGGTGCTTCTGTATCTCTATTATGTTGGTGCGGCTTCGGAACTTTTAAATATCTCGATATATCTCGAAAACTACGCTTCTGATCAAAAAATATCATAGAACATAAATTGTAGGAAGCATAATTCTCTACAAAAAAGGTCTCTTAACATTTTGCCATAGCTCGCTTCGTTTCCGAGATATTTGCAGATTTATCTCAAGGGAAGGGGCCTGACGGACATATTTCGAGATATTTCTTCTTCTTGTTGTTCTTCTTCTGCACAGCTAAGCTGGAAGTGGCATTTGCGGCTCGCACTAGTGCAGAGTTATCTCAAAGAAAGGAGCCACGGTGTTTCTGTATCTCTATTATGTTGGTGCGGCTTCGGAACTTTTAAATATCTTGATATATCTCGAGAACTACGCATCTGATCAAAAAATATCATAGAACATAAAAAGTAGGAAACATAATTCTCTACAAAAAAGGTCTCTTAACATTTTGCCATAGCTCGCTTCGTTTCCGAGATATTTGCAGATTTATCTCAAGGGAAGTGGCCTGACGGACATATTTCGAGATATTTCTTCTTCTTGTTGTTCTTCTTCTGCACAGCTAAGCTGGAAGTGGCATTTGCGGCTCGCACTAGTGCAGAGTTATCTCAAAGAAAGGAGGACACGGTGTTTCTGTATCTCTATTATGTTGGTGCGGCTTCGGAACTTTTAAATATCTTGATATATCTCGAGAACTACGCATCTGATCAAAAAATATCATAGAACATAAAAAGTAGGAAACATAATTCTCTACAAAAAAGGTCTCTTAACATTTTGCCATAGCTCGCTTCGTTTCCGAGATATTTGCAGATTTATCTCAAGGGAAGGGGCCTGACGAACATATTTCGAGATATTTCTTCTTCTTGTTGTTCTTCTTCTGCACAGCTAAGCTGGAAGTGGCATTTGCGGCTCGCACTAGTGCAGAGTTGTCTCAACGAAAGGGGCCACGGTGTTTCTGTATCTCTATTATGTTGGTGCGGCTTCGGAACTTTTAAATATCTCGATATATCTCGAAAACTACGCTTCTGATCAAAAAATATCATAGAACATAAATTGTAGGAAGCATAATTCTCTACAAAAAAGGTCTCTTAACATTTTGCCATAGCTCGCTTCGTTTCCGAGATATTTGCAGATATATCTCAAGGGAAGGGGCCTGACGGACATATTTCGAGATATTTCTTCTTCTTGTTGTTCTTCTGCTGCACAGCTAAGCTGGAAGTGGCATTTACAGCTCGCAATAGTGCAGAGTTATCTCAAAGAAAGGGGCCACGGTGATTCTGTATCTCTATTATGTTGGTGCGGCTTCGGAACTTTTAAATATCTTGATATATCTCGAGAACTACGCATCTGATCAAAAAATATCATAGAACATGAAAAGTAGGAAACTTAATTCTCTACAAAAAAGGTCTCTTAACATTTTGCCATAGCTCTCTTCGTTTCCGAGATATTTGCAGATTTATCTCAAGGGAAGGGGCCTGACGGACATATTTCGAGATATTTCTTCTTCTTGTTGTTCTTCTTCTGCACAGCTAAGCTGGAAGTGGCGTTTGCAGCTCGCAATAGTGCAGAGTTATCTCAAAGAAAGGGGCCACGGTGTTTCTGTATCTCTATTATGTTGGTGCGTCTTCGGAACTTTTAAATATCTCGATATATCTCGAAAACTACGCTTCTGATAAAAAAATATCATAGAACATAAATTGTAGGAAACATAATTCTCTACAAAAAACGTCTCTTAACATTTTGCCATAGCTCGCTTCGTTTCCGAGATATTTGCAGATTCAGCTCAAAGGAACTGGCCTGACGGACATATTTCGAGATATTTCTTCTTCTTGTTGTTCTTCTTCTGCACAGCTAAGCTGGAAGTGGCATTTGCGGCTCGCACTAGTGCACAGTTATCTCAAAGAAAGGGGCCACGGTGTTTCTGTATCTCTATTATGTTGGTGCGTCTTCGGAACTTTTAAATATCTCGATATATCTCGAAAACTACGCTTCTGATCAAAAAATATCATAGAACATAAATTGTAGGAAACATAATTCTCTACAAAAAACGTCTCTTAACATTTTGCCATAGCTCGCTTCGTTTCCGAGATATTTGCAGATTCAGCTCAAAGGAACTGGCCTGACGGACATATTTCGAGATATTTCTTCTTCTTGTTGTTCTTCTTCTGCACAGCTAAGCTGGAAGTGGCATTTGCAGCTCGCAATAGTGCAGAGTTATCTCAAAGAGAGGGGCCACGGTGTTTCTGTATCTCTATTATGTTGGTGCGGCTTCGGAACTTTTAAATATCTTGATATATCTCGAGAACTACGCATCTGATCAAAAAATATCATAGAAGATAAAAAGTAGGAAACTTAATTCTCTACAAAAAAGGTCTCTTAACATTTCGCCATAGCTCGCTTCGTTTCCGAGATATTTGCAGATTTATCTCAAGGGAAGGGGCCTGTCGGACATATTTCGAGATATTTCTTCTTCTTGTTGTTCTTCTTCTGCACAGCTAAGCTGGAAGTGGCATTTGCGGCTCGCACTAGTGCAGAGTTATCTCAAAGAAAGGGGCCACGGTGTTTCTGTATCTCTATTATGTTGGTGCGGCTTCGGAACTTTTAAATATCTCGATATATCTCGAAAACTACGCTTCTGATCAAAAAATATCATAGAACATAAATTGTAGGAAACATAATTCTCTACAAAAAAGGTCTCTTAACATTTTGCCATAGCTCGCTTCGTTTCCGAGATATTTGCAGATTTATCTCAAGGGAAGGGGCCTGACGGACATATTTCGAGATATTTCTTCTTCTTGTTGTTCTTCCTCTGCACAGCTAAGCTGGAAGTGGCATTTGCAGCTCGCAATAGTGCAGAGTTATCTCAAAGAAAGGGGCCACGGTGTTTCTGTATCCCTATTATGTTGGTGCGGCTTCGGAACTTTTAAATATCTCGATATATCTCGAAAACTACGCTTCTGATCAAAAAATATCATAGAACATAAATTGTAGGAAACATAATTCTCTACAAAAAACGTCTCTTAACATTTTGCCATAGCTCGCTTCGTTTCCGAGATATTTGCAGATTCAGCTCAAAGGAACTGGCCTGACGGACATATTTCGAGATATTTCTTCTTCTTGTTGTTCTTCTTCTGCACAGCTAAGCTGGAAGTGGCATTTGCAGCTCGCAATAGTGCAGAGTTATCTCAAAGAGAGGGGCCACGGTGTTTCTGTATCTCTATTATGTTGGTGCGGCTTCGGAACTTTTAAATATCTTGATATATCTCGAGAACTACGCATCTGATCAAAAAATATCATAGAAGATAAAAAGTAGGAAACTTAATTCTCTACAAAAAAGGTCTCTTAACATTTCGCCATAGCTCGCTTCGTTTCCGAGATATTTGCAGATTTATCTCAAGGGAAGGGGCCTGTCGGACATATTTCGAGATATTTCTTCTTCTTGTTGTTCTTCTTCTGCACAGCTAAGCTGGAAGTGGCATTTGCGGCTCGCACTAGTGCAGAGTTATCTCAAAGAAAGGGGCCACGGTGTTTCTGTATCTCTATTATGTTGGTGCGGCTTCGGAACTTTTAAATATCTCGATATATCTCGAAAACTACGCTTCTGATCAAAAAATATCATAGAACATAAATTGTAGGAAACATAATTCTCTACAAAAAAGGTCTCTTAACATTTTGCCATAGGTCGCTTCGTTTCCGAGATATTTGCAGATTTATCTCAAGGGAAGGGGCCTAACGGACATATTTCGAGATATTTCTTCTTCTTGTTGTCCTTCTTCTGCACAGCTAAGCTGGAAGTGGCATTTGCGGCTCGCACTAGTGCAGAGTTATCTCAAAGGAAGGGGCCACGGTGTATCTGTATCTCTATTATGTTGGTGCGGCTTCGGAACTTTTAAATATCTTGATATATCTCGAGAACTACGCATCTGATCAAAAAATATCATAGAACATAAAAAGTAGGAAACTTAATTCTCTACAAAAAAGGTCTCTTAACATTTTGCCATAGCTCTCTTCGTTTCCGAGATATTTGCAGATTTATCTCAAGGGAAGGGGCCTGACGGACATATTTCGAGATATTTCTTCTTCTTGTTGTTCTTCTTCTGCACAGCTAAGCTGGAAGTGGCATTTGCGGCTCGCACTAGTGCAGAGTTATCTCAAAGAAAGGGGCCACGGTGTTTCTGTATCTCTATTATGTTGGTGCGGCTTCGGAACTTTTAAATATCTTGATATATCTCGAGAACTACGCATCCGATCAAAAAATATCATAGAACATAAATTGTAGGAAGCATAATTCTTTACAAAAAAGGTCTCTTAACATTTTGCCATAGCTCGCTTCGTTTCCGAGATATTTGCAGATATATCTCAAGGGAAGGGGCCTGACGGACATATTTCGAGATATTTCTTCTTCTTGTTGTTCTTCTTCTGC